>NW_027361811.1:12432500-12812500 GCF_039654945.1 Dendrobates tinctorius
CTTGATTCTCCATTGGGAAGAAGGATTAGCATGGAACATAAGGAGAATAAGAGAACAAGGACCAGGGTTAGAGGAGAACCCTTTTCAAGTTCTAAGCGCAAGGCCGGGGTCCGGTCCCCGAGGTTGTACGGATACTAATGGTCCTGCAGCAGACACCGGAGGAATAGAAGTAGTGACCACTTTATTCCCACCTTAGACTTGGGGGCACAACAGCAACATATTAGTGAGCCTGGAGTTAGTAGCAAGGAGTCCCCAAAGTAGGCTACAGCTGTCTGCCGTACAAGTAGAGTTCATAGGAACATCTGACAGGAGGAACTCCAGGGTAACTCAGTACTAGGAGTACTTCATTCAAAGGCGCTATAAGAGGAGACAATCAGAAAAGGCACATATGTTGGCGGAGTGTTGGAAAGGAGTACTTCATCTTGCCTGGAGGTTGGCTGAGCTCCTGACCCGGAGGACACGGCACAGATGCGAGCACCTGTATCTACAACAGACTGTGAGTAAAGCTTTGGAACTACATGCCCTGGTGTCCTCCACTTATTCCGGCGCCAACCTGCCCAGCACTGCTACATCCCTTGCGCCTGACACTACACCATCTACGTGTCACTTCACCTACACTGCCCTGGGACTACAGCCCTGCCTGCGGAGGGCTAAAACATCACTGCTGCACCACACCATCTGTCCCAGAGGATCTGTCTGCAGCGTCGGCTTACATCTCTATTGCCGAACACCACAGGTGGCGTCACAAATCACTTATAAACTTTCACCACCATAAGCACACTGAAACAACCCCCTTTGCAATGGAGCCCCAGGGCCACCGACTGGGTCACTGCTGCCAAGATCAATCAGCCCGGTACCGAGTACCCCACGGCCCTGGTGAGTGAGGGCGCTCCAAAAGCCCACATAGAATTTTCTAAAAAACACATGAAGAAAGTCTATGAGAAATAAGATTCTCTGGTCTGAAGATAGAACTTTTTGGTGATAATTCTAAGCGGTATGTGTGGAGAAAACCAGGCACTGCTCATCACCTGCCCAATACAAACCCAACAGTGAAACATGGTAGTGACAGCATCATGCTATGGGTGTGTTTTTTTGGCTGCAGGGACAGGACAACTGGTTACAGTTGAAGGAAACATGAATGAGGCCATGTACAGAGATATCCTGGATGAAAACTTCTTCCAGAGTGCTCTGGACCTCAGACTTGGCCGAAGCTTCACCTTCCAAGAAGACAATGACCCTAAGCATACAGCTAAAATAACAAAGGAGTGGCTTCAGAACAACTCTGTGACCATTCTTGACGGGTCCAGCCAGAGCCCTGACATAACCCAATTCAGCATCTCTGGAGAGACCTGAAAATGGCTGTTCACCAACGTTCACCATCCAACCTGACGGAACTGGAGAGGATCTGCAAGGAAGAATGGCAGGGGATCCCCAAATCCAGGTGTGAAAAACTTGTTGCATCATTCCCAAGAAGACTCATGGCTGTACTAGTTCAAAAGGGTGCTTCTACTCAATATTGAGCAAAGGGTCTGAATATTTTTCTTTTTTCATAAATTTGCAAAATTGTTTACATTTCTGTTTTTTTTCAGTCAAGATGGGGTGCAGAGGGTACATTAATGAGAAAAAAAGGACTTTTTTGAATTTACCAAATGGCTGCAATGAAACAAAGAGTGAAAAATTTAAAGGGGTCTGAATACTTTTCATACCAACTGTATTAAGCTGATAAATAAAAGAATGAAAAAACTTCATGGGGCTCTCTTCATTTTGATAACCAGCAAATGTATAGCAGACATCTGTGAGCTGATATTGCCAGTCTGGGAAGGTTCATGGTTTTTGGGCCCTTCTCAGCCTAAAAATACCAGCGTGTGGTTTATATCAGCTGTAATTTGTCAAAAAGCATCAAGCCCTTATGTTAGTAATTGAGATGTGTCTATCAGATACCTCCAAACCCCCAATACTAACCCAGTATTAAAAAAAAAACACACACACAATACTTTATTTGAATAAACACTCCCCTACACTTTCCCTGGTTCACCAAATTATTAAAAAAAAAAAACAACCCATGCAGGTTTGACATAGTCCTGGGAACCTGACATTATCCAGGGAAACCAACATAGTCCACAAATGGAAACCTGAAAAACAAAGAAAGAAATAAAAACAATATACTGTCCCTCATTCACCAATTTATAAAAAAAAAAAATTCCCATGTAGGTCTGACATAGATCAGCTTTTTCCGAATTCGGCCCTGGTGACTGTGAATAGCAGTAACATTACTGCTATTTACAGTTGCTGGGTACTGACGTCACCACTTATCAGAGTCGCCGGCTCACACTATGCTTCATGAGACCCGGCAACTCTGAACAGCCGTAAAGTCAGTAGCGAAAATGGTCATCAGAGTCACAGAGTCATGCTGCTCTCTGAGATAATTGGTGACTCTGATGAGCATTGCTGCTATTCACAGTTGCTGGGGCCGGATTCGGGGAATGCTGGACAATGTGGGAATATTTTTTTTAATAAGTTGGTGAACGTGGGACAATCTCTTGCTTTTATTTCACTATTTTTATGTTTTTAAGATTTCCATTTGTGGACTATGGTGGATTCTCAGGACTATGTCTGACCTGGATGGATTTTTTTTAAATAAATTGGTGAACCAGGGAAAGCTTGCGGTAGTGTTTATTCAAATAAAGTATTTTTTGTGTGTTTCTCCATTCCTAACACCAGGGCTTGATGCCAGCTGTAATTTTTGACAAGTCACAGCTGACATTAACCCCAACTATCGTTACCCCGATTGCCAACGCACCATCGCAATCAGGAAGAGCCGAGGCAAAGTGCCGCTATTGGCGCATCTAATCTGCTGTGCCACTTTTTGGGCAGCTGGGGGTTGCTATTTTTAGGGCCCAATAATCATGGACCTTCGCAGCTTGTTAATATCAGCTCACAGCTGTCTGCTTTATGTTTGCTGGTTATCAAAAATGGGGGGAACCCCATTTAACTTTTTATTTATTATTTTAATACATGTACAGTAACCCACACACCAAATGTCGTCATGACAGGCACAGGTGTCTTCAGTGAGACCCTGGCCGTCATGGCAACCCATTGGCCCACCACGTTCATGTCAGGGGAGTGCCGATGTGCGCATAGAATGATGCTCTGATGTGCGCATAGAATAACGCTCCCCCTGCAGGTGCACTGTAAAATCCGCTGTTAAAAATTGAAAGTGGAATTTACCAGGTTAATATCTTAGCTCCGCCCACATCTGTAAGAGGCAGATGATGGGCAATTATCACGCACATCATCTCCTGGCAAAGGTGTGGGTTCAGCTTGCAATGACTCATCAAAGTCAGGGAGCTGTCACATGACTAAGGCTGGTTTCACACTTGCGTTGTGTAGCCTACGTTTACCTATTTTTAATATTGGGTACGCAGGCCATGCGGATGTATGCTGACACATCCACTGTTAGGGCTTGCGGAACACACCTAATAATATAAAGCAGAGGCTAGGTGCTTTTGCAGCCCGGGGTCCACTGTGCAGAGATGGTAAACTGCTGCTAGTAATGGTGGATCTAATATGGCGGTATAATAGAGGAACACACGGGGTTAACTTCCTCCTGTGTGTCCAGAGGCGGACTCTGTTACCTCACAAATACCTGTTACCGCCAAATATTGATGTTGTGGCCTGTTTAAGCTCACAGAGTACAGCAGTGTGAACACTAGTGTATAGTCACAGGACTCTACCCCTGAGAAACTGGGTCAGAGTCCCTCTAGACACACTAGTGCTCGGCACCGGAACTGCGGTGCCAGGAGGAAACAAATAAATAGATAAAGCACACTATGTGCGCGCAGCACCACGCTAGCGAATGCCACTAACCACCCGGACAAGGAAGGAAAGTGCTTAACTTGAGCACAGCCCCGCACAGGCGGTGACTGTAACCTGCGGTGGTGCGACACCATCGGACGCTAGTGTGTGCAGAGTACCAGGAGCACAGTGGCGTGAGCACAGCCACCCTTTGGCACTGACTCTAACTCTTAATCCCTATAACAACAGACACAACCAAGGGTAGGGGTTTCAAATGAGTCAGTCACCAGATACATGCATCCATCATCATACACACCATGAGCATTAGAGTCTATACTAGCGCATGGCCGTGCGGCTATGTGACTCTTTTATAGCTGCGTCCTTCCGGGACCTTCCTAGTGGTCCAATGGGAGCAGCAATAGGTCCTGAGCATGTGACCTTAGACCTCCAATGAGAGGACGTCAAACAGGCATGCTCAGTGAGCCAAAAAAAGGACTTGGTCGCTGCTGGCTATTGCAGGTTACAATAGCTGAACCCTGATTAGCAGCAGGAACCAAGCCAACAGTAGAAGACTGAGCAAGATGCTGGGAATGACATCTTTGCTGAGCAGGCTCCTTTGTGGCTGGAGAGGAATGGGAGACCTCAGAGGGCAAGGCTTGGGATTCCTCCTGTGCAGAGGCAGGAACCTGACGCCTAACATCCACATGCGTCATTTAATGCTACGCCGAACGCAACATGTTGCATTTCATTGTGGTCGGTGGGCATGTCAAAACTACGCATGTGGATGTGTCAGCATGGCCTACATACCCAATGTTAAAAATAGGTATGCAGGATGCTTGGAGATGTAGGTGGAGCTAAAGGAAGAGGTGCAGCATTGAGCGGGGCTTAACAGAGGGAGGAAGTAAGCTGCCATCTGCAGCGCTACACAACAAAAGTATGAAGCTAGCCTTACTCAGTATGTCGGTAATGGGTTAAGATTTCTTTATAACATTATAGTAATTTTATAGCTGACCCCATCAGAAACACTATATAAATAATGCATTATGCTCAATATGATGATTGTTTCACTCAAATTAGCAGAGCTCACATTTCTGCCATTCCGAATATTTATTGTCAGTACTGGTTTTAAGTACACATGTGATTACTATGGGCATTGTAGCTTGTAGCCTTCTATGTATATAGTGAATGTAAAAAAATCAGTATATAAAAATAATGAGCACAGTGTGACCCCGCTGAGATACAGAGATAAATGGGCTGCAGTATGCCAATTATTCATCGCTGACTCTTAGCATGCCTACAGTTTAAAAAAGCTATTTACAGAATATTGTGATCACAAAATAAGTAACCACATACTATATATTTAATGAGTCAATAGGTTAGGCCAGTATCTGTCTCATCAGAGTCGGTGTTGCCACAAGTGATAAATCACGTTTTGTTATAATGAGATTCTTTGAATTACGGCACTTTCCTATCAGCAATTTTGATAAATTGTTCACTTTGAATAAAACGTATGCTCCCATGTTTATCAATCCGTAAGATATGTATTAAATATAGAACCCTCAGGTTATCAGTAATGCTACTAAATTCATAGGAGTATTTCTTTAAAAGATTATAGGTAAATCATTAAAATGGATCTTTCATCAGGCTATGAAGTTCTACACTATGTAAGGGCAGCCTAAAATTATCATTTTCCTGCTCAAACTTGTATTTACTTGTCAACTGTTGTGATAGTTATGGAGTTTCTCAATGTAGAAGGTACAATGCCACAAAATGCATTAAAGGGGTTGTCCCATGAATAAAGTACATTTTAATCAATAGATTTGGTAATTAAAATAAGTTCCACAACTTATGGATATGCAAAAAAATGTTCCTTTGCTGAGATAATCTTATACATGTGCCCCTGCTGTGTACTGTGTAATGGCCGTGTCTGACTGTGCAGGAACATGGTCTGATCATACCACATCTCCGGGGCAGGGGAGGAAGCCAAAGTGTATACAGATATTACAGCACAGGATCGCGGCTGATTCTGTGAGATAAAGCATTTCCCTGCCTGCTTTTAAATAATGTTTTACCTCAAAGAAAGGACAGCATGGGATCGAAGCTGACTCTAGCAATATACTTTCTTTTACTTCCTCCCCTGCCCAGGAGATGTGATATAATCAAACCATGTTACTGCATCGTCAGACACGGCCATTTCACAGTACATAGCATAGCTTCCACCCATCCCGGATTCAGTGGGACTGTCCGGATTTGAGGACTCAGCCCTGCCATATCGACACATCAGAGTTTTGTCCTGGACATCTAATACCTCTCTCTTACGTTGCCATCGCTCCACTGCTCTTCCTGTAGGGGGGTAGGGGTGGGTCCTCTCTCTGTGCACTGACATAAAATACCATAGATACTCGCGTATAAGCCAAGATTTTCAGCCCATTTATTGGGGCTGAAAGTCCCTCTCTCAGCTTATACGCTAGTCATATACCGGGGGTCAGCGGGGGAGGGGGGCGGGGTGTCAGATCATACTTACCTCCCCCAGCGCATCTCTGCAGCTCCCCCGCTTCTCCCACGGTCTCCCTTCCTTCCTTCAGGGGTCATGTGGTAGTCCTCATTAAAGTCATGAATATGTGCATATTCATGACTTTAATGAGTGGTACCACGTGACCGCTGAAGGAAGAAAGGGAGACCGTGGGAGAAGCAAGGGGGCTGCAGAGACCGCACCAGGAGGGGGTAAGTATATGCAGTATTCACCTGTCCCCATTCCAAAGCTGCCCATCGCTGTCTGCTGCATCCTCTGTCAGTGACGTTCAGGTAGCAGAGGGCGCAATGACGTGGTTAGTGCGCGCCTGAACAATCACTGACAGAGGATGCGGCAGACAGCAGTGAGCAGCATTGGACCGGGAACAGGTGAATATCACTGGTGCCAGGGTCATGAGCCAGCGGTGACACCGGCACCTGGTCCCCAGCAATGAGAGGTAAGTATGCCATTTTTTTTTATTTGCAGCAGCAGCGGCAGCAGCAGCATATGGGTCAAAATCTCTGGAGCATCTTATGGGGGCAAAATCTCTGGAGCATCTTGTGGGGGCATAATCTATGGAGCATCTTGTGGGGGCATAATCTATGGAGCATCTTATGGGGGCAAAATCTATGGAGCATCTTATGGGGGCATAATCTATGGAGCATCTTATGGTGGCATAATCTATGGAGCATCTTATGGGGGCATATTCTATGGAGCATCTTATGGGGGCATATTCTATGGAGCATCTTATGGGGGCATAATCTATGGAGCATCTTGTGGGGGCATAATCTATGGAGCATCTTATGGGGGCAAAATCTATGGAGCATCTTATGGGGGCATAATCTATGGAGCATCTTATGGGGGCATAATCTATGGAGCATCTTATGGGGGCATATTCTATGGAGCATCTTATGGGGCATAATCTATGGAGCAACTTATGGGGCCATAACCTTTACGGAGCAGCATATGGGGCATATTCTGTGGAGCTTCTTATTAACCTTTGTGCAGCATTATATGGGGTGTATTTTGTATGGAGCATCTTATGGGGCCATTATGAACTGTATGGATCATTATTTGGGGCTCCTGACTCAATATGGATATTCAGAAACATTTAACTTACTGATGTCTCAAGTAATTTTACTTTTATTTGTATCTATTTTTATTTTTGAAATTTACCAGCAGCTGCTGCATTTTCCACCCTAGGCTTATACGTGAGTCAATAAGTTTTCCCAGTTTTTTGTGGCAAAATTAGGGGGGTTGGCTTATACACAAGTATGCATGGTAAATTATACTGTTTATTTGTATGCGATCGGATCTCCCCAGAACTCAAACTCATGTTTCCATACAGTAGCTTTAGCTTTGAGCCAAACCAATAATGATGTAGATAGTAGAATTTTATAATATTTGTTTATTTTACTCATTTATATATTGACCTGTATTCCAGGCAGTGAACCCAAATGCAGATTATATATGTACATAGAGATGCATTAAATATAGCAGTGTATTTCTATGTGAATTAGAGGTGAAAAAGAGATATTTTTGATCCTATAAAATTACTAAAAACAATAAAAAGCCATTACAAAAATGTATTTTTTTTTTTTCCGCAACCCACTTAAAAAAGACCACTGCCACCAAAAATGCAAATGATGCTTCTCTTTAGCGTTAATGTAACATCCTTTTCAGCAAAGCACTGTATTTAACACCAGCCTACATGATGACTTCCTCCCTGGCATGAAGAATAAAACATTAGGTAGACGTTCCGGAGACTTCATCTTGCTTCTCTGCTCAACTTTAGGTTCTCGAAGAGTTCAGGTGTAATCACAGCCTTCTGTTGTAAGAGAAAGCACCATCTGCCGAAGAATTCTGTGAGCAGTGTAATGTCTCCCCGGAGAGGGTTTAGCATTCAATTCACAAGGAAGAATGGCAAAGGCGTGTAAACAAAAGTAGACAAGTGAAGCAGTAAAGGATGGGCTGTGTTTTAAATATTCAATATGTTTCTTTATAGAGGAAAATCCTGTTACGCTCCTTTAATACTTCCAGAGCCTGGTGCGGTTTTCTAATAAATCAATGTTTTGTTTTTTGCGAATTCATTTACATTCAGTGGATGGGAACATTGTCACTTCTATTTATTCAAGAATTGCATTACTTCTTCAAAGTTCTTCATTTATTTTTTAACATATGGTCAGTAAAGACTATTTAGCACAATGTATAGTGAACCATTGTACACTTTGTTTTTGTACTGGACTAAAGTCTTGCTTCTTTGTTATTGTATCATGGTGTATTAGTATACTTTGTATGCACTGTTTGCAAAAAAAAACAACTGAGACTGCATTGGATGGACCACTGACTGCAAGATACAGTGGTAAAGTCAATTTCTGTCAATTAGCAAGCCCAGCATAAAGACTATCAATGAGGTGGAAAGTAATCTGTTCTATTAACAGCTGCAGCCAAGGGTCCACCTCTGGGGCACGTGTGGGTAATCTCAGCTGCCAGGCCCTCGGGTATTACTGTGTGCTTAGTGCCTAAGTCTACCCATGTAGAAAGGGATATAAACAAGTGTAACACTATGCTAATACAGTTTCACAGGTATGCTGCTGACATTCATTGGAAATCAATATTGTCTAGGAAATGGAAATAATTGCAGATATGCCCTAGACTACCTAAAATAAAGAAAACTCACCCACATAAATCCCAAACAAGTCCTTTTCCAGCAGTTGCTCACCTTCTGCTCATCTGTTTTTCCTTGTCTCATCCTCGTAAATGGCTGGAGATGATTGTTTAGCCAATCACCTCTGAGGTGGGCCATTGCTGTTACCAGTAATTGGGAGAGTAATTTATGAGAGGGTGAATATTGATTCTTTTCATTTCATAGAAGGTAGTTTTGGATATTTCAGCACAACGTTAAATTCAGTGAACCCCTTTAAAAGAAATTTGACAGCAGGATTTTGCTATTTAATCTGAGGACAGCATGAGGTAGGAGTTAAAACACAGATTTCAAAGATGTGTCACTTATCAGGTTTTCAATGGAGGTTTTAACACCAGGACATCATTGCTGTGACTAGCTGGCCCTGTGAGCACTGGTCCCACCCAGCCCTTTCCTGTGATAAGCAGCTCACTCTCAATACACAATGTACATTCAAAGCCCAGTGTGGGCGGGGTTAGCTTGCTCAGCTCTGCTTCATGTTGCATTTAAGAATTCTGATTGTGACAGAACCTCTGCACCCAGTAATCTAAGTGATACATCATTGGATTCAGAGTCTCTTTGCCTACATTATGCTGCTCTCAGATGAGAACCTGCGGACAGATTCGCTCTAATGCATATTATTTTTTTGAAAGTTTTGCAGTTAACTCTTTTCAGTGTTGGAAAACAATGTGGCCGATATAAACTTGCTAGATATACTGCATGTCTGCACAGAAGAAGCATATGGACACTGTGCAGTATCTCTGAAAAACGGATTTATATGCTGTATATGTGTGATATATTTGGGTGTAAACATGGCCTAAGCAGTAGTTAGGGAACTTTACTGTTTTTGTTTTTTTTTAGAACTGATCTTGCCAAAAAAGATATACACTTTGATTTGGTTTATATCTAATGTGAAAAGTAGATTTACAATAATTGTCTGGTTGGAAGGCTGGAGAAGGTGGGTAGCTATATGGGTTTAGAGCTAGCAGTCACATGGGAAGAGGCCTAAGGATAAGAGGACACATACATAATGACGTGAGGGCTACATAGTTGTCACGTTGCGATAAGCAAGTTGCCATGACTGAGACTTGCCAGAAATCCAGCTCTCTTGGGTTTGTAGAGACTTGATGCTGATGACCATTGGTCACAAAGCTACCACAATTATCTTCATTATGTTGTAATCTAACAATCACAATAATGTGATCTTTGGACTTGCGGCAGCCAACTAGGCTGAGTAACCCTAGCCTAAATATTACATGGTAGTTGGGTGCTCAAAATACGTTTTGCAAAATGGTGCAGAATAACTGGCTACATGTAAAGGGTCACAGATAAAAAGAAGCATACATGGAAGCAATTTAATTGCGATATAGTCTTCAAGAAAGTGAGGTTGGGAAGGAACAATTGATTGTGGTTTGTCCTGAAGAAGAAGTATGTGAACTTCGAAGCGCGTTGACAATAAAGCCGCACTTGAATGTCACCTGGATTCCTTGGTTATTTGTCCACAATCTCCAGTGTCATTATTGGTCTTCTTGACAGAAAAAAAACCCCTATTCCTTATTTAATTATCTTACAAACGGATCCAGAACAGATTTGGTTTGTCATCCTTTTTCGTTTCATTTGTACTGGATTCATTTTTACTGCAATAGTCTATGAACGACTCTACGAATCATAGCATGGACTGTTGCTAAAGAAATGGATTTGTTAACGGTTGACACGACAGATGTGCATCCATTTATTATCCATTTCCCATGGTTTTCAAAATTAAACTAAAACAATTTTGCACTTCATTTTTTGATCCAGCTAAAAAACGGACAGTGGCTGGATTAAAGTCAAACGGAAGACATTTCAGGACATTCTTGTCCCCATCCAAATGAATGGATCTTGTTCTTAATCATTTTATTTCCATTTTTGTCCTCCCAAAATAGAAAAAACTATTGGATATGTGAGCATTGCCTCAGTCCATTACAAGGTTTAAAAAAGCTAACCGTATCCAAGCCATATCACTTATGAACCATGATCATTTTCCTTTGGTCCCCATCAGTTATATCTACAGCGTCGCCTATTATCTCATAAATATACAGTACATATATCCATTTATATATTTGTTCTGAAAGAAGGAAATAAGTGTGATTACATAGAATTCCCAGACGTCTGGCTCGTAATATCTTTAGTGATTTTTTTTTTCAGGAAAACTCTATTCTCTTTGAAAGTCTTTTTTGTCTTCTGTCACTTTCTGTACTGTAGCATTTGCTGAGTAATTTCAGATGTCTCCTTATGAAAGATGTTGAAGCTGCACCAGATGGCTTAGACAGGTTTACTGTCTGACACAAAGGTAGTGTGACTTAACTATGTAGCTCAGACAGATGATGATGTACTTTACTCTCAGAATACGTTACAATGACAGTTTTCTGCTTAGTAGGTCAAGTAAAATGTGCTCCAGTATGGCAGAAGAAAAATCCATGGAAATCTATCTGATAATATGCAGAAAATGGGAAAACATTTTGTGAAGCACTAAAACTAAGAGCTTAAGTGGGGTTTAAAGGGAATCTGACACCAGGTTTCTGCCACCTCATCTGAGAGAAGAATAACATAGGACGATAGACCCTGATTCCGGCAAAGTGTCTCTTGCTGGGCTGCTTACTGTAGTTTTGATAAAATCACTGAAGGACAGAATCATAGAATGTTAGAGTTGGAAGGGACCTCCTGGGTCATCCTGTCCAACCCCCTGCTCAAAGCAGGATTCACTAAAACATTCCCAGACAGATGTCTGTCCAGCCTCTGTTTGAAGACATCCATTGAAGGAGAACTCACCACTTCTCGTGGCAGCCTGTTCCACTCCTTGATCACCCTAACTGTCAAAAAGTTTTTTCTAATATCTAATCTGTGTCTCTTCCCATCTGTAAAGTAATAATAATAATAATAATAATTAGCTAGACTAGCTCCAATTTAGTCCTCGATATTCATGAGGTCTGTATTACTCTGCTCCCCCACCACTGATTGGCAGCTTTCTGCACATGCACAGTGTACACAAAAAGCTGACAATCAGTGGTGTGGGTGTGGTTATACAGAGCTCAGCATTCAGAGAACTGGTAGAGCTTCAGCAAATAAAATAGTGATTTTATCAAAACTGCAGCAAGCAGCCCAGTGATATTTAACTGAAACCACAGTCTCTGCCCTTTCATCTTGCTGCTCTCAGATGGGGTAGAAAAAACCTAGTTACAGATTCCTTTTAAACGAAAAAATATAAACTGCAGAACTTTTACACATCTTTTACCCTGGTTTATGGTATGGAGAATTGAAGGCTGCAGTAGAATGGGGATCATAATAAAATCTATTATCAGATAGCCCATAGCTTGCACACCTCTCTTATTCATTTTCATTTGTATCTATGAGAACATCTCAGAGAAGACCTTAAATGAAGAAGTACGTCTGGTGACAGATGGTCTTTAACAACCATTTAGCCAACCTCAGGATCAATACTGGCCATTTGAAAGTATCTGTCTTGTGCCAAGCACTGAAGATAAGTGTATTCAGATTTACTGTATGTCACTGTAAGTTGTTGATTGGTTGCTTTTACTGATTTATTGTCAAGTTGGTGACTTGATTAGGAGGGACACTTAGATATTTTAATATTCATATGATAGAGACTAATTTAATTTTTTTTTCCTCTGGGTCAATATTTTCTGTTGAATCATTCAGGAGGCAATGGGTCATGTGGATTTTTCTGTAATTGAAATTCCATGTGGTTGTCTATCAGCCCCTTTAATCTCTCTGTCTAATTACTGTGCAGTCTTGTGCTATCTTGTGAGAAATTTACCATCCAGTGCATAAATACATAAATCACAAGTTGTCCTTTTCTTGCAGACTGTCTTTTACAGGAGCTGTGAGGTTACACCAGGATTTATGACAGTGGTTTGTGAAGTAACTTATTTTGCCATTTACAATTAATGAAACAACTAGGATTGTTATTGGAGCTACTATTTAACTATCTTGATATACAGTATTTTTCCATTGAGCAACTTTTACTTTATGTCTATTACAGCTGTGAAAAATAGAGCAGGGCTATAATCTGTGACTGCACCTTACCGACAGTGCCCACAAGGAGTCTAGGGTGATCTGCAAGCCAATTGATTGGCTCAGACTACTTCTTAAGGCCCCGTCTCACTAAGCGATCTCGGTAGCGAGATCGCTGCTGAGTCACAACTTTTGTGACGTAACAGCGATCTCACCAGCGAGATCGCTGTGTGTGGCAGCGATCAGCGAGCGCCCCCCCCTGCCGGTATCGCTGATCGCTGCAAGAAATCTCTGGACATTTCTTTGGTCGCTGGTCTCCCGCTGGCCAGCACGCATCGCTGTGTGTGACAGCGGGAGACCAGCGACCAGGTGTAAAATAATAAAAAAAATAAAAAATATAGTTATTCTCACCTTCCGATGTCCCGTTCAGCCATCCTGCCTCTCTCCACGCTCCGGTTCCAGTGATCCTTTGCATGAATGACCGCGAGACTTTGTCATCCCGCGAGACCGTGACATCTCGCGGTCATTCGTGCAAAGGATCACTGGGACCGGAGCGTGGAGAGAGGCGGGATGGCTGAACGGGACGTCGGAAGGTGAGAATAACTATATTTTTTATTTTGATACTATTTTCTACAGCGATAGCAAGCGATGCCGGGCGCTCGGCATCGCTGTGCTGATCGCTGGTGAAGCTGTCTGTGTGACAGCTCACCAGCGATCACATAGCGACTTACTAGCGATCCTGACACCTTCATATCGGTGTCGGGATCGCTGGTGAGTCGCTTAGTGTGACGGGGCCTTTAGGCCAGGATCACACTACTGTGTGTTATGCGAGAAACTTGCATGAGTCTCTTGCATCAACACCCGGCGCTGCTGCCGACACTCAGGATCAGAGCTGCGGCTCCATGTATTTCTATGCAGCCGCAGTTCCAGTCCTGAGTGCCTGGAGGCAACGCCGGGTATTGATGCCAGAGACTCATGTGAGTTTCTCGCATCACACATGGTAGTGTGATCCTGACCTTACTCTGTCTTTATTTGTTACACATTGCTGCTCTGTTTTTCCATGTCTGACTCTAATCAGGACTTTGTAGTAGACACTATTATAGATTTACTTTGCCTGGCTCTGCTCTTGTTCTTCAAGTGCCTCCAGTTTGTCTACATCTCTGAAGGTTGTCATCAAAGGCATCTAGGACATGTTCTTACTTCAATCTGTGTGCAGGTGAATCTTAAAGGGAATCTTTCAATAGGATCAAGTCTCCTAAGCCGTCTATATGGAGATATAGGTCCTATGAAGCTCAATAAAATGATACCTTGATATCTTTAATGTGATTTCTGCAGAGCTGTGTGTGATTATACCTGACACATCTGCAGCTTCCATCTCACAGGCAGTCAGTGTGGCAATAGTGTTGCAATACAGCAGAGCTGTGAGAGCTGCATCTGCGAACGTATTTGTTATAAGACAGAATTCAGTTGTGCTGTTCTGTGTTGGTTACATGTCACTCTGGTAACACCCCCTTTTATTTAAAATAAGCTCTGGATTCAGCATTTTTGTTCCATTGACTGGACACTGGAAGACCAACTTTCACTAACTAGGAAGACCGATGCACCGATTATATGGAACCTAACCGCTAATTAGAACAAACAGATTGGTTATTTTCTGTATCCTTACCTGCTATTGGCCCAGCCATACTTTATGAGTTCAAACCTTTCTCCTCCCAAACAGTCCCCATGCCAAAGTAGGGCAAAATGCATACTGAGGTGGCAAGGACACGCGGATACCATGCCATACATGTAATCACTTTAGCATTGCCTGTATGTTTTATTCTCTGGGCAGTCAGGAAATTCATATTGGCTAACATATTCAATTTACCTGCACCTTATACCCCTTCCCATGGTCTATGATACATGTTGTGACTTCACTCTTATCAATTTGATTCAACTCCATTGTGTACCTATGCAATTACTCTACACCTTGATATGACTATATATGTTGCTGGAATTTGGAACTATTTAATGTTATTTAATAAAATATTCAACTTTATGGGCATAGGGGCATAGAAAACTCTCTTATTTAGGCTTTTAATATATCCTTTATTTTTTGGAAATATTGATATTTTTGTGAATATTTCAGCTGTCACTTATACAGTGTATCTGGACTGAGGACTTAATTCTTTGTCTTATGTATTCAATTTGCACCTAGTAGCATTTACATTTCCCACTTTTCACCTCTCTTCTACTAATCTTTCCTTCACCCTTTTCCCTCAGTCTTTTTCACTTAATATCTCAGTAAAATTTAGATATGGAAAATAAAAAAAATATCAAACTAAATCGAAACTTAATGTCACATACCAGGAAGATTCAGATTGCTGCTATCTTTAATATTGCAGATAGGAAATCACTCAATTTAGCAAATATACAGATGACAGTACTTTATGACTGTAAGAAATGATTAAAAAATTAGGATATTGCTTATAAGCTGCATCTCAGATTAGAAACAAGTAAATACTTCAATGAGTTCAAGCAGTAGACACATTTCACAGGAGACTTTGTTAATACGGCTCTTAATTGATGCATTAATTAACGTAAATACAAAACTACTTAAAGGAAGGAGGAAACGCAAGGAAGAGTAGTCAGCTGACACCAGAGTGGAAATCTAGCACATTTTTTGTTACAACTACCATATGTTCTAGAATGCTAAAAAGGAAATTTTTGATTTCCACCTTCAAGGATTGGGAACATAGTGTGATAGGATGAGGTGTTTTGCTGATAACAATGATGGCAATTCTACTTCAGATTTTTAAGTGATCTCACATACCATGTGACCATCTTTTAATCAAATATATAATTATAATTAATTTATAATTAACTTAATCTAATAAAGAAGTATAATAATATGGTGGAATGAATAAGCATACCCTTAAACTAATATTTTGTTGGAATGCCCTTTTAACTTATGACAATATTCAGTCTTTCTGTGTAGGAGTCTATCAGCATGGCACATCTAGAATTGACAATCCTTGCCCATTCTTCCTTGCATTAACACTACTAATCTGTCAGATTGTGAGGGCATCGCTTGTGTACAGCCCTCTTTAGGACAACCCACAGTGTTTTTCTATTTAACTCAGGTATGAGCTCTGGCTTCCAAAACTTTAATCTTCTTCTGGCAAAGCCAGTCTTTTTTTGATTTGGAGATATGCTTAGGCTGGTTGTCATGCTGAAAGGTGAAATTTCCCTTCATCTTCAGCTTTTTTTAGAGGAGGACTGAAGGTTTTATTGAAAATTTACTGATATTTGTAACTGCTCATAATTCCCTCCATCTTGTCTAAAACCCAGTTCCATCTGCCAAAATACAACCCCAAAGCATAATTCTGTCTCTACAATGCTTCACCATGGGTATGGTGTTCTGTTGGAGATGTACAGCATTGGCTTTGTGTCAAATATACCTTTTGGAATAATGGCAAAAAGGTTTATCCTTAGTCTCATCAGACCATATCATGTTTGCCCACATGCTTTTGGTAGACGTGATGTTGGTTTTGGCAAAACATAGACAGTCTTGGATGTTTCTCGTTGTAAAGGTACTGTCACACTTAGCGATGTACCAGCAATCCCGACCAGCGATATGACGCGGTCAGGATCGCTGGTACATCGCTAAGTGGTCGCTAGTGAGCTACCACACAGGCAGATCTCACCAGAGACATCGCTGGGGACGAGGGTCGCTACTTACCTGTCACACTAGGCGATCCTGCGTCCTCCCGCCCGGCTCCACGCTCGTCGCTCGTCTCTCCACAGGAAGCGCCGCAGGAAGCTGATGACGAGAAACAGTCCTGAACGTTCTTACGCGATCAGCAATAACCAGCGGGGGAGCGGGTCGGAGGTAAGTATCAGACACAGCGATGTCGCTAGCAATATCGCTATTGCTAGCGATATCGCTTAGTGTGACAGTACCTTAAGAAAAAGCTTGCCACCCCACCCAACAAGCCAGTCATGTGAATAATACAAGAGATTATTGCCACATGTAGTACACAATCAGAAATTCCTGCTGTTTCTTTAATGGTCTTCTCCCAGACCAATTTTCTTCTTGTTATCAATGTTTGAGGGACATCCTGCTCTATGTAATGTCACTATTGTTCCAAATTTAAATCCCTTGTTGGTGATGGTTATTTGATGACCATCTGCACAGTGTCCTATGATGTATTTAATGCCTCAGAATTTTTTTTTTTACCGTTCTCCTGACTAATAACTTTCAAAAATGAGATCCCTTTTATGTAGTGTTAGCTGATTACAAACCATGGCATTTGCAGTAAAATGCAATTAAGAAAATGACAAGAAAATCGTACTAAAACAGGTAAACTTTACATGCGACTAAACAAAATCACTGAAAATCATCAATTATATCCTTAATTACAAGATAGGGGTTTACACATAGGCAGCCATATTGTTTTAGTTTTGCTATTTTTACTTTCTCAATGGATTTGTACAGATTATGGGTGAAATTAACGGTGGCAAAAGTTCTGAAATGATTCTCTTTGTATGATTTTTTCTTTATATGATAGAAACATAGCACTTTAACAGGGTGATGTATACTTGTTGTATCCACTGTATGTGAGAAAGATCAATGAATTCCCAAGGAGTATTTTCCATATTGAACAAATACACACACCTCTATCAGATGATGAGCATTTTGCAAAATCAATATATAAGCAGATTTGCCAGATATGTGTGATCTTCAGGAATAATAAGAGTCATAACCCACAGTGCCTATGTACAGTATACAGCTCTTTAGATATAAAATGATGTCCCTTCAGATCCTTATATATAGCATGATGCCCCCACAGCTCTCTATATACAGCATAATGCTCCCCAGCCCTCTATATACAGTACTCCTAGAACTCCATAGTGCAATTACCTTTATTATGCCACCAAAGCCCACTACATAATTTAAAAATCAAAACAAAAAAGCCTAATACACACCTAATCCTTTTCTCCATACACTGCAGCTGCCATTTCTTCTTCCAGCTTGGCTCCAGTCTCCAACAGGCCGAAGGACCGAAGAAGCCTGCGACCTGCCGGAGTAAGTGGCCGAGTGGGTCACTGATGGCTCTCTGCTCTGCTGCAGGTGTTAACAGTATTAACACTATAACAGTCTTGGGGACAATATTGTTAAATGTTTTGCAGACTGTTACCGATCATTGCTGGACTGTCCCCGCTCTCTGTAGGTGGCAAATTACTACACCCTAAGACTCACCCCAGGCTGCCACCTGAAACGAGATGTTAAGCAGCCTTTCATATGTGAGGGATGGCCAGAGCCATAGTCATGGCCGAAGTTTGCGGTATATCTGTGCCCTGGCCTCCCTTAACATGAAAACAGTGTCCATTACTCTGCATACCTGTGGCTTCACTTTCTGTGCCATCAGGGTCCTCTCTGCGTTGCTGAAGGCTCCCTATAGACGGTTCCACATAAATAGAGACACAGTCCATTTCAACTTTCAAATGAACTACTTTACTGGTTTCTTTATGCAGCACATCCATATTCTTCACAGCATTAACAATAGGTTCCACATTGCACATTTCTTCCTTTTTCCCTGCTCTTCTCTCTCTGTCACACAGCACATACTCGGGTTGGACCATATAGTACGGCTCCTCAGCATCCTCCCTGTTCAGTTCTGCTATAGTTAGACATTCCCTAGTCTGTTTCGCACCAGACATTAAAGGATCAGCCTCCGAAGTCAGCTGCCATATGGTGAGCGACCTGTCCCTCTGTGCTGTCTCCTGTGGTGATGCAGTGTCCTCCCAGTCCAAACTTACTGCATCTGGGGGTTCCCTCAGCCATTTCACCCCAGATCTGAGGACATCAGCATATGCAATAAGTTACCACATTATGGAGCCACCTGTGTCCCCGTACTGCTCTTGCCTTGTCCTTGGCCTTGGTTCCAACACTAATGAAACCTGCTGCTGTCCTGTCCTGTTGCTGTGGATGGTGGGGCTTCTCCCTTAAGCAACATTACGTGGTCAATGGTGCCCAGGCTATAAAGCCCAATCGAGCTTAATGGGCGCCTTGGCCCCAACTGAGACTAATCTGAAAGTCCTCCTGTCTTATCCACAGTGACCCCACCTATATTTAACTATTTACTTGTTTCACTATACTATATTGAATATACTATAACGACCCCATCTTGTGGCCAGAAATGGGTACTACGCTTTCCCTATACAACTATGCATCAATACATGACAGGGCAAAAGATATATATATATACATTACTGCAGCATTAATTATATCATATTAAATACAACATAAAATACATGACAATATACGTACAGTTGTATAATAAACAGCTAAACTTAATTTACACAATAAGCCATACCGAGACGAGTGTGGGGAAAAGGATACCACCTTTTGTATCCCCTTATTCTTATACACTGCAGGGGGAATAAGGCCATACTATTATTTTTTTTCACCTTTAAAGCCTTTATTGGCTATCCAAGCAGTGGAGCACTTTGATGCATGTGATGGAGCATTGTTCTATATAAAAAGCATGGTTTTCTTGAAAGATGCAGACATTTTCCATTACCACTGCTTGAAGAAACTGTCTTACTGGCAGTAAGTTTGGCAGTTGATTTTTGAGTCTACATTCAACCTGAAAAGATCCAACTAGCTAATCTTTAATAATACCAGGCAGCCCATAACAGTACCCTACCTACACCTTGCTGACGTCTGAGTTGAAGTGTAGGTCTGTGCCAATTACTGATCCAGCCACATGGTCATCCTTGACATTGCAACTTCTGTGTCTCGTTCAGTGGTGGTCGGGTTTCAGCCTTCAGTACCTTGGCCATGTCTCTGAGCACTGAATACTACTGGACTCGGCTTAAATGAGTACAACCCCTTTGAAAAGTAAGATGTTAGTCGATATCTCCAAGAAAACTAAAAAAACTTCATATTATATATGTATTTAGAAACATTATAGTTGATCTTTTTGAAACATCTGAGAGTTTATGAGGATTGATTTAATTTTAGTTCGGGAAGAATTTTATTTTGAGTAAAACTAAGTATCTTTTAATATTTATGATATTGAAAAAATGTCTATATGTCTGCAGAATTAAAGGCTAACAGTTGAGCAGATGTGATTACTTCAGGTTTATATGGAAGGTTCTTACATGGTTGAGATATGACTAAACTGCTCTCTGTACAACCATTACGCCCGCACAATCCTATTGCCCATTTATATACTGTATATATCAGCTTTGCATTCATTAGATAAGGTGACATGATTCTAATTGAACTGGTTTCAGTTACGTTTAGTGTTCTGCACCACTCAAGAGGAGTGCATCATTTCCTCTCCCACGTGCTAATTTCATTATAAGCACTTTAGGAGGCATGAATGAGACACATGTACACTGCTAACTAATGCTAAGAAGTCAATGTAAATATGCTTGGAAACGGAATCAATTAAATTTGGGCAAGGCAAACCAAAATGTTTTCTTAAAGAGAATATAGAGATAAGGCTTCTTGGCAGGCATAAGTCAATCATTTATAGTGATAGTAACAGACGACGAGTTCCAAATGCTATAGGCCACCCTTAACAATTGCTCACTTGTATTGTCATTTTTTGTAGGTACCGTGAAATTAAAATAGTGTTAAAAGAAAAAAAGCAATATATATGCGGTTGTTTCGCGATGATTTGGTTTGTTCATATTCTCAGCTGCAGGTGCGGGAGTAGCTCCCCTACTCTGTCTCCCGAAAGTTCAAAGTGTACGTTTGCCACTAGTCACTATCACCATTTACAGTAGCATTCAACAAAAGTGCCTACTCAGCTTTCGCTTGATACTACCAATACACAGCTGTGTAGATGCTATGTTCAGTAATGTAGCTTGCATTCCCAAGACCTCTTTGGGGCCCCTCTTTCAGATAGCAGTATTTTAAATGGATAAGTCAATTATGGATTTTGCTTTGGGGCTAGGAGTTATTTTTTTTTTTACTACAAACAATCTAACAACACCATCATAGCCTACATATTTCATTAAATTAGTGACAGGCGCAATGGCGTAACTAGAATACCGTGGGCCCTGGTGCAAAATTTACACCTTGGTCTCCACCTCCGTGTTCATCGGATATAAGGGCCTTTTTAAGGTTCTACATCCTATAAAGACATATATATATATAATAGTGTCCCCATCATAGCACTTTCCTGTAATGTCCCCCGTCCTGGTACATTCCTGTAATAATGTCCCCACTCCTGGCCCCTTCCTGTTATAATGTCCCTTGTCTTGTCCCCTTCCTGTAATAATGTGCCCATTCTGGGCCTCTTTCTGTAATAATATGCCCAATCTGACCACATCTTGTAATAATGTACCTTATCCTAAGATTAAGCCCCTTAGCCCCTTCTTGTTATAATATCCCCTGTTCTGGGCTTCTTTCTGTTATAATGACTCCGATCATGTGTCCTTTCCTGGTATAATGTCCCCCTTTCTGGTTAATGTCTACCCTCATGGGCCACTTCCTAGACTTCCTAGTACAATGTCCCCTATCCTGGTTTAATGTCCCCCATTATAGACCCCATCCTGGTACAATGTCCCCCATCCTATGACAATCTCACCCTTCCTGGGCACCTTTCTGCTGTAATAACCCTCATTCTGGTATAATGACCAGTATCCTGAGCCCCTTCCTGGTATAATGACCCCAACCATGGACCCCATTCCAGAATAATTTTGGGCCCCATCCTTATACAATGATCCCCATCCTGGACCCAATTTTATTACATTGACCCCTATCTTGGACTCCATTCTATTATAATGACCCGTATCCTGGGCCCCTTCCTTGGGTAATGTCCACAATCATAGGTCCCTTCCTGGAATAATATTCGTTCTGTTTTCGCATAACGTTACAGCTGTGCGATGCTCGTGACTGGCATGCCGATGTCAACTGCCTCCGATTGTCCTATCAGCATGCATTGCAGCACAGGAAGCCGGAGGACAAGATAAGAGGTCCTGAGCCAGCACATCAAGGATGTGAATAAATAACATGGAGACGTTAAATGTACGTCCTTCTTCATTCAAATCCACATGCATAGTAAATAATATCTTGGCAGAAAACAGTAAAGCGACCAAACACTAGTTCCACAAATGAGCCCTCTGCAGGACCTCCAATTTCAAGCTTCCTCTGCAAATAGCAAACATCTTCCAGTGTATTAGTTTTATTACTCCCCATCATTTAGTGCAATCTTCAAAATGCAAACAGTTGATTAAATAGCCACTTTATCATTTGGCTCAGCCATTGATATACTGTGCATCATCCCCATTGTGTATTTATCCAGCAGACAAATGGTGAGAGCGTGACTCCAGTTTGATGGCAGAGGAGCCTTGTGGTTTGTAATCATACCCTATGCTTTCCTACCACACCCGCCCGGTGCAGATCAATTCCCATAACGCTCTTAGTGACATTCATTTTATGGTGTTTATGTATTCTCGCCATAAGGTTAAGCAATTGCTACCATTAACCAAGATGAAATTGCATTACCTTAATGAAATGAACTTTACGGATAAAAGAAGAATGTCACTTTCACAAGTGGAAGCTCTGTTAGCAAATTTTTACAAGAGAATTCCCCAAATCATATCTTAATTGCTTGGACAGCTGTGGTTTACATAACGAGCAAACAATGCCAAGATTTTTTTTTTTTGCGTTCTTCTTTCCGTTGTCAGCTGACTTGAATGTTAGTATGCATGGTGGACCATTTTTAGTCTTTTATTACTTGATTGCAAATCATTCTTCATTGCTGCCCAAATTTATGGAAGGACATTGCTCCCCGAGGTGTCATATCCTTTCAGGTCTGTAACTGAACATGACTGATGGTTCCAGTGTAACAGTTGCTTATTACGACGCTCACTGAGCTATGATTGCTCCAATACTTTATGTTGGCAGATGTGTTTCCCTTGGAACAGCATCTCGGAGACAGAGGTCATTGATCAAACCCCCCTCTGGCTGTTCCATTATGTGCAAATTATAGCTAAAAGCAGAGAGGCTGAGAGGGAGTGTGTGTTCTCATTCTAGGTCTCAGAAGGAGGGAGCGGGGAGCTAATGTAATGAAGCAGAAAAAAATCTAACTAGATTGGAACAATGTTTTTATTACTCAAATTAACCCTTTTATGCACCGGATCAGCAATCCATACCGCAGGAAATATTTAACCGGAAAATAATTTGTAATTGAAATACATGATGTAAACGAGAACAACCATGCAATGCGTCAATGCTAGTTCTGTTTATTGACTCAAAAATTGCAAATTTCTTTAAAAAAAAAAAAACCTGGCTAAGCACAGATGGTGTAATGCCGTCCTTATACCCGAGACTGAGGAGATGAGTGCCTTACAATGAAGATGTATGTATGAGCTGGAAATGAAAAGATGTATCCTGATGATATTATATCTGTGTCTATTTTTCAGAACTGATGAGCCTTGGACTCGTATATTTCATGTTACAGTAATGCTGAGACATTAGATTGGAGTTTACCCAAAATCCAGCTGTGAATATGCCATAAAAGTGTTAAGCAGATGTTGATTCTGGCTTTGTGTATACTGGATTTTACAAGTGCCGTTCATGTGCAACTATCTGCAGAACTATAGGCTAAAAAACAATTTTAAAGAACATCTGTCAGCGTAATGGTGCTTTGTATATTTTCGGACAAATATATTAGAATGATATAAAACACATGTGGCCACCTTTCTATTCATTCATCGCCTGGATGCAACATCTGTTGGTAACATTACCAAATTCACTCAAATTTGGATGGGAAATTCAAATTTGATGCAACTGAACTGCTCTGAGTGCTCTAAAATGCTGAGCATATGAAATGGAAGGGTTAAAAAAATATATTACACTCATCCTTTACCTGCTCTAACAACAAAGATCTCCTACTGGTCCTCTGCTGGCTTGCTTCCTCCCTTTGTTCTAGTCTTCTCTTCCATTTTCAGTATCCTCAATTCCTCAAAAAGCGCACCAGCTAACATAAGAAAACCATACACTGTACACTATACTGAGCCTCGTCTAGGCATCCACAGCTAGAGATGAGCAAATTTGTTTGGATTTTGTCCCTGAATCTGATTTCCACATATTCGGGCCATATTTGAACACTATTCATGCCAAATGTTTGTCTTATGATCGGCTCCGAACATATTCGGTAATGTCACGGCCCCCAGCTCGCCCCTGTCTACTCACCTCCTCGCTCCTGCGCCACAGCCTGTCACCTGCTGTCAGCTGCGGCATCTTCCTCTGGTGGGGCCGTGGCCGACGACGCCACTGCATGCTTTGCGCATGCGCCGTAGGCCGCGGCCGCGTCTCCCTCCACCTCCTTGTGCTCTGGCGGTGCCCTAACTCGGAAGCACTCTGGGTACACATATTCAGCATACTACCACTCTAATAATCAAACCCAAAAGAACCTAGCAATAACAATCCAATACTAAAAGGAGTCTCACCCGAATAAATCTTTGTAACTGGTCACACCAAGCAGCCCCAACGCGCGTTTCGCGTGGGCTTCCAGCTGCTTGGTGTGACCAGTTACAAAGATTTATTCGGATGAGACTCCTTTTAGTATTGGATTGTTATTGCTAGGCTCTTTCGGGTTTGATTATTAGAGTGGTACTATGCTGAATATATGTACCCAGAGTGGCATATAGATGTTTCCATTATATGTCTGATACTATTGAAATATTATAATAGCAAGTGTTGCTATAAGATACTTTATATGATCTCAGTGTTCCCAATCTATAACTATTGTAACTGTGTTGGACTTTATGTCTTGTGTCCTTCACATCTTATAGATTTTTATGCAACTTTTTATAATGTATTATGTGATTAATATTCATGAATATATTCAAAAGATTTAATATGATTTATATATGGTGCTTGATACTCCTGAGTCTCTTTTTTTGTTTGCAAGTATTATTGGAGTATGCCTGCTGATTGCTTTTAGTATTAATTTTAACCCCTTTTTTCTGGAACTTTTTATTTCCAGCTGTCCGTGTCAACCTCCTGCCATCCTACTCCGGTCCTGCCACCTGTGCCCTTGCTCCTTCCAGCTGTCCGTGTCTACCTCCTGCCGTCCTACTCCGGTCCTGCCACCTGTGCCCTTGCTCCTTCCAGCTGTCCGTGTCTACCTCCTGCCATCCTACTCCGGTCCTGCCACCTGTGCCCTTGATCCGTCCTGCTGTCCGTGTCTACCTCCTGCCGTCCTACTCTGGTCCTGCCACCCGTGTCCTACTCTGTCCAGGTGCTCCGCGGTACCTCGCTCATAGTCCTACTCCAGTCCATCCTGATCCTGAGCCGCCCCTCTTGGTACCGGCTGCCGTGGTATCTGAACCTCTGGGCCTGCTCCTAACAATCCCTGTATAGGGGTCGGCTCCACCTGGTTGCTCGCCCAGGGTCCCTCGGTGCCACGGTCCAGAGGGTCCACTCCTGGAGTCTAGTCTCGTCAAGCTTGGGCGTTAACAGGTAATTTCTACTCCCATTGACTCTAATGAAGTTTGGCTGTGTTTGACGAATATCGCAAAAACAATATTCGATTCCGATCGTATTCAAAATCGAATCCGAACAAATTCGCTCATCTCTATCCACAACTACTTGACCACCTAGGGCAGCATTTAAATGAGCTACCCTCCTCTGTTTCTAGAAACGTGCAAGTCAGCAACGTGTAGTTACTTTCCAGGTTTTCCCCAAATTAACACCCATTCTGTATTTGTAGAGGTTCAAGGTAATCCCAGTAGTGAGTGCTGGCAAAACACAGCAAAGGCCCCACTGAAACCCACACAACTGTTAGTGATAATAGCTTTCTGTGACTGGTACACCATATTCCTTGCACCTGATTGAGCAACCTGCCTGGGTACAAGTATGAAACAGGATTACTCTACTGCCACAGGCACTGCATACTGACAGGTGTGCACTGTGCCTACATCCTACAACCATACAGGTAACAGGCACATGCCCTCATGCTTTTACTTGTCACCAGAGCTAGTCGGGCTGAGCTTGTGCACCATGTCATCTATCCATCGTTGCACATCCCTCTGGACAAGCACCATCCTTTCTGCTTATTTTTCTAATTGTTCATCCTAAATTGAGTAGTGTCTGTAATTATTGTAAAATGAACATGTTATTTTTTATACGTGAAAAATAAAATATATACTCTTATACATGAGTGATTCACATAGTAATGAAATAAACAGTAATAATTGTAACAGTAGTAATAATTTTTACTTACATTACGAATATAAATGTTGCATTGGTTGAGGTTTTTTGTTCCAACCATTGACACCAGTGACATGGGTTCCTCTGTGTGTTTGATGTTGTTTACTGTAGGTGTTTCCCACTCAACTTGCAAACCCTCAGATAACTTGTGATGGCACAAACCAACAAGCAACAAGTCCAATGTTTCTTGACTAAGATTCCTATGTCTGGACTACACATTGCCTTTTCAGACCTATTTTACCTGTGGTGTCTAAGGCTACTTTCACACATCCGGTGTGTGGGGTCCGGCGGCGTGCGGCGAAAAGCCGGGCCGCCGGATCCGGCCTGCAGCCGTGACACCGGATGTGTGTGCGGCGAGACGATACGGCTCGGACATTATTAAAGGAGCCGCAGGACAGAGGCAGCCAATGAGACAGCTGCTGAAAGGGAGGTGAGGGAGGAGAGGATAGGAGAGGAGAGGGGAGGGGAGGGGAGGGGAGGGGGGTGGAGAGAGAGAGACATGGGGGGTTAACATTAGTGTCCAGGCAAGAGAATCTCTCTCTCTTGCTGGGCACTTGTGGGGTTAACCCCACAGAGAGATCTCTCTCTCTCACCCAGACACTGTGAATGTTAACCCCACAAGTGCCCGGCGAGAGAGATCTCTCACAAGTGTCCGGGTGACAGAGAGAGATCTCTCTCTCTCTCGCCGGGCACTTGTGGGGTTAACATTCTCAGAGTCCGGGCATGCGCTGTGGAAAAAGCCGGTCCGGCGCTGACAAAAAACGTTGCAGGGAACGTTTTTTGCAGATGCCGGACGGCTAATTTATGCCGTGTCCGGCAACAACCGGACACGACGCATAACCATCCGGCACGATGCGGCGCCCATGAAAGCTTATGGGACAAAACCGGATCCGGTGCTGGATCCGGTTATTAAAAATTTCGCCGCATCGTGCCGGATGACAAAAACCGGATGTGTGAAAGAGGCCTAAGGGTTATCTACAACCCATAGCAATATCTCTTTGGGCTCCAAACATCTTGTCTGTTCCACTTACCACTATCCCTAAACTTCTCCCCACTGTTGGGCTGGCCAAATGTTCGCTCCTATGTGCCCTACATCTGCAATGCTATTTTCACCTTCCTCAAGAAAGTGATGGCTTAAATTTGTTAACAAAGTGACAGCTTTGACATCATTAATAACATTAATAACATCTTAAGGGTTTCTTTTATTCCTCAGCTATACGCTTACAGGCCAATTCTTTACAATTCCTAGGTTACAAGTACAAATAAAATCAAACATAGCAGAGCAACAATCCAATCAAGAAGAATGAATAGGTTACAATCAATATAGAAATAGAGGTGACACAAAAGGTAAAAAGTGCTTCTGCTGTGTAGCCCAGTCATCTTTCATTATAAATAAGACACACCACCAGCTAGAATCTGTGTATGCACAGTTATGAAGTGCCACAAAGTGCATGGAGTGTGGGAAAAACTGATAAAAGGGACCAGATTCTGAGTGTAAACGTGTAAAGCCTGAAACAGAAATATTGAATCTTGCCTAAAAAGATGTGTAATACATTCCAAAACTGATGATGCTAAAGAGAAGTCTTGGAGACCCAAGTGGAAGGTTCAGATAATGGAGGATAATTGGAAGAAGAGAGAGCACTGGTAGGGTGGTAGACTGAGATGAGAGAGGTGATGAAGGGTGATGTGCAGCCCTGTCGATGACTCTCTGCATGAAAGCGATAAGTTTAAATTGGATTGCATAATGGGCAACCATGTGCAGTAAAGCCCCCGCCACACATAGCGAGAGCACTGATTTTGTGATGCAACAGTGATCTCGCTGTGCGTGACATGCATCAGCAACCGCCCCCCCTGCCGGGTATCGCTGATCGTGCAGGAATGTCCTGGGCCATTTTTTGATCTTTGCGTGTGGCAGCGGGAGAGCAACGATCAGCGAGCCCACAGCGCTGTAAGCAGACGCTGGGAGCTGGTATCCAAGGTAAATATCAGGTAACTAAGCACGCGCGTCGCTTAGTTACCCGCTGTGTACCTTGGATACCTGCGTGCTGGCGCTGGGAGCTGGTATCTAAGGTACACAGCGGGTAACTAAGTGACGCGCGCGCTTAGTTACCCGATATTTACCTTGGATACCAGCGTCCTCGCTGGTCCTGATCGCTGGTGAAATCTGCCTGTTTGGCAGCTCACCAGCGATCATGTAGCGAGGCACCAGCGATCCTGACAAGGTCGTATCATTGTCGGGATCGCTGGTGCATCGTTTAGTGTGACGGCACCTTAACTGTCACAAGGTGGTGGCATTGGTGTGGTGGTTGGAAAGAAATTTGCTTTCAGGATAGATTGCTTATTGAAGAAATGAATAATTAGTATAAAGCTGTAATAGTAGTGACTGAATAAGAGCCACAGTAAGAGTTTTTCCAATTTCTTTGGTAAGAAAAAAGTTATGGAGATGATTTTGAGGTACAGGTGACATGAGTGGGTGGGAGATTGGATTTAAGGAGTGATTTCATTATTGAATTTTGTTCTCAGATCCAAAGAGGTTTTTTTTTACAACCAGTGTGATTTAGAAGTTATTGTGACTTAATCCCTCTTTTATCATTGACTACTATATAGCTCACTACTCTATCTTATAGATCCTTCCCACAGATGTTTTTAGAGCAGTGAATTCCACACGTGAAAATCGCGGGGAAAACGCATGCGAATTCGGGAGTTGCGGAAATGCTGCGGAAATTTCAGCAGCATTTCTGCAACGTGGGTACTTAGCCTCAGTGTGACACGGAGCAGCGACCAGGCCCCCGCTGTGAGATCGCTGATCGTGGTGGATCATCCTGGACCATCTTTTGAAAGTCAGTCTCCCGCTGGCCATATTCTAGAATACCCGATGCGTTAGAATCAGGCCACCATCTAGTACTGTATAAAAGCTTTAACCCCTTCCTGCCATCCGACGTACTATCCCGTCCACGGTACCCGGGCCCGTATGACCGGGGACGGGATAGTACGTCGGCGCGATCAGCGGCGCCCACGTGGTGAGCGCCGCTGATCGCGGCCGGGTGTCAGCTGATTATCACAGCTGACACCCGGCACAATGTGTCAGGCGCAGTCACGGACCGCCCCCGACACGTTAACCCCTTGCACACCGCGATCAAACACGATCGCGGTGTACCGGGGGTTAAAGGGAAGCATCGGCAGGGAGGGGGCTCCCTCCGTGCTTCCCTGAGCCCCCCACGGCAGCGCAATGTGCAGCGCTACTGCGGGGGACTCCCTTCCTCCAGGCCCCTGAATCCAAGATGGCGACGGGGGCCTTCGGGGGCCTGCGGAAGCTGGCTTCCTCAGTGCCTGCAAAGCGCAGGCATGAGGAAGCCTTCTGCTGTGCCTGTGTCAGATCGCTGATCTGTCACAGTGATCTGTGATGTGACAGATCAGCGATCTGTCACAGGACAGTGATGTCCCACCTGGGACTATTTAATAAAGTAAAAAAAAAAATAAAAAAAAGTGTAAAAATAATTAAAAAAAAATCGCCAAATAAATTAGAAAAAAAAATAAAAATATTCCCCCAATAAATCCATTTTTTGGAAATAATAAAAAAAAAAAACAATAAAAGTACACATATTAGGTATCGCCGCGTCCGTAACGACCCGCCCTATAAAACTGTCCCATTAGTTAACCCCTTTAGTGAACCCCTTAAAAAATAAAAATAAAAAACGAAGCAAAAAATAATGATTTATTATCATACCGACAAACAAAAAGGGTAATAACGCGCGATCAAAAAGACGCATATAAATAGCCATGGTACTGCTGAAAACGTCATCTTGTCCCGCAAAAAACGAGCCACCACACAGCATTATCAGCAAAAAAATAAAAAAGTTATAGCTCGCTGAATAAAGCGATGCAAAAATAATTATTTTTTATATAAAATAGTTTTCATTGCATAAAACCGACAAAAACATAAAAAACGACCTAAATGAGGTATCGCTGTAACCGTACTGACCCGAAGAATAAAACCGCTTTATCAATTTTACCGCACGCGGAACGGTGTAAACGCACCCCCCCCAAAAGAAATTCATGAAACGCTGGTTTTTGTTCATTCTGCGTCCCAAAAATCGGAATAAAAAGCGATCAAAAAATTTCACGTGCCCGAAAATGGTACCAATAAAAACGTCAACTTGTCCCGCAAAAAATAAGACCTCACATGACTCGGTGGGTCAAAATACGGAAAAATTATAGCTCTCAATATGTGGTGATGCAAAAACTATTTTTACAATAAAAAGCGTCTTTTAGCGTGCGACAGCCGCCAAACATAAAAACCGCCATAAATAGTAAATCAAACCTCCCGTTATCACCCCCTTAGTTAGGGAAAAATAATAAAATTTAAAAAATGTGTTTATTTCCATTTTTCCATTAGGGTTAGGGCTAGGGTTAGGGCTAGGGGTGTGTTGGGGTAGGGTTAGGGTTAGGGTAGGGTTAGGGTTAGGGCTAGGGTTAGGGTTAGGGCTAGGGTTAGGGTTAGGGCTAGGGTTAGGGCTAGGGTTAGGGTTAGGGGCGTGTTGGGGTTCGGGTTGGAGTTAGAATTGGGGGTTTCCACTGTTTGGGCACATCAGGGGCTCTCCAAATGCAACATGGCGTCTGATCTCAATTCCAGCCAATTCTGAGTTGAAAAAGTCAAATGGTGCTCCTTCCCTTCCAAGCTCTGCTATGCGCCCAAACAGTGTTTTACCCCCACATGTAGGGTATCAGCCTACTCAGGACAAATTGCAAAACAATTTTTGGGGTCCAATTTCTCCTTTTACCCTTAGGAAAATAAAAAATTGGGGGAAAAAATATCATTTTTGTGGAAAAAAATGATTTTTTTATTTTCACGTCCGAGTGTTATAAACTTCTGTGAAGCACTTGGGGGTTCAAAGTGCTCACCACACATCTAGATAAGTTCCGTGGGGGTCTAGTGTCCAAAATGGGGTCACTTGTGGGGAGTTTCAATAGTTTAGGTACATCAGGGGCTCTCCAAACGCACATGACACCCGCAGACCATTCCATCAAAGTCTGCATTCCAAAACGTCACTGCTTCCCTTCCGAGCCCCGACGTGTGTCCATACAGTAGTTTTCTCCCACATATGGGGTGTCAGCGTACTCAGGACAAATTGGACAACAACTTTTGGGGTCCAATTTCTCCTGTTACCCTTGGGAAAATGAAAAAATTGGGGACTAATTGATCATGTTTGTGGAAAAAATACGATTTTTTTATTTTCATGCCCTGGCATTATAAACTTCTGTGAAGCCCTTGGGGGTTCAAAGTGCTCACCTCACATCTAGATACGTTCCTTAGTGGGTCTAGTTTTCAAAATGGGGTCATTTGTGGGGGTTTCCACTGTTTAGGTACATTAGGGGCTCTCCAAAGGCAACATGACACCCGCAGACCATTCCATCAAAGTCTGCATTCCAAAACGTCACTACTTCCCTTCCGAGCCCCGACGTGTGCCCATACAGTAGTTTTCTCCCACATATGGGGTATCAGCATACTCAGGACAAATTGGACAACAACTTTTGGGGTCCAATTTCTCCTGGTACCCTTGGGAAAATAAAAAAATGGTGACTAAAAGATCATGTTTGTGGAAAAAATACGAATTTTTTATTTTCACGCCTGGGCGTTGTAAACTTCTGTGAAGCACTGGGGGGTTCAAAGTGCTCACCACACATCTAGATAAGTTCCTTGGGGGGTCTAGTATACAAAATGGTGTCATTTGTGGGGGGTTTCCACTGTTTAGGTACATTAGGGGCTCTCCAAAGGCAACATGACACCCGCAGACCATTCCATCAAAGTCTGCATTCCAAAACGTCAATACTTCCCTTCCGAGCCCCGACGTGTGCCCATACAGTAGTTTTCTCCCACATATGGGGTATCAGCATACTCAGGACAAATTGGACAACAACTTTTGGGGTCCAATTTCTCCTGGTACCCTTGGGAAAATAAAAAAATGGTGATTAAAAGATCATGTTTGTGGAAAAAATACGAATTTTTTATTTTCACGCCCGGGTGTTATAAACTTCTGTGAAGCACTGGGGGGGTCAAAGTGCTCACCACACATCTAGATAAGTTCCTTAGGGGGTCTAGTTTCCAAAATGGTGTCATTTGTGGGGGGGTTCCACTGTTTTGGTACATCAGGAGTTTTCCAAACGCGACATGGTGTCCGATCTCAATTCCAGCCCAAAACGTCAAATGGCGCTGCTTCCCTTCCGAGCTCTGCCATGCGCCCAAATAGTGGTTTACCCCCACATTTGGGGTATCAGCATACTCAGGACAAATTGCACAATAACTTTTAGGGTCCTGTTACCCTTGGAAAAATAAGAATTGAGGGTGAAAAGATCATTTTTGTGGAAAAAATATGATTTTTTAATTGTATGGCTTTATGTTATAAACTTCTGTGAAGCCCATGGGGGTTCAAAGTTCTCACCACACATCTAGATAAGTTCCTTAGGGGGTCTAGTTTCCAAAATGGTGTCATTTGTGGGGGGTTTCCACTGTTTTGGTACATCAGGGGTTTTCCAAACGCGACATCGTGTCCGATCTCAATTCCAGCCAAAAACGTCAAATGGCGCTGCTTCCCTTCCGAGCTCTGCCATGCGCCCAAATAGTGGTTTACCCCCACATGTGGGGTATCAGCGTACTCAGGACAAATTGCACAATAACTTTTAGGGTCCTGTTACCCTTGGGAAAATAAAAATTGGGGTGAAAAGATCATTTTTGTGGAAAAAATATGATTTTTTAATTGTACCGCTGTACGTTATAAACTTCTGTAAAGCCCTTGTGGGTTCAAAGTTCTCACCACATATCTAGATAAGTTCCTTGGGGGGTCTAGTTTCCAAAATGGGGCCACTTGTAGGGGGTTTCCACTGTTTAGGTACATCAGGGACTCTCCAAACGTGACATGGCGTCCAATCTGAATTCCAGCCAATTTTGCATTGAAAAAGTCAAACGGCGCTCCTTCCATTCTGAGCTCTGCCATGCGCCGAAACAGTCGTTCCCCCCACATATCAGGTATCTGCGTACTCAGGACAAATTGCACAATAACTTTTGCAGTTCAATTTCTCCTGTTACCCTTGGTAAAATAAAAAAAATTGAACCTGAAGTATTTTTTTTATGAAAAAAGTTAGATGTTCATTTCTTTTTTAAATATTCAAAAAAATTCCTGTGACGCACCTAAAGGGTTAATAAACTTCTTGAATGTGGTTTTGAGCACCTTAAGGGGTGCAGTTTTTACAATGGTGTCACTTTTGGGTATTTTCTATCATATAGACCCCTCAAAGTGGCTTCAAATGTGATGTGGTCCTAAAAATAAAATGGTGTTGTAAAAATGAGAAATCGCTGGTCAACTTTTAACCCTTATAACTTCCTAACAAAAAAAAATTTTGGTTCCAAAATTGTGCTGATGTAAAGTAAACATGTGGGAAATGTTAGTTATCAAGTTTTTTGTGTGCCGTATCTCTGTGATTTAAGGGCATAAAAATTCAAAGTTGGAAAATCGCGAAATTTTCAAAATTTTCGCCAAATTTCCGTTTTTCTCACAAATAAACGCAAGTTATTTGAATGAAATTTTACCACTAACATGAAGTACAATATGTCACGAGAAAACAATGTCAGAATCACCGGAATCCATGGAAGCGTTCCAGAGTTATGACCTCATAAAGGTACAGTGGTCAGAATTGTAAAAATTGGCCCGGTCATGAACGTGCAAACCACCCTTGGGGGTGAAGGGGTTAAGCAGGTGTGGAAAATTCTGCGAAGTAATAATGATTTAAAAAATAGAAGGGCTATTAGTTTATTACTATCAATTAAAAAAAATTCTAAGTAAATAAACAAAAAGAGAAATATACAGTTGATCAAATTAATATTTGGAATGACCAACGTTTGACTTCAAAACAGCATCAAATCATTAATTCTTCTTGGCACAATTCCATGTAGTGAACTCAGCAGGGATGTTGCTCCAAACATCTTAGAGAACTAACCACAGATCTGTGAATATACACTCATGGCCAAAAGTTTTGAGACTGACAAAAATTTTGTTTTTCACAAAATAAGCTCTTTCAGTTTTTATAGTGGCAATTTGCATTAACTCTACATTGCTAAGAAGAGTGTTCAGATAAATTGCAAAAAATTGTGAAGTCATTCTCTGCCATAAAAATTAGCTTAAAGAAGTACCCTTATCAAAATGTTTATCTTCTTAATATATTGAAATCATCATATTATATGGCACTGTGTACTTACAATAGCTAATTTTGCCTTTCTAGCTAGTTAATCCATTACATCTATGACATCACATGATTAAACACTGACTAGCTGACTCCTTCTAAGCTCTATGTAGAAAAAAGAAGTAACATTTCACTATATGAGTCATGAGTCACTGCAAAAGTCCCTGGCAGGGGGAGGAGCAGAGCAGTTCGGTCAGAAGTTGAAGAGGGGAATCATAATTGCAGGGACAAGAGACTTCTACATAGAGCAGAGAAAAGAGAGAATTAACTCAGGAAAAAGGTTAATGAGGGCAAGGGAGCTGATGTAATTTCGGGCGCGTGCACATGACTATATTTTTGGTCCGAGTGCGACCAGTCAAAGCATCAGATTGCACATGGACTAATGTTATATTATGGGGCTGTGCACCTCACATTTTTTCCTTGACCCAAGTTGATCCGGGGTTCATTTACCAATGATAAAACAAAAGACAGGATGTTTCAAAGGTTTTATTGGCCATGGGTGCACGAAGAGGTAAATAAATATTGTGAGTCTTACCCACAGTGTCAGTTATCACGCTTTAAGACCCCCTTAGCATCTTTGCCAGATATTGAAATCCCATTTGGAAGGATTACAATGGATCTGGAAGTTCCTCTTGTAAAATTCACTAAAAGTCCAAAAATATATTTTGATTGTCCTGGAATATTCAACATGCCATCCATAAAGCAATCCTTTTAAGGTAAACGTCAGCAAGAAACATTGCCAAAGAGATGCTTTAATATGTTTACCCAGACTCTAATACCCAAAGAGACACTCACTGATCCAGCAATGCCCTTTATGTCAAATGTTACTAAGGAATTGTATAATCTGTGAGAGATCACTCACTTATTTGCGAACCTTAATTGGTTGAGGAAGTAAAGGTGACTGGGAATTTAGGATGCAGCGATCATGCTATCCTCGAATTTTGGATTACAAGAGGTGGAAGACCAGACTTTAAGGTTGAACTTCAGAAAGGCAGATTTTAATGAACTCAGAAAGAGAGTAGGAAAGGTCCAATGGCCGGATGTTCTAAAGGACACAAATGTTCAAGAAGGATGGGAGATTTTGCAAAATGAAATTCTCACTGCACAATTGGTAGCAATCCCGAAAAGAAGGAAGAATTTGAAGCATTTCAAGAGAACTGGGTGGATGCACACAGAACACTAGATAAAAAGGAAAAAAGAAATGTACTGTATATGAAATGGAAAGAGGGGGGCATATCTATAGAAGAATATAATGCTGTTTGCAGGGAATGCATGGCAAGAGTTAGAAGAGCTAATACCAGTAATGAAATTAGGCTTGCAAGGGAGACCAAAAGCAATAAAGGATTTTGGGGGTATGTCAAAAGCAAAAGAAAAGTCAAAGATGCTGTAGAATTTTTACAGGATGAAATGGGTGAAGTGGTCAAAAATGATGTTGAGAAGGACAAACTTCGTATATTTCATCTATGTTCTCTAAGAAAGCAAATGCCACATAAAGTGATCTTCACAATGCCATAGAATGAAGAAAAGTATCCACACTATCTATAAACAGAGAGCTGATGAGGGAACACTTAGCTAATTTAAATTAATTTAAATCTCCTGGCCCAGATGAATTGCATCCAAGGGTGCTGAAAGAGTTAGCCAAGGAAATTGCTGAACCACTATCCAGAATCACTGAAAAATCCTGGAGAGCAAGATAAGTCCCAGAAGATAGGAGAAGCGAAAATGTTGTCCCTATTTTCAAAAAAGGAAAGAAGATGGAGCCAGAAAATTACAGACCAGTGAGCCTTACTTCTATACCAGGAAAGATCTTTGAACAAATTTATAAACAGCATGTATGTAAGTACTTGGGTAAGAATACAATAATTAACCAGAGCCAGAATGGATTTGTAGCAAACAAGTCATGCCAGGTGTGCGGTATCTCACAGGGGAAGGAGGGCATCGACTTCACTCACCTCGGGGGAGGGGAGAGAAGGGTCCGCAGGGATCGGCTCTCTTGCACTACAACTTTCCCAAGGTCAGTCAGGGAACTGCACCGAGGGCAAATAGTCGCCGGAAAGGCTTCCTTTCTACTGTATGTAATACCTGTAAGCTATGCTTTATAACTCCATAATACAAGGTTCTGGAGGTGGCTAAATAATATGAGTGCCTAGGGAAAGGAATGCCAATTCAGATTATGTGCTCGGCTAGTCTCAGAGATGTTGCATTCTGTTATTATAGGTCATTTTCCAGATTCAATACCTCAGAGCCTGCTGTAACTTGCACGCTCTGTCACCATGTGCTTCAGTCACACACAAAGAGATCTAGTTTGCTGTGAAGCTGTGGGGAGCTCATACCTTGGTGCTAATTGCTAGTTGCCCGAGCTTCAAAGAGTTTCTTCCTAGCTCTTTCAATTAAAGATAAATATTGCGTGGCTTTTTATGGCCTTTGGGAATGCCAAGGTGGGGGCATATTCCAGGAGGGACATCTCCATTGTCCCTCACACCTCCCTGCTTTAGTGGTCACTAGAGGGCATCACATTCCTGTGTTCCCCCGAGCACACTCCCGCAATCTCTCCTTGCCAAGATAGCCCATCTGCGTTGCCATGGTCACAGCTCCTTTTGTGGTGAATGGAGGAGTGGTACTGCTGGAGCTCCAGACTCCAATGCTGCAACCTCCCATTCATCCCGGAGACCATGTACAACCAGCTGGTCCATCTCTACCATGAAGGGATGCCCATACATGTATGGTCACAGGCACTGCATGGCCCACACAATTGCAAGGCACTCCTTTTCCATTGTGGAGCAGGCCACCTCTCTTGACAATAGCTTCCTGTTCAGAAACAGGATGGGATGTTCCTGGTCCGTGGCATTGACCTGGCTGAGCACGGCACTGAGGCCACAGTCACTGGCATTGGTCTGTACTATAAACGGCCACGCAAAATCAGCAGCTTGTAGTACTGGGGAGTTGGAGAGAGGAGTCTTGAGTGCCTGAAAAGTGGTCTCACAGGAGATTGACCAGTCTACTGCGAGAGGCAGCGTTTTCTTGGTGAGGTCCATCAGGGGCTTGGCCAGGGACAAACCTCCTATAGTACCCAGCGGTGCCCAGGAAGGACATCACCTGTTTCTTGATCCTTGGGGTGGGCCAGGAAGCTATGGCATCCACTTTCCCAGGTTTTGCCTTCAGAACCCCCTCGCCTACCCAGTGACCCAGGTAGAAGACATCGCTCATGCCCAGTTGGCACTTTTCTGGCTTGATGGTCAAACCTGCTTGGTGGATCCACCTAAGCACCTGCATCAGATGCTCTAGATGATCCTCTCATGTGGGACTGAAGATGGCAATATCGTCCAGGTACGCAACCACATACCCTTCAAGTCCCTGGAGCAGCGTGTTGACCATCCGCTGAATAGTGGTAGGGGCATTTTTTTTGCCGAATGGCATCATGTTGGACTCGTAAAGGCAGACTGCTCCCAGGCCTCGTGGGTCAGAGGGATCTGCCAATATCCCTGGCTCAGATCCATGATGGTCAGGTATTTTGCCCCGGCCAACTGATCAATCAGGTCATTGATGCATGGCATAGAGAATGCATCAGTGACTGTGACAGCGTTGAGCCCCCGGTAGTCCACGCAGAACCGGGTTGTTCAGTCCTTTTTGGGGACAAGGACTATAGGCGACGCCCATGCACTGTTGGATGCCTGGATCACCCCCAGCTTCAGCATCTCATCAACCTCCTGGCACATCTGCTGCTGCACCTCCAGAGAGACCCGATATGCTGACCACCGGATCGGGGGGTGATCCCCAGTGTCCACGTGATGGACAGCCAACTCGGTCCTTCCAGAAAGGCTGCTAAACAGCTGGGAAGGGGCATAGATTATCCGCCAGCTGGGACCATTGGTCCTTGGTTAGCTGCTGGCCAACCTCTACGTCCACAATGGATCCACCTACCTTGGCTTGGGTGAGCAGATACAGGAGGGTTTCGGCCTCTCCTTCCTTGGGAAAGTTGCACACAGGGAGGGTGCAGGCCTCCCGCTCATGATGGGCCTTCATCATGTTTATGTGGAAGGCCTTCCTCTTTCCACGGGAATGGTCTAGAGTGACCAAGTACGTGATGTCATTGAGCCACTGGTGCACTAGGTATGGACCCTCGCAGGCTGCCTGAAGCGTGTCCTGTGGTACGGTGACCAGTACCCACACTTTCTGACCCACCTGGTAGGTTCTTTGACAAGCGTTCTGGTTGTACTAGCGCTTCTGGTCAGCTTGAGCCTGCGCCATATTGTCTTGCACCAGCCGCGACAAGGCCATCATTTTGTCCCGGAAGTGCACGACATACTCAACGACCGACACTCCTAGGGTGGCCAAGTCTCCTTCCCATGCCTCTTTCACCAGAGCAAGGGGCCCTCGTACACATCACCCATACAGGTGCTCAAAAAAGTGTGAACACCGTTGAGGCCTGTGGAGCCTCCCGCTAGGCAAATAGGTGTGGGAGGTACCGCACTCAGTCGCTCCCATGGGAGTCAACCAACATCCTAAGCATCTGCTTGAGGGCGCCACTGAACCACTTGCACAAACCATAAGTATGCAGATGGTACGGGCTGGCCACCAGATGTTGCACCTGTATTTGCTTATAAAGGGACTCCATCAGCTGCGACAAGAACTGGGTCCCTAGGTTGGCGAGCATTTCCTGGGGAAATCCCTCTCTGGAGAAAATCTCCAGTAAAGCGATTTCCACCTTGACTGTCTGAATGGACGACAAGGCTATCGCTTCGGGGTACCGGGTGGCATAATCCACTACCGTTAGTATGTAGCGTTTCCTGAAGCGGCTGGGAACGGACAGCGGTCTGATGAGATCCTCAGCCACCCTCCAGAAAGGCTTGTCAATGATGGTCAATGGCACCAGTGGGGTTTTGGAGTGCCGCCCCACCTTCCCCACTCTCTGACAGGTGTCATACAAACGGCAGTAGGCAGCCACATCGGTCCCCATTTTAGGCCAGTAGAAATGCTGGACTAGCCTGGTCTTAGTCTTAGCGATCCCTAAGTGTCTGGCCATCGGAACCTCATGTGCGATCCGTAACAACTCCGGCCAGAATGGAAAGGGTACCACTGTCGGTCCCTAGACCACGCCTCTGGTGACCCTTGATGAACCGACACTCGGTACAGCTGTTCCTGGTCAAAGACCATCCGCTCGAGGTCTGAGACCTTGAAAGGCTATGCCGCCTGCTCCTTAAGGGCCTTCAGGCTGTCATCAGCTTCTAACGCTGCCTGAAACCCCTGACTAGACGTGACCAGAATGGATGAAACTGCCACGTCTTCTGTCAGTTACCCGGGACCCGTCTCCAGACTTCTCTCTGGCTCAGCCACCACTTGGTCGGAAGGGGGAAGGCCGTCGGACCTCCATGAGGCTCCCTGGGCTCCAGCACTCCCACTCCTGGTGACAGCAGCCACGACCGCTGTAACCCTGGGTAGCGCCTGCCTCCCCTCGGTTTCCACACAAGTCGCTGAGTCAGTTGGACCAACCTTGTCTCCTGGCATCCCAGGTGTGGGGACCTCCTGTCCTGGGGCCTTACCTGGGAGCTCCACCTCTCCTGTGACAGCTCCAACCCCATTGGCACGTTCCTCTTCCTGCTGCTGAGCAGAACCCAGCAGTTTGGACTCATCTAGGGCCCTTACAATCCCTTTGGCAGCTCCTCCCACCAACTCTGGTTCTGGCCATGCAGCTACCTGCCCCCTACCTCTCCCTCCAGAGCACACTGTCTCATCACACCTGGGGCCATTCCCACACCTTTCATGTTTTCTGGCTCTGTCTCATCTGCGCGCGCTGCATGTGTCCTGTCAGCAGGAGTGACTCTCAGCTCCCACGACCCTCCTTGACGCAGAAGCAACAGGCAACACACTTAAAACATTGCTAGCAGTAGACAAATCAAGAGACAGTGAGGGACCAGAACTTGGGGTCTCAGTAGCCACATACTGTAACACTAGCCGCCCCAAATCTGTCCCAAGTAAAACACTCGTGGGAACATTTGCCTACACTGCCACCTTCCTCATTCCCCTCCCGGCGCCCCAGTCCAGATGAACCATGGCGAGCGATGGGCAGCACTGGTTCGACACCTCCAATCCCGGAGACCGCGAGGGGTTTTCCGAATAACAAGTCCTGGGAGTACACCATCTCAGGCCGCACGAGGGTCATCTCGGCGCCGGTGTCCCACAGTCCCATACACTGGCATGGCTTATGGTGACGGGCTGGTAATTGTCGTGGGACCTCCCATCACCCCCACCCACACACATGATAGGGGACGGTTTTGGGGTTGAGGACAGGGCCTTGTGGCGCTGGGGACACACGGCCCTGAAGTGTTCATGTTGGTTGCAGAGGTGACACCTCCTGGGTTCTACCCCTAGCCTGTAGAGGGAAACAGAGGGGGGCGCCCCTTGCATTCTAGGGGCTGGGGAAACAGGGGCAGGATGAGTTACCTGCTCTCTAGGTGCTGTGGGTGGCCCACTTGGCATCAGGGGCCCAGTTATTGGCATAGTCATCTGACAGGGCGGCTGTAGCAGCTGCCCCCCGTGGTTTCCGGTCACGGAGGTATTGCTGAAGATCCTCTGGGCAGTTCCAAAAGAATTGCTCTGTGACAAATGCCTCCTGGATATCTTGGTTGGTGGTGAGCTCCAGTCCCTTGGTCCAGTAATCTGCAGCTCTCATAAAGGCCCACATGTGGTCGGCCCACGTGTCTTTGGGGCCTTTCTGCAGACTCCGGCACTTCCTACGGTAAGATTCTGGAGTGAGGTTGAACTGCTGGATCAGGGCCTTTTTGATGCTCTCATAGTCCTGTTCGATCCCGACAGGTAAGTCCCCCAAAACTTCCAGAGACTTATCCCTCAAACAGGGGGTCAGGAACTTGGCCCACTGATCCGAGGCCAGATGATGCTGTTGGCAGGTCCGCTCAAAGGCTCGCAGAAAGGAGTCCAGGTCTCTGTCCATCTCCAGCAAGGGGAAGTCCTTGGCTCAGACCTTGGCTGTCTTGGGTTCCAGAGGTGCTGTGGTGGGTGGTAGGAGACCCTGCTGAGCCAACTCCAGCTGATGCTGTCACTCTGCAACTTCACAGCGTTCCACTGCCTCTCGCTCTGCCTGGTGTTCTGCAGCTTTCAGGAGGGCTGCGGAGGCTTCCTCGCACCCTGCTTCGAGACTCACCAGGGCAGCTTGAAAGAGAGCCTCCGATCTGAGCTATCCGGGGAGAAGGGCAGTAGGAGGGTGTTCTCCTGCAGGGTAGTGCACTAGCAGCAAGACGTTCTGGGAGCCCTGGTGGGACCCCCCCACAGTTCACTCCTTCTTTGGAACCAGTACAGTCATTCTCCTCATTACGAGCTATCTCCGCGGCCATCATTCTGCTCCGGCTTCGAGTGCTTGCAGCCAGTGTTTTCAGCCCTAGGTCAAGGACATAGCGGCAACCCACGCACCCACACCTCTACAGTACTTGCACTCAGACTGTCTAGTGCTGAGCTGATCTTAAGACCCCAGCAGAAAAAGCTACTGCTGATAGTCCTTATAATTATTATTTATTTATATAGCGCCATTAATTTCATGGTGCTGTACATGAGAAGAGGGTTTACATACAAAGTTATAGATATCATTAACATTAAACAAATTTACAATGACAGACTGGTACAGAGGGGAGGGGACTCTGTCCTTGCGGACTTACATTCTATGGGATAATGGGGAAGAGACAGAAGGTCGGGGGTTCAGCAGCTCTGGTGGTGATGAGGCGGCAGCTCAGGTGGTGGGGAGGCGGCAGAATGGTCATTGCAGGCTGTAAGCTTTCCTAAAAAGATGGGTTTTCTGGTTCCGTTTCAAGGATCTGAGGGTGGTGGATAATCGGACGTGTTGAGGCATGGCATTCCAGAGGATAGGGGATATTCGGGAGAAATCTTGGAGGCGGTTGTGTGAGGAACGAATAAGTGTGGAGGAGAGTAGGAGGTCTTGGGAGGATTGAAGATTACGTGAGGGAAGATATTGGGAGATTAGTTCAGAGATATAGGGAGGGGAAAGGTTGTGGATGGCTTTGTAGGTCAGTGTTAGTAGTTTGAACTGGATTCGTTGGGGAATTGGGAGCCAATGGAGGGATTTGCAGAGGGGGAGACAGGGGAGTAGCGAGGAGAGAGGTGGATTAGTCGGGCAGCAGAATTGAGGGCAGACTGGAGTGGTGCAAGAGAGTTAGCAGGGAGGCCACAGAGGAGAGTTTTGCAGTAGTCAAGGCGGGAGATGATGAGGGCATGTACAAGAGTTTTAGTAGATTGAGGACTGAGGAAGGGATGGATTCTGGAAATATTTTTGAGTTGGAGACGACAGGAGGTGGCAAGAGTTTGGATGTGTGGTTTGAAGGACAGGGCAGAGTCGAGAGTTACTCCGAGGCAGCGGATTTCAGGTGCGGGAGAGAGCGTGATGCCGTTTACCATAATAGATAGATCGGGTAGGGAAGATACGTGAGATGGAGGAAAGATAATGAGTTCAGTTTTGTCTACGCTGAGTTTTAGGAAGCGAGAGGTGAAAAAGGAGGATAGACCCTCTGGGATTCTGGACAGCAGAGAGGTGACATCTGGGCCACAGAGGTAGATCTGAGTGTCATCTGCATACAGGTGGTACTGGAAGCCATGGGACTTTATGAGTTGTCCTAGGCCAAGAGTATAGATGGAAAAAAGTAGGGGCCCCAGGGGACCTCATGTTAGTGAGGTTGGGGAACAGGTGGGAAGGGATGGGGTCAAGTGCACCGGTGGTGAGGCGTGATTTGGAAAGGAGATGAGTAAGCTCTCCTTCAGTGATGTTGGAGAGGGAGGTTATTAGGGAAGGGCAGAGGTCTGGTATGTGGATTGGTTGGGGTGGTGGAACAGTAAAGGTTTGCCTTGTTTGGTCGATCTTGTTTTTGAAGTAGGTGGCAAAGTCCTCAGCAGAGATGAGGGGAGCTGAAGGTAGCAGTGGTGGGCGGAGGAGAGAGGTGAATGTGCTGAACAGTTGTTTTGGGTTGTGGGATAATAAAGATACAAGGTTTGTGAAATAGGTCTGTTTAGCAGAGGTGAGGGCTGATTTAAAGGCAAGAGTAGCTTGTTTGAAAACAGTGAAGTTGTCTGGCAGGCGTGTTTTCTTCCAACGCCGCTCCGCGACCGTGGATGCTTGTCGAAGTTTTTTGGTGAGGTTGTTGTGCCAGGGTTGCCTATTGGTTTGTCGCACTTTGCCATGCATGAGAGGAGCGACTGAGTCTATGGCTGATGTGAGGGTGGAATTGTAGAAAGCAGTGGCACTGTCCATGTTGTGGAGTGAGGATATGGGGGACAGAGGTAGAAGAGAGTCTTTGAATGGGCAGCACGGTGGCTCAGTGGATAGCACTGCAGCCTTGCAGCACTGGAGTCCTGGGTTCGAATCCCACCAAGGACATCATCTGCAAGGAGTTTGTATGTTCTCCCTGTGTTTACGTGGGTTTCCACATACGGATAGGGAATTTAGATTGTGAGCCCCATCGGGGACAGTGATGACAATGTGTGAAAACTGTGAAGAGTTGTGAAATATGTTAGCGCTATATAAAAATAAAGATTACTATAAAATAAAGATTATTATTATGTCTAGGTGTGCGAGGTTTCTGCGAGGATGTGCTAGTGGCTGGAAATATGGGGGGCAGGTGAGGAAGACAAGGATGAGAAGGTCAGATAGGGGGAAGGGAGAGGTGGGTGAAGATGAGGTCTAATGTACTGTATGTCTGTGTGGGTGGCTGTGGAGGACCACTGTGTAAGTCCAAAGGATGAGGAGGCTGCTGGCTGGTGGGTATCAATGGGGAAGTTGAAGTCCCCCATGATGATGGTAGGGATGTCAGCAGAGAGAAAGTGGATGAGCCAGGTGGAGAATTGGTCAATGAAGGCAGTGGCTGAGCCCGGAGGTCGGTATATGACAGTCATTTGGAGATTAGAGGGAGAGTAAATACGGACAGAGTGAACCTCGAAAGAAGGGAGGATAAGGAAGGCTGTGGGTTGGATAGGGTTGAAGGAGCAGTTTTTAGAAAGTAGGAAACTCACTCCTCCACCTTGTCTGTTGCCAGGGCGAGGAGTGTGGGTAAAGTGGAGGCCGCCATAACTCAGTATAATGGGACATAACTCAGTATATAACGTCACTGGTTTTGTGACGCAGCAGCGATATCGCTATGTGTGATACTTACCTCCGTCCTGGGACATTTCTGGGCTTCCTGCTGTGGCGACGATCGAGGCGTGGGAGGACGTCAGGATCACCTCGTCTGACAGGTAAGTAGCGACCCCCGACCGCTGCTATGTCGCTGGTGAGATATGCCTGATTGGCAGCTCACTAGCGACCACTTAGCGATGCACCAGCGATCCTGACTGGGTCATATCGTGGTCAGGATCGCTGGTGCATTGAAAAGTGTAACGGTAGCCTAAGTGTGAGAAAGATAGGGGTGAGGATTAGTGGGATATATGAGGCAGGGGGAGGCCAGGATTGGGGGATATGTCACCAGCAGTGAGAAGAAGCAGAGAAAGGGAAAGCAGGTGGGTGAAGGAGAGTGATCGTCTTGTATTGTATTTTAGTAGGAGAGGTCTGAGGTTAAGGAGTATGTCTGCAGATAAAGCGAGGTGAGGGGGTAAGAGAGAGGGGGAGATAGTTATTCAGTTCGAGGGTGCAGGGGTTTGGGGATAGCGAAGGAGAGTGAAGATTAGTGGAGCAAAAACAGTGATGGCAAATGTGAGCATGGTTAAAGACCAGGGTAAAAAAAAAAAAAGAAAGTAGAGAAAGAAAGCAGTGGTTAGTCTTACCGTCTGACCGATTTTGGGACTATTTCTGGTATATTTCTCATGTGTCACTTTAAAGATGTCACAACTGACCAAGGTCATATCTGACCTGCTCTGTTCAACTTATATCATTCAAATGTCCATGAAATGAAGCCAGGTGAGTGAGGGAGGAGGAGAAGGGGGCTGGAGGACAGTTCACAGCAGGGGGCAATTAACAGATTGCAGTTAATGGGACATTTGACTAGCATCAAAGTTGAAGAAGAAGGTGGGATAAGATGGAAGGATGGAAGGTGTGAGGAGCATGGGTATATCAATATAAATACAGTCAATTTGAAGTATGATACATGGAATTAAAGTCAGGGGAAAAAACAGAGTACAGACATACCAATTAAAAACAGAGGGTGAAAAATGCATGAGGTTTCAGGGGTTCAGTGAGTATTCTGGATTAAGAAGCGGGTTCAGCAGACATACCAATTAAAAAGAGAAGGTGAACAATGCATGAAGGTTCCGTGGTTCAGTGAGTATTCTGGATTAAGAAGCGGGTTCAGCAGACATACCAATTAAAAACAGAGGGTGAACAATGCATGAGGGTTCCGTGGTTCAGTGAGTATTCTGGATTAAGAAGCGGGTTCAGCAGACATACCAATTAAAAACAGAGGGTGAACAATGAGGGTTCCATGGTTCAGTGAGTATTTTGGATTAAGAAGCGGGTTCAGCAGACATACCAATTAAAAACAGAAGGTGAACAATGCATGAGGGTTCAGGGGTTCACTGAGTATTCTGGATTAAGAAGCGGGTTCAGCAGACATACCTGTGGATGAAAGCAGATGGATCAGGACATGGCAGCATGAAGGAGAATATACCATGGTTTATCAATCTGGTAGATTTCTCATGTATCACTTTAAAGATGTCACTTCAAATGATGTCACATCTGACCAAGGTCATATCTGACCTATTCTGTTCAACTTATACCATTCAAAAATCCATTATACCATTAGTGTCTGGGAGTACGGATCCCACGCACACTGTTATCTCGATCCCTCCGCACTGCTACCAATCTGTGTGAGATCTCACAGGGGAAGGGGGGTGTTGACTTTGCTCACCTCGGGGGAGGGGAGAGAAGGACCCGCAGGGATCGGCTCTCTGGCACCACCACTTGCCCCAGGTCAGTCAGGGAACTGCGCTGAGGGCAAATAGTCGCCGGAAAGGCTTCCCTTATAGGTACGAGTTAGTGAGGCTCTCCCAGTGAGGGGGGATATATATCACCAGTCCAGGCTGGGGATATATATATATAAACCTCCTGACCATCACTGCCAGTGTTCCTCACTAAAACAATATGGTATTCTGCCACCAGTTCCTTGTTCGACATAAGCTCCGTCCGACAACAGGCTTATATCATGTCAGAAACCAACCCGGGTAGCGTACAATTGATCAACCGAGCGTGCAAACATGGGGATTCGTGAATCGCGATAAAAGAGCAGCCCAAGATTAATTTTATATTTAAACACCGAAAAAGCGCACTAGAAATATACAGGTATATATTTAGAAGAACAATATACAGGTATACAGTCACAAGTGTAGTACAAGGATAGGGAATAGACAGGTTGCAATTATCGTGTTATGTAGCATGTGACCACAGGGAGGTGCTGATGGATCACAGGTCCAAATCTTAGTTACAGGCTTTCCTGGCTGTGTCAGCTAACATAGCCTCCAGCTATTAGAAAAACTCCAGTCCAAAATAAGGGTCTGCTTTATATCTCCCAGGCTGTTCCCTCCCACACTCTGCTCCCACCCCTGGGCTTGTGCAGCCTCTCCCCTCCCACATCGGAAAGTATGAGTTTCTGCCTAGAACCGTGGAGGTTCATAACTTTCTGCCTGAAGCTCTGAATGAAATGGCGGTAATGCCACTGGATTCTGCTGGATTTTATCTGCGCATAGAGACTAAATATGCCTATTGTATGTAATTCCTTTTAGCTATGTTTTATAACTCCATAATGCAAGGTTCTGGAGGTGGTTAAATAATATGGGTGCCTGGGGAAAGGAATGCTGATTCAGATTATGTCCTCGGCTAGTCTCAGAGATATTGCATTCTGTTATTATAGGTCATTTCCCAGATTCAATACCTCAGAGCCTGCTATGACTTCTTGTGCGCGCTGTCTCCATGTGTTTCAGTCATACACAAAGAGATCTAGTCTGCTGTGAAGCTGCAGGGAGCTCACACCTTGGTGTTAATTGCTAGTCACCGGAGCTTCAAAGAGTTTCTTCCTAGCTCTTTTAATTAAAGATAAACATTGCATGGCTTTTATGGCCTGGGGGAATGCCAAGGTGGGGGCAAATTCCAGGAGGGACATCTCGGTCATCCCTCACACCAGGCTAATCTAATTTCCTAGACAAGAAGAAAAGAAATGGATCACTCACCCAGTCTTTCTTGTTGAATTTCTTTAATCCATGTTAGATGATATTAACATCTCAATAAATTGTATGGTGAGGTTTGTAGGAGATAGGGGAATGAGCAAGTGAACAAGCCTGACGGACAATCTAATTTCCTTCTATGATGGAATCACTGACTGGGAAGATCAGGAAAACATGGTAGATATAGTATATATTGACTTCAGCAATGCATTTGATAAAGTGCCTCATACTATTCTTATTGAAAAAACGACCAAGTCTTGGAGTAACATGGCTACGGTTAGTTGGATTCATAACTGGCTCAGTGATCATACTCAAATGGTAATAAATGGCTGCACATCCAATTGGAAGAGTGTTTCAAGTAGGGTACCACAACGGTCTGTCCTGGTCCCAGTGTTGAACAATATTTTTATAAATGAGCTATATACAGTAAGGGAACTGAAGGTAAACTGAAGGTAAACTAATCAAATTTGCAGATGATGAAAAGCTAAGAGGGATATCTAACACTAGAAAAGACAGTGAAAGGATTCAGAAGGATCTAGATAAGCTTGAACAATGGACAGTGACTAATAGAATGGCATTTTGGTAGGGAGAAACGCAAGATTCTACATCTGGGCAAGAAAAACGAAAATTACATCTACAGAATGGGAGGAATATAACTAAGCAACAGCATATGTGAAAAAAGACTTGGGAATACTAATGAATTTCAGACTGCATATGAGTCAACAGTGTGATGCAGCCGAAAAAAAGACAAACACAGTTCTGGCATGTATTAAGAGAAGCATAGAATCTAGATCATGTGAAGTAATTATCACCCTCTAATCCTACTTGGTCCGACCTAATCTGAAATAATGTGTCCAGTTCTGGGCACAAAATTTTTTAAAAGCTGTTGAAAAACTGGAACAAGTTCAGAGAAGAGCTACCAGGATGAGGAGCAAACTATGTCCTATGAGGAATGGTTAAAGGATTTGGGAATGTTTAGATTACAAAAAAGGCCAAGAGGAGACTTAATAGCAGTCTACAAATATCTGAAGGGATGGCACAGTATAGAAGGATCATCCTTATTCTCATTTCCACATGGAAACATGAGAAGCAATGGAATGAAACTGAAAGGGAGAAGATACAGATTAGATATTAGAAAATCCTTTTGACAGTGAGGGTGATCAATAAGTGGAACAGGCTGCCACAAGAGATGGTGAGTTCTCCTTCAATGAAAATCTTCAAACAGGAGCTGGACAGACATCTGTCTGAGATGGTTTAGTGAATCCTGCATTGAGCAGGGAGTCGGACACAATGACTGTGGAGGTCCCTTCCAACTCTAACATTCTATGATTCTATGATTAATTTACCAGAAACCGATGGTTAGCTATCAAACTACACAACAAAGACTGCTCCTATCTTTTTGACTTATCTTAAGTTTGCTGAATGGGATGTTTCCCAAGCATCTGCAAGGTTTTTTAATTTTGAATTATTTTGTGGTCAACACTGCAGAGGTCTTCTTGATTAGAGATGAGTGAACTTGTTCAGATAACATTCCCCAATCTCAAATTCGGCACGAACATTGCACATTTGGATTCGTTTTCTGATTTCTCAGCCTTTTTCTTAAAAATCAGCAAAAGTTGGCTAAAGTTTGGTAAATGACTCACTAAGAGCTCTTTCAGATGTCAGTATTTCCGGTAGCAGCACAGGCCGCAAAACGTCACACACATTACTGTGTCATCAATGTGACACGTACCAGCGCCAGGAAATCAGTGGAACTGTTCACGCTGTTCCCAGATGCCTGGTGCTGAATAAGACAGCTCATATCACTGTCCCCTGCTCACGCTGCAATTAATGTTAACACGGGACAATGTTGAGAGTTGTATTCAACTGTTAACAGTGAGAGCAGGCGGTGACTGATGGGAGTATTCATCAGCCGCCACCTGTGCTATAAATACGTGTAAAAAAATGAAATGGGGTTCCCCTGTATTTTTGAAATCCAGCCAGGAAAATCTTACAGCTGAGGCCTGCAACCCTTAGCTGTCAGCTTCAGAAAGGCTGATTATCAAAAATAGAAGGGTCCCCATGCTGTATTTTTTATTTATTTAAATAAATACTTTAAAAAAATAGATTGGTTGAAAAGGCAAAACGAGCAATTGTAAGTTGTGATGCAGTGACCACTGTTACAGCTAGGGGGCACTGTATGGGTTCCCCAGGACATGCATGCAGACGTTTCCTTTATTGTGATGGGGAAACAGTGACCGGCAGGGTTGTACATGGCCGATATGTATCACAGGGGTGGGTGGCCCTGTGACGGAAGCCTGGGTGTTTTTTGCTCAGCAGATCTACTGCTGAGGGTATAGTTAGACTTCTAAGTGACTTGGAGAGATGAGTGGGTCCAGACACCTACATATCCACCCAAGGGGCTGTGTCTGAACACCCAAGATAAAGCCTGTGTGTGTGGCTGTGTGTTTCAAGACCTGCAGTGAGGTCATGACCATGTGACCAGCCCATGTGATCCATACCACACTGGTGGGTGGGGTTATAAGCTATATAATGTGACCAGGATGGGTCACATGGGGGAGAGTGTATGGACCTGATTGGTCTGTGTGTATGGTACTGAAAGGCCTATGTTTTGGAAGGTGTGTTACCTTCCTGAAGAGCACATGGTATGGCTTTGGACCTGGTGGCCTGTGTGTTGGACGGTTCCAAGTGGGGACAGACGTCCTGAACAGCACACGGAGAGGCCATGTTTGCAGAGTCTGTGAAGGCACTGCGTTTTTCGGGAGCTCCCTTCCTTTTGAGGATCTGCATTGTCGATAGTGCACTGGACACAAGGGTGGTGATCCCAGTTTGACAGCTTCCCTGGGAACCAAGACTGACAGGAGGTCAGTCTGTGGAGCAGGAGCTCCAGGAAGGTAACCCGGAGTGTGGGGGAAATGTATGCAATGACAAAGGTCAGTTAATGAACTGTGCAGTCACCCACAGGAACTGGATGGAGTATGGACCAGGGTGTTTAGTGACCGTAACTTCTTGTCATGTTCCAGTAAAGTATGTAATGGACTGTTCGTGAAACCGTTTATGACTGCACAATAAACCGCATAGACTGTTTAAGTGGAAAGTGTTCCTGTGTGCCTTAAATCTCGCAGCCAAGTGAGTGTTCCACAACACGTGCAGTGAGCGCTGCACTACAAAGTACACAGTGCTATATAATATGATATAACATGAGCTTTGTCCCAGAGAAGACGGCAGTGTTTCTGAATTCTGTTGATATATTGTTTGTTCTTTACATGCTAAAGCTTTATCTTGCATTTGTGGATTGACCAGCGAACTGTGTTCACAAACAAAAATTTCGGAAAATATTCTTGAGCCCATGCAGTAATTTGCACTACTAAATCATGCCTTTTTTTAATGCAGTGCTACCTCATGGCCTGCAGACTATGCAGGAAAAAAGAGGAAATGTTCCAGCTTCTGGTAAAATTTTCAGAGTAATTTTTATTTTATTTATCAAGCTTGATAAAGAAAAACTGTGTTCGAAACGCGTCACTTGCTCCTGTCCATTATGTTTTTAATTGTTTTTTGATGGAATAAAGGTTGCTCTGAAAGTTTAACCAGAAGCTGGAACATTTCCTCTTTTTCCTGCAATTGCTATACATGAGTGGTCGGCTCGTGGTTCTGTGCACGCTGGACTCCTATAAACTTCAGCAGTGAGCAGGCATTATCCTTTCTGTTTCTTGCATACCATTAACATCGAATATTGACCCTCGGCTTTGTCAATTGTGCAAAGGGATTTCTCCAGAATCTCTGAATGTTTTGGTGATATTATGTACTATGGGACTTGGGAATGTTCAAAATCTTTGCAATTTTACATTGAGTAAACAAGGGAGCATGCCCCTGGTGAAGGTTAGGAGTCTGAAACACACCTTGGGGTGGACACACAGTCACTGGGAACCACTGCTTATATTGGTGTCTTTCTTCAAGTATCCCACTGTTACTCATTTGGCTATTGTTTTCGGCAACTCTGACGATACCTCCAATGTTACTACTTGCTGCCATTACTTTAGGGCCACCATTCCATCTGCTTGCCTTTGTTGCTAATAAACTGCTAATGTCCATATGATTTGTCTGACATCATCATACCACTTGACTTTAATTAAAGGGGTTACTTTTTGTGATACATATTACTTCATATATGTCATACCGTTAGTACTCTGCGATATAGAGGTATGTCACAGCTCCTTAACAAATAGTAGTAACTCTGATGTGATATACTATATCATTATATGTCTCTACATTTTCCTTTGATAATGCTACTCCTTTCTATGAGTAACTTTTATTAATTTTGCATTGAGGAAGATTTTTAGGAAATTGTTCCACAATTTTTAGACACAGTTGTACACCGATTGGTGAACTGCTAACCATCTTTGCTTCTGAGAGAGTCTGCCTCTTTAATATGCGCTTTTTATACACAGTGATTTGATTGAAAATTAACCCTCCAGATGTTTTCCATTAGTGTCACTTTCTTTTCCATACTTTCGCTAACCCTGTCCCAACTTTTTTGAGAAGTGTTGTTGCCATCAATTTAAAATTGGGTTATTTTTTAAAATGAAATGGAAAAAATATCTAACTTTTAACTTCTGACCTGAGTTCTGCTGTGAGTAAAATATGACTAGAAGTGATTTCAAATAATTGGATTATTGTTTTCTTTACACTTTACATAGCATACCAACTTTTTTGGAATAGAGGTTGTACATCTTTAGCAAAATGTATAAATTATATAGGGATAACATCAGATTCTAAATGCCTAAGGTGCTCTGTGACACCTATAGACCTTATTTACATGATATTTCATTGCTCTTATTCACGTGGCTTGGTCCAAGTTTCTTGGGATGATTATTACCTATTATTGTGCTGACTAGACAATGAAAGTCTTGATTTCACTTTGTGGGGTTTGTTTTTCTTTATTTTTAAGTTCTTCTTTATTGTCTGAAATAATATTTTGAAGTCATCTGGTTTAGTTCCATTCAGTCCCCTTTGGACTATGTTCTTAAAAAAGCAATATACTGTACAGTACGTTTCTACCTACCCCAAAGCTATATGAGGAAGGCTCTGGTAATTAGCCTGCCAAGGCTTGAAACTGCAATTATTTCAGGTCAGTGAGTAAGTAGTCTATGTCTTGCTGAGTTGTTTTAGATTAGCTTACATATATCTTTCAACTTTCCAGGTCAATACAAGTAATCTTGGTGTCAGTGGGAATCGCACCAGGTTATCAAATGTATAGATAGAGATATTTTATGTCAAGTCCATTCAGGGTCTGTTTATTCTACTTCAACAGTCCCGTTGAGCTTTGGATTTCAGACACCTTTAGTTGTAGAGTCTGTAATGATCCATACTGAAGGTGATAAATGACTTTGGAGACTTTACAGAGTGAAATCAAGATCTCAAGTTGTGAGATAAATATTGTTCTTACATCATAGCATGATTATTGGTGACTAAGGGTCAGATCACCCCTTAGATCACCACTTAGGAGATGTTTGGATTGATACAATGTACCATTTTGTATCTAATTGTAAAACTTACTTCATTGGTAATACAATTTTTATAATTATTTTCACATGTATTTTAACCTTGCTTTATCTCAAGAAAAATCCCAGGACAGGACCCAAACAATTAATACTTAAGGAAGAATAGAGCTTGTGTGTGATTCTCCACACTTGAAGCAGCAACGATAGGAGCATTTTTTAGATCTCACAAAACTTTTCAAGTATTCATGTATCAATCTGTATGTCAATTAATTAAACTGTACTTGAAAATTAATGATTGGTTAAAGTGGACCTATCAGCTTCACACATACTATGGTATATTTACAGTAAGGAGACTGTAGAAATAAATAAATTACTTTTGGAAGAAAAATGACTGTTATTATCTGAATTTTGTTTTAAGAAAATCAGTTCATGGGAGCTGCCATGTTGGGGTTGGCAGTCCAGCGTGTTCTAATGAGACATGCCCCTAGATTCCAGGCTGGTTGCTAGGCAGCGCCTTTGTTCAGCAGGAGTGTGGTAACACTAAGGGCCCCGTCACACATATCGACTCAACAGCGATCCCGACAACGATATCAACTTGTCAGGATCGCTAGTGTGTCGCTACATGATCGCTGGTGAGCTGTCAAACAGGCAGATCTCAGCAGTGTATGTTAGTTACCAGCGCGCTGATGCAGGGAGCTGGTAACTAAGGTACACATCGGGTTTCTAAGCGGCGTGCGTCACTTAGAAACCCGATGTGTACCTTGGTTACCAGCTCCCTGCATCAGCGTGCTGGTAACTAAGGTACACATCGGGTTTTAAGCACCGCGCGCTGCTTTGAAACCTGACGTTTACCTTGGTTACCAGCGCACTGATCGCTGGTCATTGCTCTCCTGCCTGCCACACGCAGCGATGCGTGCTGGCCAGCGGGAGACCAACGACCCAAAAAAAGTCCTGACCTTTCCTGAATGATCAGCGATACCTAGCAAGGGGGCCGGTCGCTGATAGCTGTCACACACAGCGATCTCGCTGGTGAGATCGCTGTTAAGTCACAAAACTTGTGACTCAGCAGCGATCTCACTAGCAAGATAGCTATGTGTGAAGGGGGCTTAAGAGTTCGTTTATCATATTTTACCGTTATAGAAACACAAAAAAAGTTTATAAAGGGGCTTTCTATCTATACTGTGTGTACAAGAAAAGGCCTACAGAGTAACCACAGCATGTACTACCCATATCTGCTTATAAAATTTCAAAGCTATATCTCCTTGCTAAAAATGGAGCAAATGTGACTCTGTATATGTCCATGTATATACATATATATAGAAAATAATTTCCATTGGAGTGCTGCCTCCATTCTATTTTTCCTACATTTGGAGGCTTTTAGCTGGTTACCTGGGGAAGTATTAAATCAACAATAATACTTTGCTGCTATTTTTCTATTATACGCGTATATGTATATATATTATGCAGGGGTGGACACTGACAGCTTGGGGCCCCTGTGCAAGAAATGTGTCTAGCCCCCCCCTCCATTTATGGTGAGAAATCTACAGAGAGATATACAGGTGCGTCTCACAAAATTAGAATATCATCAAAAAGTTAATTTATTTCAGTTCTTCAATACAAAAAAGTAAAACTCATGTATAATATAGAGTCATTACAAACAGAGTGATCTATTTCAAGTGTTTATTTCTGTTAATGTTGATGATTATGGATTACAGCCAATGAATACCCAAAGTCATTTTCTCAATAAATTAGAATAATTAACAAAAACACCTGCAAAGGCTTCCTAAGCAGTTTAAAAGGTCCCTTAGTCTGTTTCACTAGTCTCCACAATCATGGGGAAGACTGCTGACTTGACAGATGTCCAGAAGGCAGTCATTGACACACTCCACAAGGAGGGTAAAGGTACTGTCACACTTAGCGATGTACCAGCGATCCCGACCAGCGATATGATGCGGTCAGGATCGCTGGTACATCGCTAAGTGGTCGCTAGTGAGCTGCCACACAGGCAGATCTCACCAGCGACATCGCTGGGGACGGGGATCGCTACTTACCTGTCACACCAGGCGATCCTGCGTCCTCCCGCCCGGCTCCACGCGTCGCTTGTCCTCACAGCAGGAAGTGCCGCAGGAAGCTGACGACGAGAAACAGTCCTGAACGTTCTCGCGCGATCAGCGATAACCAGCGGGGGAGCCGGTCGTAGGTAAGTATCACACACAGAGATATCGCTAGCAATATCGCTGCTACGTCACTAGTTATAGCGATATTGCTAGCGATATCTCTTAGTGTGACATACCCTTAAGTCACAAAAGGTCATTGCTAAAGAAGTTGGCTGTTCACAGAGTGCTGTATCCAAGCATAGTAATGGAAAGTTGAGTGGAGGGAAAACGTGTGGTAGAAAAAGGTGCACAAGCAACCGGGATAACCGCAGCCTTGAAAGGATTGTTAAGAAAAGACCATTCAAAAATTTAGGGGGAGATTCACAAGGAATGGACTGCTGCTGGAGTCATTGCTTCAAGAGCCACTGCACACAAATGTATCCAGGACATGGGATACAAGTGTTGCATTCCTGGTGTCAACCACTAATGACCAATAGACAACGCCAGAAGCATCTTACCTGTGCCAAGGAGAAAAAGAACTGGGCTGTTAATCAGTGGTCCAAGGTGTTGTTTTCAGATGAAAGTAAATTTTGCATTTCATTTGGAAATCAAGGTCCCAGAGTCTGGAGGAAGAGTGGAGAGGCACACAATCCAAGTTGCTTGAGGTCTAGTGTGAAGTTTCCACAATCAGTGATGGTTTGGGGAGCCATGTCATGTGCTGCTGTAGGTCCACTGGGTTTTATCAAGACCAAAGTCAGTGCAGCCATCTACCAGGACAATTTAGAGCACTTCATGCTTTCCTCTTCCCACAAGCTTTTTGGAGATGGAAATTTCATTCTCCAGCAGGACTTGGCACCTGTCCACACTGCCAAAAGTACCAATACCTGGTTTAAACACAACAGTAACACTGTGCTTGATTGACCAGCAAATTCTCCTGACCATAACCCCATAGAGAATTTATGGGGTATTGTTAAGAGGAAGATGAGAGACACCATACCCAGCAATGCAGACAAGCTGAAGGTTTCTAACAAAGCAACCTGGGCTTCCATAACACCTCAGCAGTGCCACAGGCTGATCGCCTTCATGCTGCGCCGCATTGATGCAGAAATTGATGCCAAAGGAGCCCCGACCAAGTATTGAGTGCATTTACTGAACATACATTTCAGTAGCCCAACATTTCGGATTTTAAAATAATTTTTCAAGCTGGTATTATAAAGTATTCTAAATTACTGAGATAATGATTTTGGGTTTTCATTGGCTGTAAGCTATAATCATCAACATTAGCAGAAATAAACACTTGAAATAGATCACTCTGTTTGTAATGACTGTATATAATATATGAGTTTCACTTTTTGTATTGACGAACTGAAATAAATTAACTTTTTGATGATATTCTAATTTTGTGAGACGCACCTGAATATAGCCACACACACATATACAGTATACTGTATATCTTACATAGTATCCTTTATTATGTATATTGTCGTCCCTTATTACACAGATTTCTCTCTTGCTCTATCTCTTACATTTCGGACTATATAGATCCCTGTTTTTTATTACATACCGCCCTGTCTTGTTAGATATGTAATGCAATGACTGCTAATGGAGCATGGGAAAGCTTCTTTTCTAATGGTGGAGCTAATGGACTGATTTTCTGGTCAGATGCTACTCCATCAGCAGTCATTTTATATTCTAACAAGAGCAATGACCTTTTAATAAAAGAGGGTGCTGTGAATAACAAAATAACAAGAATACACTACATAAGAGACAGTGCTGTACATAACAGCAGAAAAAGCTAACTAATAAAGGATGGCATTATATATAACTAGGGAGGAAGGAAAGGTGGTATCTAATATATAAAGCTCAAGTGTGGGTATGTATGTATGTGTGTGTATGTGTGTGTATGTCCGGGATTGCCATTCACCCTCGCAGCTACAGCCACAAAATTTGGCACAGTCACACGTCTGGACACCGAGAGCGTCCTAAGCTATGTTGTGAGGCGAAATTTTAACCCCGCGCGTTCCAATTCACCAAACAATTTTGCCCCTATCTACATAATGGGTAAAAAGTGTGTGTGTATCAAGCTCCGCCCCTCATTATGATGTCATAATGGTTGCCATGGCGACGTCGATGTCATCATAGGTTGCAAGCCCCGCCGCTCATTATGATGTCATAATGGTTGTCTATGGGATGGAGGATGTGTGATGGGTATATGGGCACTGTACTATGGGATGGAGGATATGTATATGGGCACGGGACTATGGGATGAAGGATGTGTGATGGGTATATCAGCACTGGACTATGGGATGGAGGATATGTATGACGGGTATATGGGCACGGGACTATGGGATGGTGGATATGTATGACGGATATATGGGCGTGGGACTATGGGATGGCGAATATGTATGATGGGTATATGGGCATGGGACTATGGGATGGAGGATGTATGATGGGTATATGGGCACGGGCCTATGGGATTGTGGATATGTATGGTGGGTATATGGGCACGGGACTATGGGATGGAGGATAATTATAATTTGCTATAACTAACCACAGTTAGTTACTATGCCCGGGCAGCACTGGGCTCTTCAGCTAGTACATAATAAAAGAGGAACCAAGGATGGCACTATACCACTATACATAATAAGTGAGTGCACTATTTACTAAGGGACTGTGCTATACATGATAAGTGAGTACACTATATGCTAAGGGACTGGGGTATACATAATAAGTGAGTACACTATATGCTAAGGGGCTGGGCTATACATGATAAGTGAGTACACTATATAGTAAGAGACTGTGCTATGCATAAGTGAAGTATACTATATACTAAGGGACTGTGCTCTTCATAATAAGTGAGTACACTACATACTAAGGGATTGTGCTATACACACTAAGTGAGTACACTATATGCTAAGGGACTGTGCTTTGCATAATAAGTGAATACACTATATACTAAGGGACTGTGCCATACATAATAAAGCTACATTCCTGTATCTGTGTGCAGTGTCGGTGTGCTGCAAACATTTTCCAGACCCATTGAACATGTCCTATTCGAATCATCAAGATCGAAAACAGAACAGGACATTCTCTGACCCTCACAGATCTCATTCTCAGATCTGTGATTTTCATGGATGTGTGAATATAAAACTATGAATCCGTGTGCCGTCTGATAAAGAAATCTGGAAGCACATGGACATATCACATGAGTGCGGGAATGTGGCCTAATAAATTTTACAGATAGCATTATCACTTTAAGGGTATCATTATCACTGGTAAGGATCGCTAGTAAGCTGCCAGACAGGCAGATCTCTTCAACGATGCCGCAATCCGACGGCGATCTGTATAACGACCTCGGCGGTTGTTGGTACCTTGTCACACAGCAGCTTTTCTGACGACTCACGCTGCGTCCCTGAGTTCTGTGTCGCCAACGAGGTCGCTCGTTGGCATTAAACACAGAGATGCATGCTGACCAATGGGACACCAACGATGAAAAAATGGCCCAGGACATTCGAGCACGATCAGCGATATCCAGCGGGGGGCCGTTCGCTGCAATGTGTCACATGTAGCGAGATCGCTGTTGTGTCACAAAATCAGTGACGCTTCAGCGATCTCACTAGCGATCTCGCTATGTGAGACGGGGCCTTAAGTCTCACAGTGCAAATGCAGAATAATATTTACATCCAGGAACTTAGCAATGACATCTTGCATAATTGAAACGTTTTCTGCTGTTTCTTCTCCATCTGGTCAGACTTTCATGTCGACATCTCCCAGCCACGACTCATCTTGTCGCAATGACCATCGCAGCCCTGAAAATAACAAGGTCACATACATTGTATACATACATGTGTCTCCCCACTGAATACAGATATGTACCACACCATTAAAAATATAAAGTGATAAGCAGAACTGTGCAACCCATTACCTATAATCTCCGCCAACCAATAATGTAAATTATTTATTCTGTGACTCTCTCCAATTAACTTTAATGCTATGTGCACACAGAAAATGTGTATGGTGTTACAGTACTAGCAATGTGAATGAGATCCCTGAAGTTTCATGCACATGTTGCATATTTTTTCCTTGCAGATTTGCAGCAGATTAAAATCTGCATAATGTCAATTCTAAAGGGGGCTTCACACATAGCGATATCACTAGCAATATCGCTAAAGCGTCACCACGCAGCAGCGATATTGCTAGCGATATCGCTAAATGTGATACTTACCTCCGACCGGCTCCCCCGCTGGTTATCGCTGATCATGCGAGAACGTCCTGGGCCGTTTCTCATCGGTGGCTTCCTGCTGAGCTTCCTGCTGGCACCGATGAGTGATGCGTGGACACGGGCGGGAGGACGTCTTCATCGCCACGTCTGACAGGTAAGTAACGACCGCCGACCGCTGCTACGTCGCTGGTGAGATCTGCCTGTTTGGGAGCTCACTAGCGACCATTTAGCGATGCACCAGCGATCCTTACCAGGTCGTATTGTTGTCGGGATCGCTGGTGCATCGCTAAATGTAACGGGACCCTTACAGTGTATTTCACCCTTACTAATGAATGGGGAAAATAAGCAACAGAAGCGTGTCGAAAATGTGTCAAAAAACATGCAGCAGAATTTTCTCCTGCAAATCCTGAATGTGCTCACATAGCCTTAGTCCCTGTTCTGTACTATCCATTCATTATAAGTCCTTGATAGCAACATAATGAATTTTGGGGTGGGAGAAGACACTATCAGATACTGAGCATCATCCGCCACCTCCCAATAAATTTTAAGTCCCTGAGAGCATCACAATGAATTGTGAGATGGAGGAGGATGCTATCAGGGACATGGTACCCTTCTCCACAACCCAATTCATTTTACATCCATAGCTAACGTCCTCCTCCCCTCCCCCTGTTCATAAGTCCATTATAATTCCCCCTTACTCCTATTCCCTTATCCCAATCCCCCCATCCCATGATTGTTCTCTCCCCCCACATCCCATCATTGTCCTATCCCCCACCTCCAACATATTCCTCTCCACCACCCCCATCATTGCTTTCTCCCCATCTCCATCATTGCCTTGTCCCCCACCCCATCATTGCCCTCTCGACCACCCCCAACATTACCCTCTCCACCACCTCCAACATTGTCCTCTCCACCACCTCCAACATTGCCCTCTCCACTACCTCCAACATTGCCCTTTCCACCACCTTCATCATTGCCCTCTCCACCACCCCAACATTGCCCTCTCCACCACCTCCATCATTGCCATCTCCACCACATCCATCATTGCCATCTCCACCACCCCAACATTGCCCTCTCCACTACCTCCAACATTGCCCTCTCCACTACCTCCATCATTGCCTTCTCCCAACCTCCATCATTGCCCTCTCCACCTCCTCCATCATTTCCCTCTCCACCACCTCCATCATTGCCCTCTCTATCATCTCCCTCTCCCCCACCACCTCCATCTTTGCCCTCTCGACCACCTCCATCGTTGCCTTCTCCACAATCTCCATCATTGCCCTTTCCACAATCTCCATCATTGCCCTCTTCACCACCTCATCATTACCCTCCCTATCATCAGCCTAGAGGCATAATCTTTGACTCTGATCTCTCCTTAAAACCACATATCCAAGCCCTTTCCACATCCTGTCGTCTTCAACTCAAAAATATCTCCCGGGTCCGTACATTCCTCAACCAAGAATCTGCAAAAATTCTAGTGCATGCCCTCATCATCTCACGCCTTGACTACTGCAACCTCCTGCTCTGTGGCCACCCCTCCAACACTCTTGCACCCCTAAAATCTATTCTAAACTCTGCTGCCTGACTAATCCACTTATACCCCCCTATTCCCTGGCCTCTCCCCTCAGTCAATCCTTTCACTGGCTCCCCATTACTCAGATACTCCAGTTCAAAACCCTAACCACGGCATGCAAAGCCATCCTCAACCTGTCTCCTCCATACATCTGTGACCTCATCTCCTGGTACTTACCAGCACACAACCTCCGTTCCTCACAAGATCTCCTTCTCTACTCCCCTCTTATCTCCAAATCTACTCCCCTCTTCCCACAATTGCATACAAGATTTCTTCCACGCATCCCCCTACTCTGGAACTTTCTACCCCCACATATCAGACTCTCGCCTACCGTTGAAACCTTCAAAAGGAACCTGAAGACCTACATCCTCCGACAAGCCTACAACCTGCCCTGCAGTAACCACCAAACCATCCCTTGTGGGCAGGATCCTCTCTCCTCCTGTATCTGGCATGACTTGTATTCTTTAAGATTATTGTACTTTTTTTTTTAATGTATATCCCTCATCACATGTAAAGCGCCAAGGAATAAATGGCGTTATAATAATAAATAATAATAATATATATCATGTGTGGGTGTGTGTGTATATATATATATATATATACACTCACTGGCCACTTTATTAGGTACACCTGTCCAACTGTGTGTTAAGACTTAATTTCTAATCAGCCAATCACATGGCGGCAACTCAGTGCATTTAGGCATGTAGACATGGTCAAGACAATCTCCTGCAGTTCAAACCGAGCATCAGTATGGGGAAGAAAGGTGATTTGAGTGCCTTTGAACGTGGCATGATTGTTGGTGCCAGAAGGGCTGGTCTGAGAATTTCAGAAACTGCTGATCTACTGGGATTTTCACGCACAACCATCTCTAGGGTTTACAGAGAATGGTCCGAAAAAGAAAAAAAATCCAGTGAGCGGCAGTTCTGTGGCCGGAAATGCCATGTTGATGCCAGAGGTCAGAGGAGAATGGGCAGACTGGTTCGAGCTGATAGAAAGGCAACAGTGACTCAAATTGCCACCCGTTACAACCAAGGTAGGCAGAAGAGCATCTCTGAACGCACAGTGCGTCGAACTTTGAGGCAGATGGGCTACAGCAGCAGAAGACCACACTGGGTACCACTCCTCTCAGCTAAGAACAGGAAACTGAGGCTACAATTTGCACAAGCTCATCGAAATTGGACAGTAGAAGATTGGAAAAACGTTGCCTGGTCTGATGAGTCTCGATTTCTGCTGCGACATTCGGATGGTAGGGTCAGAATTTGGCGTAAACAACATGAAAGCATGGATCCATCCTGCCTTGTATCAACGGTTCAGGCTGGTGGTGGTGGTGTCATGGTGTGGGGAATTTTTTCTGGGCACTCTTTGGGCCCCTTGGTACCAATTGAGCATCGTTGCAACGCCACAGCCTACCTGAGTATTGTTGCTGACCATGTCCATCCCTTTATGACCACAATGTACCCAACATCTGATGGCTACTTTCAGCAGGATAATGCGCCATGTCATAAAGCTCGAATCATCTCAGATTGGTTTCTTGAACATGACAATGAGTTTACTGTACTCAAATGGCCTCCTCAGTCACCAGATCTCAATCCAATAGAGCATCTTTGGGATGTGGTGGAACGGGAGATTCGCATCAGGGATGTGCAGCCGACAAATCTGCGCCAACTGTGTGATGCCATCATGTCAATATGGTCCAAAATCTCTGAGGAATGCTTCCAGCACCTTGTTGAATCTCTGCCACGAAGAATTGAGGCAGTTCTGAAGGCAAAAGGGGGTCCAACCCCTTACTAGCATGGTGTACCTAATAAAGTGGCCAGTGAGTGTATATATATATATATATATATATACATACATATAGAGTATAACACTAAAGTGAGTACACCCCTCACATCTTCATGAATATTTTATTATGTCTTTCCATGGGACAACACTGAAGATCTGACTCTTTCATATAATGTAAAGTAGGTGTTCCCTGTAAGTAATTCAACACACAGCCATTAATGTCTAAATCACTGGCAAAAAAAGTGAGTACACCCCTATGTGAAAATGGCCAAATTGTGCCCAAAATGTCAATATTTTGTGTGGCCATTATTATTTTCAAGCACTGCCTTAACTCTCTTGGGCATGGAGGTCACTAGAGCTTCATAGGTTGCCACTGGAATCCTCTTCCACTCCTGCATAATGACACCGTGGAGCTAATAAATAATAATAATAATAATAATAATAATCTTTATTTATATAGCGCCAACATATTCCGCAGAGCTTTACAGTTTACAGTTTACAGTTTCAAAACACAAGTCATAAATAACAACGTTAACAATACAATAATTGAAGCAAAATAAGACGAAATGAGACGACCCTGCTCGTGAGAGCTTACAATCTACAACGAGGTGGGGGAGGTACAAAGTACAGGTGTGTATTTACAATTGTGTATTTACAATGAAGGTCCAGCCATCTTGAGGGAGTGAAAGATGGATGGAGATAGTGAATGGGCTACACAAGCACACTTACACAGAGAATTACTTTGATCAGTGAACGTGATAGGCCGCTCTGAACAAGTGTGTTTTGAGGGAGCGCCTAAAACTATGCAAATTGTGGATAGTCCTGATTTCTTGGGGTAGAGCATTCCAGAGGATAGGAGCAGCACAGGAGAAGTCTTGGAGTCGGGAGTGGGAGGTACGGATTAGTGCAGAGGTTAGTCGAAAGTCGTTTGCAGAGCGCAGCGATCGGCTAGGCCGATAGACAGAAATGAGGGAAGAAATGTAAGGGGGTGCCGCACTGTGGAGAGCTTTGTGGGTGAGAACAAGTACTTTGAATTGGATCCTATAATGAATGGGCAGCCAATGTAAGGACTGGCGAAGAGCGGACGCGTCCGAGTACCGATTAGCCAGATGGACGATCCTGGCCGCTGCATTAAGTATGGACTGGAGGGGGGATAGTCAAGTGACGGGGAGGCCAATTAATAGAGCATTGCAGTAATCCAGGCGGGAGTGGATCAATGCAACAGTGAGGGTTTTTGTTGTTTCCATAGTGAGAAAAGGGCGGATTCTAGAGATGTTCTTTAGATGTAAGCGGCAAGAGCGGGCAAGAGATTGTATATGGGATGTGAAGGAGAGATTGGTGTCAAACAAAACACCCAGACAGGATGCCTGCTGCCGGGGTGTTATTGTGGTACCATCCACGGAGAGGGAAATGTCAGATTTAGGGAGGTTAGTAGACAGCGGGAGCAGAAGAAGTTCAGTTTTAGAGAGGTTGAGTTTCAGATAGAGAGTGGACATGATATTGGAGACTGCGGACAGACAGTCACTGGCGTTCTGTAGTACAGCTGAGGTGAGGTCGGGGGGAAGATGTGTATAGTTGTTTGTCATCAGCATAAAGATGGTACTGAAAGCCAAATCTGCTGATGGTCTGTCCAATTGGGGCCGTGTAGAGAGAGAAAAGAAGGGGACCAAGGACTGAGCCCTGAGGTACCCCAACAGCAAGAGGAAGAGGAGATGACGTGGAGCCAGAGAACAAAACACTGAAGGGGCGGTCAGAGAGATAGGAAGAGAGCCAGGAGAGAGCAGTGTCCTTAATGCCTAGTGACTGGAGCCTAGAGAGTAGGAGATGGTGGTCAACAGTATCGAAAGCTGCATATAGGTCAAGAAGAATGAGCAGAGAGTGGTCACCGTTACGTTTTGCTGTCAGAAGGTCATTGGTCACTTTGATGAGTGCAGTTTCAGTCGAATGTAAGGGGCGGAAGCCAGACTGTGAAGGGTTTAGAAGGGAGTGAGTGGAGAGGTAACGGGTAAGGCGGGAGTAAACTAGGCGTTCCAAAAGTTTAGAGATGAGGGGAGATTGGAGACTGGTCTGTAGTTGATTGTGCAGGATGGGTCGAGAGCAGGTTTCTTTAGTAATGGAGTAACAATGGTGTGTTTGAAGGAGGAAGGGAAAATGCCCGAGGAGAGGGAGAGATTAAAGATTGTAGTTAGGTGGGTTGTGACAACTGGAGAGAGAGACTGGAGGAGATGTGAGGGCATGGGGTCGGTAGTGCATGTAGACGAGAAGAAGAGAGGAGTCTGGAGACTTCTTCTTCTGTGATGGGATCAAATGTGGAAAGTGAGCCAGGGGAGATGCAGGAAGGGATGGGAGTCACAGCACTTGGTGGTTGGGAGCAGATTTCTTGACGGATATTATCTATTTTTTCTGTAAAGTGGGAGGCCAGGTCATCAGCACAAATGTCTGTGATAGGGGCTTGTGCTTTTGGCCTGAGGAGGGAGTGAAAAGTGTCAAAAAGTTTCTTGGGGTTGTTGGCTAGTGAGGAGATCAGGGTGGTGAAATAGGTCTGTTTGGCGAGGTGAAGGGCAGCGTTATAGGTTCTTAACATAAATTTGAAGTGGATGAAGTCTTCTGGTGTGCGGGTTTTTCTCCATAGGCGTTCAGCACTCCTGGAGCATCGCTGGAGAAGTTGAGTTTGCGATGTGAGCCAGGGCTGTTTTACTCTGTGTTTGGAGGTTCTGAGGGTGAGGGGAGCTACTTGGTCAAGGGTGCTTCTAAGAGTGTCATTGTAGTGATGAACAGCCAGCTTGTAAGAAAAAGTCCTACTGAGAGCTGGAAGAGTCGGGAAGAAGTTCCACAGACGATCTCTTATCAAGCTGAGGTTGAAGGTTTATTCGGAGATACACAGCAAGACAGATACAGAATAACAGAGGAGTTGGAATATGCGGGCAAAAACAGGAATACAGACAGGCAGAGATTCGCTAGGAAGTCTGGCGATGATAAGGCTCTGTGCCCTGGCCATGGTGAGGCACAGTGGCATGATGGCGATGGAATGGCCCCGATCGACAGTAACAGGGACTTCTTATACATTATCAGAACAAAGAAAACTGCATTTTGCCGCAGAGGGCGTTAACATTATAATTCTAAGGCGTTTTCATGGTAATCTACAGAAACGTGGTTTAGAAAAGAGAATATAATGACATAATACGAAGATATTAATTAACATTTCTTCAAGCAACACTAAAACCCATAAGTCATTGGTATCTATGGCTACTGTCCTAAAATCTTATCATTGTCTCCAGTCTAGGTCCCTAAATTCTTACATCCTGACATTTTAACTACTCTACTCTTCGCTACCACACTATCACGTATAAGCATACTGACCATATATTTGGTAACCTGTGACCCTATTGATTGATCCAATCTTCCTCTACGCACATCGGCTGAGGTTGCTAGGAGACATGATCTCATTTTCCATCCTCCATTTAATACATTTTATCAGCTCTTTTGTAAAAGTTGAATCTTCTCTAACTTTCAACAAAATGGCTGCTAGAGACAACATGGCCTCTCAGTATATTATGACTGACCATTCTCTTACAAGTCCCCCTCTTGTACTCTATCCAGAGTACAACATACAGGACTGTAATATTCATTGGTGAATTATTGAAAATAAGAATATTGGGGTAATTCAGTGCTTTATGCACGTGTGTGTAAGGAAAAAGTCCCTAAAAATAGCACAAACACATAATAAAAAAAATAATTCAAATAGTCCCGAAAAAAAATAAGTTGCACAATAGTCAAGTCTTTTGGTCTATTTCTTCTCATTCTTTGTCTTCTGGATTTTCCTGATCTTCTCCCCCTCTCACACTATCAGAGTCCCACTGTATAGTGTGAAACATCTTCTCCTGATCATCCAATAGGTTCACGGTCCCAGGAGTCGAATATGAAAATCTTCAGCTGACCTGGAGGAAATAGAAAAAAAAGCGGAGTATCAGTCCTTACCAGAAATCTCAGTAAAATAATTAAGAAGTCTACACTGATTGATATGAACCATTTTAACAACTTTGTAGCTTGAAATTTGAGCAAAGACTTAATCATTGTAGTTGGAATATAAGGCACAAGTCTATCATTAACCCGTTTGTAGTACAAGCACTCCCCCTCAATGGGCAGGGACTCAAGGGAATTGAACAGAGATGAGTCTCCATCCTTCTCCTGTGCTTTTACGAGATTTTGAAGAGAAGAATAAACAAGGGGGGGCTCTCGGGGTTTTTTTAGTAACTGCAGCGATGACTTCTTGGGGATATTTGTCCTCGCCTGTGAGTGCAGCTTCCCTGGCTGCGTGATCTACATATGCATTGCCAAGGATGTGAGGGTCAGGAATTAGCCTCTGGTGTCCTTTAATTTTGCAGAAGGACCATAATTTTGGAAATTCTTTACCCCGTTGCTCAATTTGTTTTAGAATGTCTACATGCTGCAAGGGCTTGTTCTGAGAATCAACCATCCCCCTAAGGGCCCATACATTAAGATATAGAGTGAGTGACGACACGACATATGCGCTATCACTGAAGATATTCATTGGCTCTGGACACACGAGAATGACTTGTAAAGCTGCTTCCAACTCAGCTCTTTGAGCGGAGAAATGACCAGGGAGTTTATACTGCAGCAGCAATGGCTTAGCTGGAAACCACACAGCGAAGCCTGTGACGTAATGCCCCTCATGCCAATAGCGAGCTCCGTCAATATAGGCACAGGGGATTCCCTCTTGAAAGTCTGCTCGGAAGGGAGAGGGAGTAACATTAGCCTGTTCAATTTGACAATCGTGACTTTTTCCTGCATATTGCATCATCTGGGCTAAGTGATATTTTTCACCCACTTCGACTTGTAAGTCTCTAGTCTCAAAATCAATGATCCATTGGGCCATTCTTTGTGAATTGATACCTGAAGCTTTTCCCTTCAGCATAGTTTTTAAAGTGACATGTGGGGTCTGTAGAATTAAGGGAGCAAATCCCACTATATGTCTCACTTGATTCATAGTCCAGTGCACGCCCAGTAGGTGCTTCATGCACTGAGTGAATCCTTTTTCCATGGGGGTCAGCAACCTGGAGTAATAACCTAGGGCATACAACTGACTAGACACTTCTGGGCTTTCTTTGGGCCATTTTTGTAGGAGCACAGAAGAAATAGAGATATCACCAGTGTGAGTCTGAATGTAGGAAGGCTGGGAAGGGTCAGGGTTAATCAATGCAGCAGCTGCCGTAAGGGCGCGCTTCAATCCCTCAAAAGCCTGTAAGGCTGCTCCCTCTACATTAACAAGGTCAAAGTCATTATCAACATTTTTCAATAAATCATACAGTGGTTTAGCCAAATAAGCAAAATCTTCAATGAATTCTCTGGAAAAATTAATAAGACCCAAAAATTTTCTGAGTTCAGTAATATTAGTTGGTAGGGGAACAGCTTGAATAGCTTTAACCCTATCATGCATGGGCTTCTTTCCTTCTGCTGATACAGACACACCCAGAAATTTAACCTCTGATTTCATCAATTGTACTTTATCCAGACTCATTTTGAGTCCTGCATTTTGTAAAGCCTGACAAACATTTTCAAGGGTTTCTCTGTGTTCACATTCATCGACAGTTTGAATCAATAAATCATCCACATTCTGTAAGACTTTGTCTCCGTAACCCAGGGGCTCTAACATCTGATCTAATGCCTGATGGAAATACACAGGAGAACTGTGAAATCCCATGGGCAACCGCGTGCGAAGCGGAGTGCAGATTCAGGTGTTAGGGGTACTGAGAAAAAGCCATTTGCAATATCCAAACAAGAAAATACCTTACAATCACTCCTCAGCTGTGACATAACTTCAGGGACAGATGCCACAAGGTGAGCAGCTGAGGGAGTGTACTTATTTACAAGTCTCAGGTCTACTACCATTCGAAAACTGCCATCTTCCTTTTTTACAGGTAGAATAGGACTGTTACATGGAGAATTACCTTTCACAACAGCACCTTGTTTCTCCAATTCACTGACTGCTACCCTTATGTAAGGGATTGCGTCCTCCGAATACGGTACTGACGCTGGAAAGGTGGCAGTTTTTCACCATCAATTTTAACCTGAGTTTGCATTAACCCACAATCAGTTTTCTTTGAGATCCACAATTCAGGGAACTTTTGCTTCAATTCATTCTTTAAAGCATTATTGTTAGCATTTTCAACATTTTCATTAGCACCTAATCCGAAGCTAGCAATGGGTAATTTATGACTCTCCTCCTCCTCTACAGGGACAATTACAGAACAGATAGTGGCTTCTTTCTTCCGCCACAAGACTTTGTTACATAAATCAACAACAATTCCCATTGCTCCCAAAACATCAGTTCCCAAAATAGTGTACCGTAACTGTGGGTTTACCCAAAAAGCGCATCGAAGACCCCTTTGCTTCGATCCCCCTGTGTCCTGAAATTTCAGGTTTACTGGACGACTTTTTTCTGCTTGAATACAGGAGTCCTCAAATTCTACAAAAGTGTAGTCTCAGGCAGTCCAGGGGGTGACTGCAATTTGTGTCGCGTTATTGAAACTGAGGCTCCTGTATCGATGAGGATGTCTTCCCAAGGCAGCCCCTCTATTCTCCCTCTGACATAAGGTCTACCGTCCTTGCCCAGGGAAAGGGGGGCAAGGAGGGTAAGGGGAACAGGGGGAGCACTCCATCAATCAGTGTTACCTGTCATGGGAAGCCCGAAAAATCCATCATCCCCATCTGGGCACGGCTTCCGTCCAACAGCTGCCACCTCCGCCCCAAAGAGATCCTTAGTCAGGGTCCGGTCCTCATGTTCCCGCAGCTCCTTAATCAGCGGAGCATAGGGACGAGGAGGAGTGACCCCTCCCTGAATAGCACGGACCTCCGGGCGCGGATGAGTGAAAGCCATTGGAGAGGGAGCAGGAGCAGAAGGCTCCTGGGAAACTGGGTTAACCATTTGAAGACCGTTGTACTGCTGATACTGCCTAGGGTCATTCACTGCTGGATACGGAGGTCTAACTCCGAAAGGTGGTCTAGAGAACTCCCGGGTCTGTTGGGGGTTAAATGGTGCCCAGGGTTCTCGGGGTACAATCCCTGGCTCAAGGTTGGGACAAAAACGTCTAACATGTCCTAAATGTCCACGAAAATAACACAAGGGGGACCTCTCATAGGATCCTGTGGGGGCTCTGCCGAATGGGACCTGCCCATTCTCGGCAGCTGCGCATACCCCCCCCCGGAACTCCTGTCCTCCCCTAATCAACAGATACACCCCGAGGTGAATGGCATGCAAAAACATTGGACTCATCACCCTTCACCTCGGACTGCATCGTCCTAACAAAACACTTTCCTCACAATTAGGCAAATTTTTTATAAATTTAAGATGGATCAGGAACATTTGGTCAGGGATATTTTTCTCGGGGTTGAAGCAGCTTCACACCTAACCTAGGGTCTGCATGTGCTGGAGCTGTTGGGACAATATATCTTTCCTCAACTGTATCTGCATAAGCTGGAGCTGTTGGGACACTATATCTTGTTATGTACTACTTCACTCATTCTCCTAACTCTTCTCCAGTCTACAAGTGTATTTACATCAGCACTGTGTTTCGAAGCTGCAGTGTCCATCTGTGACATAACTGCTCTCAGCTGCTGCTGCTCGCACCCCTCCTCTCTGTGCTTCGCTGCTAGCTCCAGCATCTCGCTCAGCTGTTCTGATCTCTCCCTATACGCTGCCCCTCCCCGGGTGATCATGTTAACATATTGTTGTGTAGACTATTTATCAAGAGCCTGATCAAAGGTTATGACTGTCTTACACAAAGCCACTACTTGGCTATTAGCTTAACCTAGTGAATTCTTTCTATCCAATTCCCTGTTTTCTGTGGTAAACCATCGCATACAATTTAACCACGTAGTTTCCACATTAACCCCCTCCAGCTGGGGTGTGCCAGCATATTTCTCTGCCTGCTTCCGTAACCACTCCATATTTACAGTGGTCTACAAGGACGAGTTTTACTCTGTCCTAGTATCAACAAATGCAATTTAAGCAAAGTTAGATACTCACACCTCTCTCGAATGGAAGACCTCCTGCCGGCTGTTTGGGGGTCGACCAGATATCAAAAGAGGTGCAGCCGTGATTCCAGCCTCACTCGTTAGCTTGCCAGGCATCTCCCCACGCCCTTTTAAAGCTTCTTGCTACCGGGCACAAAAAAATTCTCACGTCCTTGTAGATAGCTTCTTCTTAGTTACTCATCTTTTATAGTCTTTTTCTTTGTCCGTGGTTTTCTTATAAAAAAATCGGGCAGGCGGTCTCGGAGCGATCACGAGAGGTTCTCCTTCAGGCTGGCTTACTTTGATCGGTTTCACGTGTGGCCACACGCGTTTCTTTTATTTTTTCTCTTCCTCTTCCCACCTCCAAGCCCTCATCTGCGGCTTCTTCCACAAAGGTTCTTCTGGAGGCCACTCTCCGGAGCTGCTCCTCCTGGCTGGCAATCGCCACTTGTAAGAAAAAGTCCTACTGAGAGCTGGAAGAGTCGGGAAGAAGTTCCACAGACGATCTCTTATCAAGCTGAGGTTGAAGGTTTATTCGGAGATACACAGCAAGACGGATACAGAATAACAGAGGAGTTGGAATATGCGGGCAAAAACAGGAATACAGACAGGCAGAGATTCGCTAGGAAGTCTGGCGATGATAAGGCTCTGTGCCCTGGCCATGGTGAGGCACAGTGGCATGATGGCGATGGAATGGCCCCGATCGACAGTAACAGGGACTTCTTATACATTATCAGAACAAAGAAAACTGCATTTTGCCGCAGAGGGCGTTAACATTATAATTCTAAGGCGTTTTCATGGTAATCTACAGAAACGTGGTTTAGAAAAGAGAATATAATGACATAATACGAAGATATTAATTAACATTTCTTCAAGCAACACTAAAACCCATAAGTCATTGGTATCTATGGCTACTGTCCTAAAATCTTATCATTGTCTCCAGTCTAGGTCCCTAAATTCTTACATCCTGACATTTTAACTACTCTACTCTTCGCTACCACACTATCACGTATAAGCATACTGACCATATATTTGGTAACCTGTGACCCTATTGATTGATCCAATCTTCCTCTACGCACATCGGCTGAGGTTGCTAGGAGACATGATCTCATTTTCCATCCTCCATTTAATACATTTTATCAGCTCTTTTGTAAAAGTTGAATCTTCTCTAACTTTCAACAAAATGGCTGCTAGAGACAACATGGCCTCTCAGTATATTATGACTGACCATTCTCTTACAAGATTAGGACAGGAAAGAGAGGAGATTGGGGACAGTGATGAGTGTAGGGAATCTGAAAGTGTCTGAGGGTTAATGGCTTGTAGATTTCTGAATGTGTGATAGGTAGGAGTGTGCTGGGGTGGGTGAGGATTTGTGAGCGTGAAGGAGAGAATGTTGTGGTCAGAGAGTGGAAGCGGTGAGTTATTTAGGTGGGAGATTGAACAGAGCCGGCAGAAGACCAGATCAAGGGTGTTACCGTCCTTATGTGTCTCAGAGATTGAAAGCTGTGAGAGGCCTAGAGAGGTGGTTAGTGATAGAAGCTGGGATGCAGATGTGGAAGTAGGGCTGTTAATGGGGATGTTGAAGTCTCCCAGGATGAGGGTTGGTAGTTCTGAGGACATGAAGTGCGGCAGCCAGGCTGAAAAGTGGTCAAGGAAGTGGGTGGGTGAGCCTGGGGGCCGGTATATGACCGATACCCTGAGGGAGAGGGGACGGAAGAGCCTGATGGTGTGGACCTCAAAAGAAGGGAATAAGAGTGATGGAACTGGGGGGATGACCTGGAAAGTGCATTGTGGGGACAGGAGTATGCCGACTCCACCACCATGTCTGTTTGTGGGTCTCGGGGAGTGAGAGAATTGTAAGCCACCGTAGGAAATGGCAGCAGGAGAGACAGTGTCAGAATCCTGAATCCAGGTTTCAGTGAGGGCCAACAGATTAAGAGAGTTGTTCAGAAAGTAGTTGTGTAGGAAAGGAAGCTTGTTACAAGCAGACCGTGGATTACAGAGGGCACAATTAAAAGATGTAGATGAGGGAGAGCAAGTAATGTTAATAAGATTATTATGGCTTCGATATGAGGTAGGGTAGGGGTTGAGGTTGGGGGATGGTGGACCAGGGTTGGGGGAGATGTCCCCTGAAATCAGTAGGAGTAGGAAGATAAAGAGCAAATAGTTGTTGGAATTGTAAGTAGTTTTTTTCTGTGATATGTTTGGGCAAGATGGGCTGAGGTTTCTCAGGAAGGTGAGGAGTGCGTGGGAGCTGTACATGGGAAAGGGAAGTATAGAGGGGCTGATGTGTATGAGTCGTGATGGAGGGGGGATGGGGTGGTGAATGTGGATGGCAAGGGAACACAGGAGGATAAAAATAAAGCACATGGTTAAAGGGGAGAGCAAAGTGTGGGTTACCTGACTCCTGCCCTGACTAACTGCCATGTATAACTGCCGTTTTGCTGGATGCTTGGCTTCTGTGATGCTTTGCTTATGGGATGCCTGCGTGCACCCCACACTGAGTGCTTCCCCTTAGGAACTACTACATATATAGGCCACACTACAGGGTCAGGAGAGAGGGATTGTGGGAGCTGGTTGGGTCTAATTTGGCAGCTTGGGCCAGCACACCAGGGGATGGTTAGATGATCAAAGGCACTAGACCAAGATGTGTCAATATGCTATAGCACCTTCCACCTGATAAGATCTAGAAAGGCCCCAGTCACGGATCTAAAGGGCATGTCACACTAAGAGATATCGCTAGCAATATCGCTATAACTTGTGACGTTATAGCGATATTGCTAGCGATATCGCTGTGTGTGATACTTACCTCCGACTGGCTCCCCCGCAGGTTATCGCTGATCGCGCGAGAACGTCCTGGACCGCTTCTCGTCGTCAGCTTCCTGCGGCGCTTCCTGTGGAGAGACGAGCGACGCGTGGAGCCGGGCGGGAGGACGCAGGATCGCCTGGTATGACAGGTAAGTAGCGATCCCCGTCCCCAGCGATGTCGCTGGTGAGATCTGCCTGTGTGGCAGCTCACTAGCGACCACTTAGCGGTGCACCAGCGATCCTGACCGCGTCATATCGCTGGTCAGGATCGCTGGTACATCGCTAAGTGTGACAGTACCTTAAAGCAGTAAGTATTACATACAGTGCAACAAATGAATTATACCAAGCTTTAGCAAGCACATTAAAATATGCAGCAAAATGGTAAAGCAGCAGAAGTATGGAGTTGTACCATTTGGATATATAGCAGCAGAGAATAGAGGCAGCAGAGGTGGGAAGTTGTATCATTCAGGCTGCTTGCTAGCAGGGAATGGAGTAAATACATGCAGGGTGGCTCAGTTGATTACCATTTGGATATATAGCAGCAGAGAATAAAGGCAGCAGAGCTGGTGGATGTTAGAGACCTTGCACTCCTCCTCTTTCTCTTTGAGGAGGCCCCACAGATGCTCAATAGGGTTTAGGTCTGGAGACATGCTTGGCTAGTCCAGCACCTTTACATATTCTGGTTATGTCACTGCATTGTTACTGTTTTGCTCCTAAAAATCTAAATTTTTATTTTGTTAGTATTTTGAAAATCCACCTTTGGTTTTAAACACTGCCTGAATCCTTCTGGGCATGTTCTTGAGCAGATTCAAGCATGTATCGACCAAAATCTGATCCCAGGTATCTTCTACGTGTTCCCAAAGTTGGTGCATACTGGTCGACTCACTTGGGTATGTATACAGTTTTTTCTTCAACTCTATCTACAAGTGTTCAATTGGGTTGAAATCTGGAGACTGTGGGGGGCTAATCCAGCACCTCAACTTCATTGTCATTGAACTATTTCTTCGCTAATCTTGACATATGCTTCTGGTCATTGTCCTTCTGCAACATTATATCAGAACAGGTTGTAATCTGTAGTATTCAGGAAGAAAAATATGTTTCCAGCACCAGGCGCAAAACAGTAACAATGCAGTGACATGACAAGAATCTGCATAACTAATCACACACTAAATAGCTGTCAGTCAAATTAATGTATGAGATAGCCAAGATGATTTTCTATAAATTGATGATAGTCTCATGTTCAAAGCAGTAGTGGATAATGAGATATGGAGTCTGAAAGTCAAAAGTTCAAAACATTGCTATGCTTTTGCTCGTCAGTGTATGCTTCTCTAGAACACATCATTTTTAACCCCTTCCTGACATGTGATGTACTATCCCGTCCATGGGACCCGGGTCCCTATGCCCATGGACGGGATAGTATGTCATAGCGATTAGCGGGGCTCACAGGGGGAGCGCCACTGATCGTGGCCGGGTGTCAGCACGATAACCCCTGGCACACTGCGATCAAACACGATCGCAGTGTACTGAGGGTTTAGGGGCTCCCTCCATGCTTCCCTGAGACCCCCGTAGCAGCGCTGCTGCGGGGGCCTCCTTTCCTGCAGGTCCCCGGATCCAATATGGCGACGGGGACCTTTGGGGGCCTACAGAGAGCTGGCTTCCTCACTGGCTGCAGAGCACAGGCATAAGGAAGCCTGCTGCAGTGCCTGTGTCAGATCGCTGATCTGTCACAGCGCTCTGTGATGTGTCAGATCATCGATCTGACACATGACAGTGATGTCCCCCCTGGGACAATATAATAAAGTTAAAAAAAAGAAAATGTTAAAATAATTTATAAAAAAACGCTAAATAAATAAAAAAAAACAATATTCCCTAATAAACTCATTTTTTGGAAATAAAAAAAAAAATAAAAGTACACATATTTAGTATCGCCGCGTCCGTAATGACCTGCCCTATAAAACTGTCCCATTAGTTAACCCCTTTAACGAACCCCTTAAAAATAAAAATAAAAAACAAAGCAAAAAATAATGCTTTATTATCATACCGCCGAACGAAAAGTGCAATAACGCACATCAAAAAGACGGATATAAATAACCATGGTACCGCTGAAAACATCATCTTGTCCCGCAAAAAACGAGCTGCCACACAGCATCATCAGCAAAAAAACAAAAAAGTTATAGCTCGCAGAATGAAGCGATGGAAAAATAATTATTTTTTATATAAAATTGTTTTCATTGCATAAAAGCACCAAAACATAACAAAAATTACATAAATGAGGTATCGCTGTAATCGTACTGACCCAAAGAATAAAAACACTTTATCAATTTTACCACACGCAGAACGGAGTAAATGCACCACCCAAAAGAAATTCTTGAAATGCTGGTTTTTGTTCATTCTGCGTCCCAAAAAATAAAAAGCGATCAAAAAATGTCACGTGTCCGAAAATGGTACTAATAAAAATATCAACTCGTCACGCAAAAAATAAAACCTCATATGACTCGGTGGGTCAAAATATGGAAAAATTATAGCTCTTAAAATGTGGTGATGCAAAAACTGTTACAATAAAAAGCGTCTTTTAGCATATGACAGCTGCCAAACATAAAAACCCGCCATAGTTAGGGAAAAATAATAAAATTAAAAAAAATGTATTTATTTCTATTTTCCCATTAGGGTTAGGGCTAGGGTTAGAGTTAGGGTTAGGGTTAGGGCTAGAGTTAGGGCTAGGGTTAGGGTTTAGGTTAGGGCAGGGGTTAGGGCTGAGATTAGGGTTAGGGGTGTGTTGGGGTTAGGGATGGAGTTAGAATAGGGGGGTTTCCACTGGTTGGGCACATCAGGTGCTCTCCAAACGCAACATGGTGTCTGATCTCAATTCCAGTCAATTCTGCGCTGAAAAAGTCAAATGGTGCTCCTTCCCTTCCAAGCTCTGCCATGCGCCCAAACAGTGTTTTACCCCCACATATGGGGTATCAGCCTACTCAGGACAAATTGCAAAACAACTCTTGGGGTCCAGTTTCTCCTGTTACCCTTAGGAAAATAAAAAATTGGGGGCAAAAATATAATTTTTGTGGAAAAAAAATATGATTTTTTTTATTTTCATGCCCGGGCTTATAAACTTCTGTGAAGCACTTGGCGGTTCAAAGTGCTCACCACACATCTAGATAAGTGCCGTGGGGGGTCTAGTTTCCAAAATGGGGTCACTTGTGGGGAGTTTCAACAGCTTAGGCACATCAGAGGCTGTCCAAACGCGACATGACACCCACAGACCATTCCATCAAAGTCTGCATTCCAAAACATCACTACTTTCCTTCTGAGCCCCGACGTGTGCCCATACAGTAGTTTTCTCCCACATTCGGGGAATCAGCGTACTCAGGACAAATTGGACAACAACTCTTGGGCTCCAATTTATCCTGTTATCCTTGGGAAAATAAAAAAATTGGGGACTAAAAGATCATGTTTGTGGAAAAAATATGATTTTTTTATTTTCACACCCGGACAACTTCTGTGAAGCACTGGCAGGTTCAAAGTGCTCACCACACATCTAGCTAAGTTCCTTAGGGGGTCTAGTTTCCAAAATGGGGTCACTTGTGGGGGGTTTCCACTGTTTAGGTACATCAGGGGCGCTCCAAAGGCAACATGACACCCGCAGACCATTCCATCAAAGTCTGCATTCCAAAACGTCACTACTTCCGTTCCGAGCCCCGACGTGTGCCCATACAGTAGTTTTCTCCCGCATACGGGGTATCAGCGTACTCAGGACAAATTGGACAACAATGTTTGCAGTCCAATTTCTCCTGTTATCCTTGGGAAAATAAAAAAAATTGGGGGCTAAAAGATCATGTTTGTGGAAAAAATATGATTTTTTTATTTTGACGCCCGGGCGTTATAAACTTCTGTGAAGCCCTTGGGGGTTCAAAGTGCTCACCACACATCTAGATAAGTTTCTTGGGGGGTCTCGCTTCCAAAATGGTGTCATTTGTGGGGGATTTCCACTGTTTAGGCACATCAGGGGCTTTCCAAACGCGGCATGGCGTCCGATCCCAATTCCAGCCAAAAAGTCAAATGGCGCAGCTTCCCTTCCGAGCTCTGCCATACGCCCAAATAGTGGTTTACCCCCACATGTGGGGTATCACCGTACTAAGGACAAATTGCACAATAACTTTTAGGGTCCTGTTACCCTTGGGGAAATAAAAATTGGGGGTGAAAAGATCATTTTTGTGGAAAAAATGTGATTTTTTAATTTTACGGCTGTATGTTATAAACTTCTGTGAAGCTCTGGAGGTTCAAATTTCTCACCACACATTTAGATAAGTTCCTTGGGGGGGTCTAGTTTCGTTTCCAAAATGGTGTCATTTGTGGGGGTTTCCACTGTTTTGGGACATCAGGGGCTTTCCAAACGCGACATGGCATCTGATCTCAATTCCAGCCATAAAAGTCAAATGGCGCTGCTTCCCTTCTGAGCTCTGCCATGCGCCCAAATAGTGGTTTACCCCCACATGTGGGGTATCAGCTTGCTCAGGACAAATTGCACAATAAATTTTTGGGTCCTGTTACCCTTGGGGAAATAAAAATTGGGGGTGAAAAGATCCCGAAAATGTGGGGGTTTCCACTGTTTAGGCACATCAGAGGCTCTCCAAACGTGACATGGCGTCCGATCTGAATTCCAGCCAATTTTGCATTGAAAAAGTCAAATGGCGCTCCTTCCTTTCTGAGCTCTGCCATGCGCCGAAACAGTGGTCCCCCCCACATATCAAGTATCAGCGTACTCAGTACAAATTGCACAATAACTTTTGCAGTCCAATTTTTCCTGTTACCCTTGGTAAAATAAAAAAATTGGACGTGAAGTAATTTTTTTGTGAAAAAGTTAAATGTTCATTTTTTTATACATTCAAAACCTGAAGGGTTAATAAACTTCATGAATGTGGTTTTTGAGCACCTTGAGGGGTGCAGTTTTTAGAATGGTGTCACTTTTGGGTATTTTCTATCATATAGGCTCCTCAAAGTGACTTCAAATGTGATGTGGTCCGTAAAAATAAAATGGTGTTGCAAAAATGAGAAATCGCTGGTCAACTTTTAACCCTTATAACTTCCTAACAAAAAAAATTTTGGTTGCAAAATTGTGCTGATGTAAAGTAAACGTATGTGAAATGTTACTTATTAAGTTTGTTGTGTGCTGTATCTCTGTGATTTAAGGGCATAAAAATTCATAGTTGGAAAATTGCGAAATTTTCAACATTTTTGCCAAATTTCCTTTTTTTTCACAAATAAACACAAGTTATATCAATGAAATTTTACCACTAGCATGAAGTACAATATGTCACGAGAAAACATTGTCAGAATCACTGGGATCCAATGAAGCGTTTCAGAGTTATTACCTCATAAAGGGACAGTGGTCAGAATTGTAAAAATTGGCCCGGTCATGAAAGTGCAAACCACCCTTGGGGGTAATGGGGTTAAAATAAACCTACAGTAGATGTTTGTCATGCAAGTGTTAGTCTCCAATTCATGGATCTTGGTTCAGGCAGCATGAATCAGCTGATAGTTTACCTTTAAAAACATATCTTTACTGCATTGGAAGCCATTATATATTTTATAACTTACAAGGAAGTTGATTAATTTCCATTATAGCCTTTATAAAAAAAAAGTAAGACAATCATTATTTCTAAGGATGTTAAGACTAGGTTTATCCTCTTTTTTCATTAAAATGTTTTCATAAAATGTTTTTTTTTTGGGTAGTTATGAAGATGCGTGTAACAGTTAGAGCTAACAAAGTGGATACCGAACTGTACACAATTTATGCAGATGGCTACAAGTTTTTACATCATTATCTTTACTCTCATGTGTTCTTTTCATTGCACCTTTGGAGAGTTATTCAGACCTCTCATAACCTACCTCATATGTTGATGCCACAATTAAGAGCTCTTGAAAGTTGATGTGGTCAGATTGCTAATATCGCAAGTCTTCTTTCCTGAGGTTTCTCCATAATAATTAGAATTTGTGGTGGATTTTCAACAAATCATTATTAATAGTGAGCTGCTCAACACTAAAATATTGAATTGATCCCAAAACATCTCTTATATCCCCCAAGACAAAGGATGACAAGCTCCTGGTATCCTCCTACTAAATTCAATGTATGCCCATTCCCCTGCACATCTTCGTTTCTAAGAAAGTCACACTTATATGCTGTGTATAGTTACTTTTCTCACTTCATTCTGAAATAATTATCAGCTGTGTACAGATGCCGCCGGTTTGCTAAGCATATTAGCAGCATTAGTATTGTATGATTTATTTGTACACCAAGCAGTTTTTTCATACTGCTTCTCATGAACCATCCCGTGCATGTCCACAAATTGTAGGGTTCAGGTGAGAATATTTGGGATCCAATGTTTGCTGCCTGCACCAAGACTTTGCATTGTGCTGCTACAGGACCTAATGGGTCTAAGTCTACGTTCCTATGATGAGCTTTTGGTGAGTTTTTGATTTTGCAGATTTTCCGCACTTTCTTGCATTGTTTCAAAAATACGCAGCTTAAAAAAAATCACCAAAAACTCAATGTGGGAATGTAGTCTTAATGACTTTGTCAGCAACCACAGAGTATTCCCCACTAGTTCTTCAAATGACTTAAAAAAATAGTTTTTATGTTGGTCCATTTACTTACCCCTTCCTGACTATTTCAATACCTAAAGTGAAACTCTCATCTAAAGGCTGCCATCAGCCTGATATATTAATTATACTAAATGTATATGTATTGTTGTGGTCGGGCCCCTTCTGACTTGGACAAGGTGGGCCCTGGAGCTGGAGCTTATGTGGGATAGAGGATCCCCATCAAGTGTCCGGGTCGGAACCAAGGGGACCGTCACCTGGGTTCCGGGGGAAACTGTTTCCGGGGGACAGAGTTCGGGGACGGACCGTTGTTACAGACTGATGGGCTGGGAGAGGGACCAGTATAAAGGAGGCGAGGAATTCCCGGGACGATGAGTCAGCAGAACGAGACAGAAGAAGCAGGAGATTGTGGGATCGACTGAGAGCCAGAGCGACTCACCAGAGCCAGGAAGGAGGCCAGAGACAGGAGAGATACTTCCCCTGGACATCAGTGGGACGGCGCCGAGATGACCGTCCGAGAACCGCTGCCCCGCATTGACCAGTGGCCGCCGCCTTCTTCTTCCAGCCCGTGGCCGCGGCCTACCCGCGGTCACCAGCGGCCGCCTCCTTCTTCCAGCCTGCGATCACCAGCGGCCGTTGCCGCCTCGCTCAACCGCGGCTGTGGCCTGTCTCCCGCTGTCTGCAGCCGCTCTGCCCTCACCCGTGGTCGCGGCAAGCCCAGTGCCGTCGGCGGCCACCACTGTCCCGCTCCTATCCAAAGCAGGGGCCGAGCCTCTGCTTGTCGCGGATTCCTCGTCGCAGCTGATAGCTGCACAGGTGGCCTGTCACCCACCACCCCGCATCGCTGCCACTTGCCCCCTTCCAGGGGCTGCGGCCTACTCGTCCAAGGACTCCTCAGCGCCACAGGAACGGTGGAACGCTCGAAGCCTATGCCAACTCTTCAGCAGCTGGGCCCAGTGGCTGCTCCACCGAAGAACCACCGTCCAGAGCGCCGAGGGACGTCAGGACGGCTAAGTTGACTATATAGTTAAGGTCCCGTAGTCGGCCATACCGCGGCCCTATAGTGACCGGCTCTCGCCGGATGTAGTCGTGTTCTACTCTGTTTGTGTTTACTGGTATTGAGCCCCTGCAAGGGCAACCCTTGTTACCCCTTTTGGTCGGTCAGGCCGCGCTTGAGGAAAGTCACCTCTAGGCCTATAAACGTTATTACCAAAAGCACCAAACCGTCTCGCGACTCATCACTGCATCCTGCGTACCTGCTAGTACCACACTTATTTTGCTCCAATGATAATCTGGCCTTGGGGACCTTACTGTATTTCTGTATGCATCTGATTTAATACAGAAATACAGAAGCAGATTGAGTATTTTTGTACTGTCTACAGCATGTTCTATTTAACTGTGTATATAATGAGGCATATTGCAATATTTCATAATTTATTATTATTCTGCGAATCATATAAAAAAATTTTGGAAAAGTTTGCATCTTAGCAAACACCACTTACGAACACATGAAAACTTTATATATAACTTCAAATATATGTCTTGTAATGTTGTAAATCCATAATACAAACAAAATACTCCCCACTAAACAATGATTTTAGAATAACTGATTCATAAAAAATATATATTTTTTGCAATATATATTGTTAGACCACAAAAACAAATAGTGTCAAATGCATTTCCACCTAATACTGCAATATAAATATCATCCACTAGAGGACAACAGTGTTTAGCAAAAAAAAAAAAGTTCTTGAAATTGCCATAAGTATGTAACCGACATTATTCCAGTAGCCACTAGTCCCAAATATGATGCTTCAAATCGATCAAGAAGCTGTTTCTCCAATAAAGCATAAAAATCACATAAAGTGAATACAATCTTAATTCAAACCAAACTTAGCTGATCAGCACTTTAGTCACAAGTAACGCATACATTTGAAAACAACAAACAAAAATGACATTTATGATTGTATTTAGCAGTCTCAGTTTTTTTTCACTGGTAAAAACTTCACATTGGCATCGACATAGTAATAGATTGGGTTAACCCAAATATGAAGGGTTTGTACCAAGCTAAATTACCCATATCACGAAGGTAATAGATAATTTATTGGTTATTGTGACACTCACTGATCTCAAGAAGAGCTGAAGAGCCCCGTCTGATTGGTGCAGAGGTCGACCACGTACAGCACCACTCTATACATTCTATATGATACTGACTGAAAAACGCAAGAACAGCTTGAACAGGCAAGCACTTTCACACAATTCTTTAAGACGATTTCAGTGAAAGCTGCAATTCCTTATTTTCTACATGGTGGCCCTGCAAGGAAATTGAACATTCATCATTTTCATTGCAATATTTACACAGTTGTCCCTTCTCTATCAGGACCTGCTACTGTGACATCAGCCACAGTCATAATCATTCTGAAACTCTTCAGGTCCAGCCCGTTAGATTTGGGTAGCTGGGACTTCTAGTCCTGTCTAGTCTGGCAATATGGGTGTGCTATCCAGCTCTAGTTATCAGCTCCCTGCTCCAGCAATTGGAGAGCACCACACCCTACTTAATCTTACTGCTGGAAGCTGCCATATATATATAGCTTTGTGCTTTAGGTTTGCGGTTTCTGCTACTTGTGTATTAACAATTCTCCTGCCTGACAATTTTGTAGTTTTGCTGCCCTCTCAGTTTTAACCCAGCTAACTTACTAGCCTTCTTGCCAAATTGCACCACGGAACTGCAGCTAACTCTGTGGTCCTTGCCTAGGGACCCCTGTGAAAGTCCAAATCTGAGTATAGAGGTTAAAGAGTGAATTCCAGAGCAAGTCAAGGGCTCTGGGAAATGGAGTAACTTGCGCCAAGCCTGTTCGTGGTAGCCATTTTAGAGCTGTCAGGCGACTACTGACAGAGCCATCAGTGCTGTTATGCTTGTGTAAGGAGGTTGGGGGATGCAGCAATGGACAGGAGGCAGAGCAAGGGTTAACAATTTTAATTAACAGTGGAATACTCCAAGCAGGGAGGTAACAGATAAATGGGGGATTAAGCAGTACAATTGGTAAAGGATATCCAGGGTTAAAGAGCAAAGGATCGGGTAAAAGCAGTTCTGTTGAATCAGGCTAGAAAGTCAGTAGTTCCTCAGACTTGGCAGCAGTAACCAAGCCAACAGCAGTAGACTGAGCAAGACGCCGGGAACGATGTCTTTGCTGAGCAGGCTCCTCTGCGTCCGGAGAGGAATAGGAGACTGCAGAGGGCAAGGCTCCAGATTCCTCCTGTGCAGAGGCAGGAACCTGACGCCTAACAGCGGGCCACAGTCCAGTATGAGCCCAATGTGGCCTGGCAAATATAAACTGGAAAAATCGGGACGCTAGTGTCTCTCCCATACCCAGTCACTATTATGTGACACATACACTGTACTCACGGACATGGAGCATACAGCGCCTTACTCTCTGGTAGGCACGAGGCACACACTGCAAGTCTCGCTCTCTCTCTCTTTGGTCCCGGCTGTTGGCAGCAGGAGGTGGCAGACGCTGGCCTGCACAATGCTCGTGCTACCAGGATAGAGCACTCCTCTCTAAACTGCTGCAGCATGCCCGGCTCCTCTCTCTGCAGCGGTCCCTTTGCAGATGACGGGGGCTGCCACAGCACTGGTACTTGGTGGGGGGGGGAGCGGAGCAGTCTTTTTATATGATTTGTTTTTATGCTCACATTTATTATTATGTGTACTCTGTATTTTGATATGTTGGCCTTGTATAGTGGTTTAGTTCTGTATTATTTGTGCGGTATATTGGTATTTTTTTAGCACTGTATACTAGCATTAATTGAATGCAATTTTTGGGCACTCTATATTGGTAATTGTTTCACTGTATATTGGTATTATTTGTTGTTCACTATTTGACCACTGTATTTTGACATTATTTAACTGGCATTTTTGGTACATATTTTTGAGCACTATAAGTTGGTATTATTTGGGCTTTGCATACTCGTACTATTTTAGCACTGTATAGAGTTTTTCTTTGTCTGTAATGTGAATTTGATGTGTTATTGTGTATTTGTTGTCATTATTGTGTTTTTGCTGTCTATATTGTGTTTTTTGTGTATTTGTTGTGTGTATTGTGTACAGGTACTTCTCACAAAATTAGAATATCATCAAATGGTTTGTTTATTTCAGTTCTTCAATACAAAAAAATGAAACTCCTATATTATATAGAGTAATTACAGAGTGATCTACTTTAAGTGTTTCTATCTGTTAATGATGATGATTATGGCTTACAGCCAATAAAAACCCCAAAGTCACTATCTCAGTAAATTAGAATAATTAACAAAAACACCTGCAAAGGCTTCCTAGGCATTTAAAAAGGTCCCTTAGTCTGTTTCAGTAGGCTCCACAATCATGGGGAAGACTGCTGACTTGATCAATTGTCAAAAGGCAGTCTTTGACACACTCCACAAGGAGGGTAAGCCACAAAAGGTCATTTCTTAAGAAGCTGGCTGCTCACTGAGTGCTGTATCCAAGCATATTAATGGAACGTTGAGTGGAAGGAAAAAGTGTGGTAGAAAAAAGTACACAAGCAATCTGGATAACCGCAGCCTTGGAAGGATTGTTAAGAAAAGGCCACTCAAAAATTTGAGGTAGTTTCACAAGGAATGGACTGCTGCTGGAGTCATTTCTTCAAGAGCCACTGCACACAGACGTATCCAGGACATGGGTTACAAGTGTCGCATTCCTTGTGTCAAGCCACTCATGACCAATAGACAACACCAGAAGCGTCTTACCTGGGCCAAAGAGAAAAAGAACTGGACTGTTGCTCAGTGGTCCAAGGTGTTGTTTTCAGATTAAAGTTAATTTTGCATTTCATTTGGAAATCAAGGTCCCAGAGTCTGGAGGAAGAGTGGAGAGGCACACAATCCAAGCTGCTTGAGGTCTAGTGTGAAGTTACCACAATCAGTGATAGTTTGGGGAGCCATGTCATCTGCTGGTGTAGGTCCACTGTGTTTTATCAAGACCAAAGTCAGTGCAGCCGTCTACCAGGAAATTTTAGAGCACGTCATGCTTCCTTCTGTCGACAAGGTTTTTGGAGATGGAAATTTAATTCTCCAGCAGGACTTGGCACCTGTCCACACTGCCAAAAGTACCAATACCTGGTTTAAAAGCAACAGTATTACTGTGCTTGATTGGCCAGCAAACTCGCCTGACCTTAATCCCATAGAGAATCTATGGAGTATTGTAAAGAGGACGATGAGAGACACCAGACCCAACAATGCAGACACGCTGAAGGATGCTATCAAAGCAACCTGGGCTTCCATAACACCTCAGCAGTGCCACAGGCTGATCACCTCCATGCCACACCGCATTGATGCAGTAATTGATGCAAAAGGAGCCCCGGCCAAGTATTTAGAGAATTTACTCAACATACATTTCAGTAGGCCAACTTTTTGGATTTTAAAATCATTTTTCAAGCCGGTGATATAAAGTATTCATATTTAATGAGATAATGACTTTTTCAATGGCTGTAAGCCATAATCATCAACATTAACAGAAATAAACACTTGAAATAGATCACTCTCTTTGGCATGTCTCTGCAGCCCCCCGGTCTTGTTCCATGTTGTCGGCGCGCTGTTCTTCCTGCTTTCTGTGGTCACGTGGTACCACTCATTAAACTCATGTATATGCGCATATTCATGAGTTTAATGAGCGGTACCACTTGACCGCTGAAAGTAGGAAGAACAGCCCGCCGACAACAGGAGAGGTGAGTATGATCTCCGACACCCCCCGCTCCACCCCCCCGGCCGACCTCCGGTATATGACTCGCGTATAAGCCAAGAGAGGGACTTTCAGCCCCCAAAAAATGGGCTGAAAATCTCGGCTTATACGTGAGTATATACGGTACCAATTTTTTTCAATGCTTAAATACTAAAAAAATGAAACATCTTTGGTATCACTGTAATTGTGCAGACCTGGAGTATAATTATGCCAGGTCAATTTGTAACTCAAATATGAACAAAATCTAAGAAAAACAATTGCGCAATTAAATTTTTTCCCCCATTTTACACTATATTGAATGGTAAAATGAATGGAATGATCTTATTCAAAACTTGCCCTGCAAAATACAAGCCTTCGTACGTTTATGTAGACAGTAGAAAGAAAAAATTGATGGCTATCGGAAGAAGGGGAGGATAAAACATACCGTAAGTTTAAAAATGGAAAATCACCATGTTGGGAAGGGATAATCGGTATTTACCTACAGGTTACTTCTGTATCTATAGAGTAATACTGGTTTTTTTGCTGGTTCCCTATAATAACATTTAATGCTACCAAAAACAAATAATTTTGCATTATGGAGAAATTATCATCACTATAATAAATATACTAACCTAACTGACAGAATGGAGAATATTGAGTTGTGTAGTGATGAGACAACGTGCCTGGATACCAATTAACTTCTTAATTTAATTTTCCCTTTCTTCTGATATTGCAATACTCAGGGCACATGATTAACCTCCATCGGCACCAACCCCACAGGCACCCCGTGCAAGAAAAAATGATCTCCCTGAGTTTCTACCGATTATTAAGGACACTGGTGGTGCTAGTCATACACCATGTTGGTTCTCCAGAAAATCCCTCACTAGTGGACCAATCAGTGCATTATTGGGACCATTTAATGTCCATTTCTTAGAATGGACCTTAAAAGGTCTATCCCGCAGAATTATTGTTCTCTTCTAAAAAAAGTGACCAAATAGACACCATAGTAATCAATGGTCCTTCTCTGCATCAATTGTTAAACAATTTCCTAATGCTCCTATTTAAACATGATGAGAGGACCTAAATTGGAATTCAAAGCCCCATAATATATGGAGATTGATTACAACTTTTCTTCATAATGGTAGTATAATTCTACACTTCCTCTTAGGCACATTAGTGCTGGTAAAAAAGTAGAAGGGGGACAGAATAATGGTAACAGAGTTTTTTTCTTCAAACATTAGTGCATATGTAGGGCAAACATACAACTAGGCCCCGATTCTTCATTTGTGTTTATTTAAACTCAATTAACCTTTTTGTTTTATGCTATCAGTTACCGTTTTTGGTACTAAATTTATTAAAATGGTGCATGCAAGTCATGAACTTGGCAAAAAGTAAAATATTGGTTTTGTTTCCTGTCTTAAACTGTTTTGTGCTTTTCGGTATCCAAAACACTTGGGGAAGACTGGAATGGAATTGCACCAAATTTTGAGACTTTTTAAAAATTTGCAATGGATGAATCAGACTAAAAAATGTGTAATTCCTAAATCCCATCCACCAAGTGGAAAAAAAACCACAAATAAAATAAACTTAAAAAAGGCACAAATAGAATAATAAATTGGGTACAAACAAAAAAGACACAAAAAAGAGTGAAAATCAATGATGAATTGAGGCCTAAATTTCTGTGTCCTAGAATGGAGGTGGAGAGCTGCGGTGAAACAGTACTTGATCTGAAGCCCATGAAGAGGGAGCCCATTTTGCTGTTTGCTGTAGAACTTCAATTCCTTGTGACACCACATAATGAATGGGCACATCTCGAAAGGAGATCTTTGTGATACAAAGCACTCAGTATTCCTGTTGTAAAAATATTCTTGCCTTTTTATGTTATGAGAATAAAAAAAAATATTTTCATGTACAAGCTGTCTGTTGATAATATTAAAGTAAAGGTAGATAGGGGGCCCACAGAAGAACAGTCACTTTAGAAGTAGTGAGGAAGATAGTGCTTTTCTTATGTAGTGATCAAAGAGGCACATGTAAGTCTATGATATTGCACCTGCTTTCTGGCCGTGTTTTTCTAGAAAGCTTTAAGACACTTTCATCCTTGTGCCCATGAGATCACATCAGATAGCTAAGGTTATGTATGTAAGCAGCTCAGCATTAGCTCTGTAGCAGGTTTATGCAATTGATAAACATTTTCCAGTAAAAAATAGCATTTTATGTATCACATGGTCATATCAGCATATTCAATAGTAAATTTAGCACTTGCCGTTAATTCTGACTGGATCAGGGGAAATGTTCAGTTTCATAAATAATATAACAGGGAATAATAGGAAATGCGGGCACTAGTGATATTGTGAAGGTGATGCTATAAAAGTGTGTCTTCAACTAGAAACATAATGACCCCGACTCAAGAGGGGAGTTTTGTACACCGGTATTAATGATGAGTGTGCTGGACTAAAGTCCCCGTTACACACTGCGATATCGCTAGCAATATCGCTGTAAAGTCACCGATTTTGTGACGTTGCAGCGATATTGCTAGCGATATCGCTATGTCTGATACTTACCTCCGACCGGCTCTCCCGCTGGTTATCGCTGATCGCACGAGAAGCTCCTGGACTGTTTCTCGTCGGTCACTTCCTGCGGCGATTCCTGCTGTGACGACGAGCGACGCGTGGATCCGGACGGGAGGACGCAGGATCGCCGCGTCTGACAGGTAAGTAGCGATCCCCGTCCCCAGCGATGTCGCTAGTGAGATCTGCCTGTGTGGCAGCTCACTAGCGACCACCTAGCGATGCGCCAGCGATCCTGACCGCGTCATATCGCTAGTCGGGATCGCTGGTGCATCGCTAGATGTAACGGTACCCTAAGAAGCGCCTAATTCATTAACAGACATACACCACTTATGAGTTGTGTGCATCTTATCAGTGGCATAAATCTCAGTCAGGGACTATAGTAACAATTATTGTGCAAGGGACATATTGCTTTTTAATGAATTTGCCAGGTGGGCATTTCCATGCTTTGTCCCTGCTGCTTCTCAGCACCATTTGTGCACATCTATTTGAAACAGAGTTAAAAAATGCCAAGAATTACAAAATCCTTATTGCAACTTCTTGGTGTGCAAAAATTATGTAACATTTGAATATATTTTATGCCAGAATTCTCATGTAAACACCATGATGAATTGGGCCAGTGTCTAGTTTGTTCTGAAAATGCTATATATAGTCTGTTTTCCATAATAGAGCTCTAAGTTTCCTTCTTACCATAAAAGGAGTCCAACCAGTGTCAGTTTATGAGTTAATAACTCTGGAACATTTCAACAGATGCTATTGATTCTGAGATTGTTTTCTTATGACTTATTGTACTTCACAATAGTGTAAAATTTGTGAATTTTGTGTTTATTTATGAAAGTATCGGAAATTTGGTTAAAATTTAGCAATTTCCAAACTTTTTGTTTTTATGGCCTTAAACCAGTGAGTTGTGTTACACAAAATAGTTACAGGAAAGATGTATATCTTTGTACCGTGTTAGCCAGTGGATAGAAAAATAGCCATTAAAAGGTATCAACTACTGAGGACTCTCAATCCTGAATATTTTACAAAATAGTTAATAAATAACATTTCCCACATGTCTAATTTACACAAGAAATTTTTTTTAAACAAATTATTTTTGTTAGAAAGTTAGAGGGGTTAAAAATTGATCAGCATTTTCTCATTTTTCCCCAAAAATTTACAAAACCATTTTTTTGGGGACCACATCATATTTGAAGTGACTGTGAGGGACATATATGACAGAAAATACCCAAAAGTGACAATATTTTAAAAACTTCACCCCTCAAAGTCCTCAAAACAACATCTAAGAAGTTTATTAACCCTTCAGGTGTGTCACAGGAATTAATACAATGTGGAAGGAAAAAATGAACATTTTACTTTTTTTCCCACAAAAATTTTATTTTAGTGCCCAATTTTTTTATTTTTGCAAGGGTAAAAGGAGAAAATGGATCCCAAAATATATTGTGCAGTTTCTCATGAGTACGCCGATACCTCATATGTGTGGGAAAGCTACTGTTTTGGGCACATGGCAGGGCTCAGAAGGGAAGGAGCACCGTTTGACCTTTTCAATGCAAAATTGGCAAGAATTGAGACCGTGCACCATGTCGTGTTTGGAGAACCCCTGATGTGCCTAATCAGTGGAAACCCCCCACAGAGGAAACATTTAGCTAACCTAAATGAATTCAAGTCTCCAGGTCCAGATGAATTACACCCCAGAGTAATGAAGGAGATAGCAGAAGAAATTTTTGAACCACTCTCCATAATCTTTGAAAATTCTTGGAGAACAGGATAAGTCCCAGAAGACTGGAGAAGAGCAAATGTTGTTCCTATCTTCAAAAAGGGGAAGAAGGTGGACCCAGGCAACTATAGGCCAGTGAGTCTGACTTCAATACCAGGAAAGATCTTTGATCAAATTATTAAACAAAATGTGTGTAAGCACCTGGATAAGAATGAAGTGATTAAACAGAGTCAGCATGGGTTTGTAACTAATAAGTCATGTCAGACTAACTTAATTTCCTTCTATGACAGAATCACTGACTGGGTGGATCAGGGAAATGCTGTAGATATAGTATATCTTGACTTCAGCAAACCATTTGACAAAGTATCTCACACCATCCTTATTGAAAAAATGACTAGGTATGGAATGGACAAGGCAACTGTTAGGTGGATTCATAACTGGCTTAGTGATCGGACCCAAAGAGTGGTCGTAAATGGCTGCACATCCAGTTGGAAGAATGTCTCAAGTGGGGTACCACAGGGCTCTGTCCTGGGCCCTGTATTGTTCAACATCTTTAGCAATGATTTAGATGAAGGAATTGAGGGTAAACTGATTAAATTTGCTGATGACACAAAGCTAGGAGGGATAGCTAATACTAGAGAAGAGAGAGAGAGGATTCAAAAAGATATAAATAAACTGGAGCAGTGGGCAGCAGCTAACAGAATGGTTTTTAACAGGGAAAAATGCAAAGTACTACATCTGGGCAATAAAAATGAAAAAAGCATATACCGAATGGGAGGAATAGGGCTAAGCAACAGCACATGTGAAAAAGACTTGGGTATACTAATAGATCACAGACTAAATATGAGTCAACAGTGTGATGCAGCAGCAAAAAAGGCAAATGCAATTCTAGGATGTATTAACAGAAGCATACAGTCTAGATCACGTGAAGTCATTATTTCCCTCTACTCCTCTTTGGTCAGACCTCATCTGGAATACTGTGCCCAGTTTTGGGCACCACATTTTAAAAAAGACATCAACAAACTGGAGCAAGTTCAGAGATGAGCGACCAGAATGGTGACCGGCCTGCAAACCATGTCTTATGAGGAAAGATTGTAGGATTTGGGAATATTTAGCTTGCAAAAGAGAAGACTGAGAAGAGACTTAATAGCTGTCTACAAATATCTAAAGGGCTGTCACATTGTAGAAGGATCATCTTTATTCTCATTTGCACAAGGAAAAACTAGAAGCAATGGGATGAAACTGAATGAGAGGAGACACAGATTAGATAGTAGAAAAACTTTTTGACAGTTAGAGTGTTAAATGAGTGGAACAGGCTGCCATGAGAGGTGGTGAGCTCTCCTTCAATAGAAGTCTTCAAACAGAGGCTGGACAGGCATATGTCTGGGATGATTTAGTGAATCCTGCTTTGAGCAGGGGGTTGGATCAGATGGCCCAGGAGGTCCCTTCCAACTCTGCGATTCTATGATTCTAAGTGACACCATATTGGAAACTAGACTCCTCAAGGAATGTATCTAGATATGTGATGAGCACCTTGAAACCGCTTGTCCTTATACTTAACCACCAGCATATTGGTGCTGCATTCGACTCTGCTGTCATCCTTTCTCAGCAGTTGCCCAATTAGCGGCTTAGGGTGGCCAATCTGATTTTATTGCATGGTGCCACATGCAACTGTACCGCTGACTGAGAGGGTCTTAAAGAGTGGAATGCTGATGTAACAGTAATCTACGTAGAGGTGATAACCCTTAACCAGTAGCAGGTGCAACAATTCCCACACAATTTTCCCACTCACCTCCAAGACAGGGTGGCATTTAGGGAGGGTAGGAATGGTGATTCTAGGTGTCCTTCCCTTCATAGACCCTAAATCTGTGGGTGTACCCTGAGGTACTCTCGCACAGCTTGTACAGTTTAATTCTGTAACTGTCCCACTTACTGGCCAAAAATTGAAGACTCTTTTTGAAATGAACCAGAGATTCATCTATACAGATGTTCCTTTAGCGGTTGTACACCTCAGCAAATTTCTGCTGATGTGTTCAACTACTGGCTAAATTTTATATAGACAATCAAAGTTAGGATCGTCTCCGGAAGGACACTGTGCATTATTACTATAGTGCAAAATTTTTTTGATCGCTCCAAATCGTGTCATTGTGATGGCCATATTTGGTCTTCGGTGATTGGCTGCCGAAGTCTCATGTCCCTGTCCATATAAAAAGCGGACAACTTGTTTTGCTGGCACCATTTTCTCAGTGTCAGAGTGCAGATAAAGTGCTCCTGCGAGTGCTGCTGCTACTAAAAGTGAGCTTGTCAGTTAGCTAGATAGGATCCTGTCCTGTGTGAAATCGATCTTCCAGCATGTAACTAGATTGTGCTAAAACTGTGTTGCAGTCTTAGGAGGCCCCTTTTGCTATCAAAATTGTTTACCCAAAAACGGTATTGCAGTGAGGAATGAGAAGGCCAGATTTCCTCTTAAAAATCGTTAAGACTAATATAGGGGTTCAGTCAGAATTCCACATTTGCTAATCCAAATAGTTTCTGATAAAACCGTGTTGCAGTGAGAAATCAGAAGGCCACATTAAAAATCATTATGCCTAATATAGGGGTTCAGCCAGGAGGCCCAAGTTGCTAATCCAAATAGTTTGGGATAAAACTGTATTGCAGTGAGAAATCAGATGGCCACATTTCCAGTTAATAATCATTAGGCCTAATATTGGGGTTCAGTCAGGAGGCCCAATTTGCTAATCCAAATAGTCTGTGATAAAACTGTGTTGCAGTGAGAAATCAGAAGGCCATATTTCCTAATCAAAATCGTTTGGGCTAATTCTCTGGTGCAGGCAAAAGACATAATTTCATACTCTGAATCATTTGGGATTACAGTATGGTGCATGTACCAGGCCTCATTTTATATTCCAAATCATTTGGGATATTAATCTGGTGAAGGGATGTGAACTCATTTCATAATCCAAATCATTTCGGATAATAGTCTGCTGCAGGAACCAGACCTCATTTCATAATCAAAATCTTTTTTGCTAATTCTGTGGTCCAGCCACACTGTATCAGCCAATAAATATTGATTATTAATTTAGTGACTGGTGACTAACTGGTCTGGGCCTAGGATTGTGAACAAGCTGGTTAAAAGAGTGGAAGGGTACATACAACATGAGTTGGATAAAGCAAGATCATGGTGGAAAGGGGAATAGGCTTGATGTTCGACGTGTGTACATGGCTTAAGCGTTAATGTTAATGAAAGTCAAACTGGACAAACAGTGTCTCGTTCCAATTTAAAGACCACTGGCAACAAGCGTTACTGGATGGTCTACTAAACTCCCTTTCATTTGCAGCTGCACAATGGTCCACCTTGGCAAGTGCTGTATTGAGTGGCCTCTCCTCCTCTTCTTCCACCTTAACATCACACATAGTACAATCCTCAGAGGTAGCACCCTAATCACCCTTGTTTCACCCCGTGTCACAAATTTCCAAACGCCCAACTGATTGTGGGGACCACAAATGGGCCATTTTACAGAGCTATTCACACATTCTATTCCTTGGGCATCAGAGGTCTGTTCCAAATATTCACAGAATCCAGAAGAGGAAAGCATCTGCACCAATGCTCAAGATATTTTTCTGTTGGATCCGGGGACAGACAAATTAGGGTCCGAGCAGAATCTAGATCCTCGTCACCAGACCTTAACACCTGGGTGTGGAGGTGATCCTAATGAGACTCAGATACCAGAGGTGCACGTGGAATGTACTGTGGTGTCAGGGCAGGAAGAGGAGGAGAGACTCTCAGAGTGAGGAGTGTGAGAACAGAGAGGATAACGGTGAGGTTGCAGATCCAACTTGTTTTGAACCCAGGGGTATGCAGCTGAGGAACTCAACTGAGGAGATGGAGAAGGAAGACGAGGAGGTGACGTTGCGGCTTCTCACACAGACACAAAGTAATGCAACCTTGGCAAGCACTGGATCCACAGCCACAACTCTAGCTGCGGCCAGCACCAGTTGCAAGTGTGAAGTTCACAGGGACGACAAAAGGTTGCTTTGCCTGGGCCTTTTTGAGACCGCAAAGGATGTTGCAACTGTCATTATCTGCAAAATTTGCAAAAAAAACTCAGTAGTGGCAAAAATTGCTATAATTTGACAACTACATGCATGATTCGGCACATGCGCGATCAACATGCCTTAGTGTGGGAATCTCAGTGCATTAAAATGCGGACTAGCGGGCCATCCCATCAACCCCATCTGCTGCTTCTTCCTCCTCCTCCGTCACTGTGCCAAGTCTTCTCACACAGGTCTCTGGTTGCAGAAACTCCACATTTTATCAGTTTATCCTGTTCTCCATATTCCACCCTCTTTCAGCACAGCAGCCAGCCCTCGGTCCCACAGTTGTGGGCACATAAAAGAATGTTTTCTCCTACACGTCAAAGTTAAGAGCTTGAACTCCACCATCTCCAATCTCTTTGCCACGGAAATGCTTTTCCACCTGGTGGATACAGACAGTTTCTGAAAGTCGATGGCTGTCGCAGTCCTGTAGTACCAGTTGCCCAGTCACCATTACGTCTCTAAAAAAGCTGTGCCTGTGCAACACCAGCATGTCGCAAACAACATCACCCATTCCCTGACACCTGGATGAGCAAACACGGGCAGGGGCATTACATCTTGCTGACTAGGCACTGGGTGACTCTGGTGGCAGTGGGGGCAGGAGGTCAAGGGGCTGCTCCACAAGTCTTTGAATCCCTAAGGCTTATGGGACCTCTATATTTAACACTTCCTCCACTGCGTCTGGCTCCTTCACCTCTTCTAGGGCCTCTAGCTGTGCTCTTAAACTCTCTCTTAATCAGACATGTGTTCCAACAGTGCAGATAGAATCCCCCCACCTCTGTACTGCACAGCCTTGGCTCACTGCAATCAGGCAGTGTTAAAATTACTATGCCTTGGAGATCAAAGTCACACAGCTCAAGAGTTGTGGAAAGCTATCCAGGCCAAGTTAGAGCAATGGTTGTCTCCACTGAATCTGAAGCCAGGGAAGACTGTGTGCAATAACGGTGAAGATCTGGTGGCGGTCCTATGCCTGGGCAACCTCACACATGTGCCTTGCATGGCTCACATCCTCAACCTGGTGGTACAGCAAGGTCTCCCCCACTATCCCGGCTTGGATGCGCTGCTGCATAAAACACGGTCGCTGTGTGAGATGATGATCGCACCTCGTAGGTCATCAACTTGCATTGCTACAGAGGTCTTTCAGCATACCGGGTAACCATTTGATTTGCAATTTTCCATCATGGTGGAATTCCACTCTGCACATGTTGCAGCGACTGTGGCAACGATGATGAGTCCTGGTGCAGTATGTCCTTATGCATTGCCTGGGCCAACACAGTATGGACGTGGTGCAAATCACGCTTGCAGGGTGGGCACAGATGAAGGACCTCTGTACCCTTCTGGACAGTTTTGAAATGACTACTAAGATAATTAGTGCTGACGATGCCATCATCAGCATCACTATTCTGGTCATCTACATGCTGGAACACACTTTGAATAGTCTGCATGAAGAGGTGGTGGTCCCAGAAAAATATGTTGAAACAAAGGTGGATGCAGAAGAGATAATATCGCAAATTTCCGGACTGTCGTCGCACAGGTGGGTGCCATGGAAGGGTGCCTTACACCAATCCAGGAGGCTTCATGGTAACAGACAAACTATTAGTAAAGATGCAGGAGCTGAGTAACAAATGGAGGAGGATGAGGAGGAATAGGTGATGGATGTGCAACAGTCAGAAGATGAAGAGGATAATTATCCCGTCTCTGTTGTCCATGGTTGGTGGGAGGGGATGGAGGAAGCAACCTTCAGTGTTACCCTGCCAACAACACACCATGAACTTGGACTTCTTGGAAGCACCTGACACATGAGCCCTTTCTTGCTGCACTTGAACATGCAACATGATGCCTGTATTCTTAGGGTTAGAAATAGTGGTGACTATTTGGCTGCTACTCTGTTAGATCCATTGAACAAGAGCAAATTTAACCAGATGGTTCCCCCCATGGAAAGGGACATGCGCATGCTGGAGTATTGAAACATGCTTGTAGACAATCTTAAGAGTAGTTTTCCCCAAGACAGCAGGGAGGCACCCAGTGTACATCACAGTTCTTGATGTCCAACCCCCATGAACATCAAGTCGTCATCGCAAAAACATTAGCAGCAGCAGTGTAAGTGGCATAAGCAATTTCTGTGAGTCGTTTCACACATTTTTTAGACCAGCCTGTGCACCAGTAGAACTGAGTACAAGTTTGACATGTTGTGAAGGACTGGTGAGGATGGTGCCAGAATATCTGGAGCTCAATATCAATGCCATCAGTGTGTACGAGGTGTACGGAGCGGAGCCCTGTGTGTACGAGGTGTACGGAGCGGAGCCGCGTGTGTATGAGGTAGGCGGAGTGTAGCCGCATGTGTACAAGGTGTACGGAGCGGAGTCGCGTGTGTATGAGGTGTACGGAGCAGAGCCACGTGTGTATGAGGTGTACGGAGCGGAGCCGCGTGTGTACGAGGTGTACGGAGCGGAGCCACATGTGTACGAGGTGTGCGGAGCCGTGAGTGTATGAGGTGTACGGAGCAGAGCCGCATGTGTGCGAGGTGTACGGTGCGGAGCCCGGAGCCATGTGTGTACGAGGTGTACGGAGCGGAGCCGCATGTGTACTAGGTGTACGGAGCGGAGCCACGTGTGTACGAGGTGTACGGAGCGGAGCCGCGTGTGTACGAGGTAGGCGGAGTGTAGCCGCATGTGTACAAGGTGTACAGAGCGGAGTCATGTGTGTATGAGGTGTACGGAGCAGAGCTGCGTGTGTATGAGGTGTACGGAGCAGAGCCGCGTGTGCATGAGGTGTACGGAGGGGAGATGCGTGGGTACGAGGTGTACGATCCGGAGCCATGTGTACGAGGTGTACAGAGCGGAGACGGATGTGTACGAGTTGTACGAAGCGGAGCCGGATGTGTACGAGGTGTGGGGAGCGTAGCCGCGTGTGTATGAGGTAGGCGGAGTGGAGCTGCATGTGTACGAGATGTACGGAGTGGAGCCACGTGTGTACGAGGTGTACGGTGTGGAGCCCAGAGCCGTGTGTGTACGAGGTGTACGGAACAGAGCTGTGTGTACAAAGTGTACGGAGCTGAGCTGTGTGTTTACTGAGTGGAGCAGAGCCGGGTGTGTACGGGGTGTACGGAGTGAAACTGTGTGTGTACAAGGTGTACGGAGCGGAGCCTTGTGTGTACGAGGCATACAAACCAGAACCGTGTGTGTATGAGGTGTGCTGAGCTGTACGTGTACGATGTGTATGGTGAGGAGCATTCATACCTCCCAACCATCCAGGATCCAGCAGGACAGTCCCGATTTTGAGAGAGAGACAGCCCCATCCGGGAGCTTACTTTTCCTGTGGACACAGGAGTACACGACGGAGCCCCAAGGAGCACTTTAAAACTCGCACGTGACGTTCTACCAGAAGTGACGTGCTGGAAGCTGACCAGAAATTAGGTAACTTCGGGAGGAGATTTTGACAGAACCATGGAGGCACTTCATGGAATGCTTCAGATCCATCACCGTGTCCTCCTTTGACAGCACAAGCAGCGGGATCACCTTGGAATTGGAGATGCCGGCCATGTGAGCAGATCATGATATGTCCTGCATCGGGAGGCTCAGGTGGGCACTACAATGGGAGCCGGGCTGCTATGGTATCTTTATAGAATATTTCTCTCTCTGTTTCTTTCTCTCTCTCTGTGTTCTTTCTTTCTTTCTCTCTCTGTTCTTTCTCTCTAATGTTTTTTTTTCTTTCTCTCTCTCTGTTCTTTCTTTCTCTATTCTTTCTTTCTCTGTTCTCTTTCCCCTCTTTCTTTCTTTCTTTGTTCTTTCTTTCCTCTCTTTCTCTCTCTCTGCTCTTTCTTTCTCTCTCTGTTCTTTCTTTCTTTCTCTTTCTCTCTCTCTGTTTTTCTTTCTTTCCCATCTTTCTTTCTCTTTCTCTGTTCTTTCTTTCTTTCTTTCTTTCTTTCTTTCCCCTCTTTCTTTCTCTCTGTTCTTTCTTTCTTTCTTTCTTTCTCTCTCTGTTCCTTTCCCTCTTTCTTTCTCTCTGCCACTCTGTTCTTTCTTTCTTTCTTTCTTTCTTTCCCCTCTTTCTTTTTTTTCTCTCTAGCTAGTTTCACACTTGCGCCTTTTATCGCAGCGTTTCAAGCGCACATGATACGCATGCCAAAAACGCTTACAAACTCTTGTAAATGCTGCGATTTTTAGTCGCATCATCGTTCGCTTTATGACAAAAAAATACTGCGTTTGTATGCATTTTCAAGCGTTTTTCAATGCGTTTGCATTTTTTATGCGCATGGAGTCACAATCACAGGATGAAAATCCTTGACCAATTAGTGCAACAGACTCCACCAATTGGACATCAGTGGGCATGTGTTATAGGAATTCTTTATATAGACCCTGTTTACAGCTAAATTTTTCACATTTGCTTGCTTTTTCTCTTGACAACATGGATCTGCGCTGGAAGAGTTTTCACTTCAACTTGGATCTGGACATCAGGATGGCTCAGGCTTATGCAGTTGTTTGCCATCAACAATGAGAGAGAGACAGCGAAGAGGGCAGTGGCGGTGTTTGTGGATATATCCGATTGTTGAACTCCGGGCGAGCTGTAGAGCGTACCACACCCTCTACAGCAAGCTACAGGCCAACCCGGTGAAATTTATGGACTATACACAGATGTCTCAACAAAGCTTCATGTATTTGTTTGGTCGTGTACAAGATGCCATCCGGAGACAGGACACACAGCTCCGTCGTGCGATTCCTCTGGAGGAATGGCTCCTGGTCACATTACGGTATGTAGTATAGCAAAAACAATGCCTGCATAATTTTATTTGTTCTCAGATGTACTATTCCAAAGCTGGCAGAATTTCAGTATTGTTCTGCCATGTACTTAACCAAAGGCTGCAGCATTATTTTTATGCCATGTGGTAAAGAAAAGGCTGCATGGACGTGATTGGTGCTTTCACTTGCAACCATCCCCTGTGATTTGTATGCATTAGCTGTGACCGATGGGTGGGTGTGTCTTGATCCTGGGCATGATTTTACTTTCACTTTCACTTCCCCTATATAATGGGCCTTTGTCAGCAGTTACACATGCCCCCTGAGGAAGGCATTATCGCCGAAACGCCGCGCGTTGGGGTACGGCTGTGGTCTCCCTTGCTGCTCCTTCTTGTGTAAGTGCCTCCTTTATTACCATATTGTATGTTTTTGCCTGTCATCATTCATGTAGGAATTTTTTCCCTGTAGTTATGGTCACGACCATGGGCAAACATTATTTATGTTTAGACAGTTAGACACTTCACAATGTTCATGTATTTCTCATGACTATTTATTTGGAGCTGCCATGGTCACCCGGCCTTTCTTTTCCTACCAATGTCACTTTTTAGCCATGTTCTGTTTGTTTCACCTTTCAATAAAAACCTACTTTGCACTTTACCTTGTGATATGAGGACTTTTTCACTGCTTTTCGTCAGTTGCTATGGTTATATGCAGTGTGTTCTGCACTATCCATTCATGTGCTGGAATCTTGGTTGTGATTACCAACACATCTAAATCACTATGATTTTGATAACCCACTCCAGCACATTTTGCTGTCTTTCATTCTTACGATTTACCCTTGCTGTGTTATGCACAGGTCTCTCAGTCAGCACTATGGATTTCCGAGCCAGAGAACAAACCTGGCTGTCCCAAATGGATCGGGTGTTCAGCGGCAACACGGCTGATTCATTACAGACTCCGGATTTAGGATTGGAGGACAAATTTTCTGTGATTAAAAATATGCTCCTTAAGAGGTCCAAACTTTGGTGGAACAGGAGTTTTTTTGGACAAATATGTAACTAACAAAATGATCCCCAGAGGTCTGAGGGTTAAAATTATCCCATCCTTTCCCATTGATGATGAGGCTTTCATCACTAAGTGGGAGGAAACATGTAATGTATGTTCAGTATCTCTGATGAGATTGCTTATTGAGCACAATACATCTGTTATTAATAATCTTGATACTATAATTGACACGTCCCTAAATGAATTCCGCACCTTATGTCCACCTGATAAAATGCTTAAATTTGAGACTGATCTTGATAAAACTATGGACACCCTTGTTAAAAAGATTCAGGATTCTCAAGTTTCCAAATTTAACAGGGACTCTAGAGATTACTCATCCAAGAGAGTTTATTTATGGAGACAGAGTGTTATCCAGCCTTCCTCACGTAAGGCTTCTTCTGCTCTGTCGATCTCCTCCATGAGTGGGAAGTCTGATATATCGTCTACCTCTTCACTATCTGCTTCCAACAATGAGATGGCAAGATTGCGGGACCATACGTTCCATCCGTACAAGCGGAATCTGGGCGCTTCTGGACACGATAATAAGGTGATTAATCTTAGTGACGTTTCCCTTTCTGCGGCAGATCTGCGGCTCCTCAGTAGGGGTCTCTCTTTCTCTCCAGCGTCTGGTTTTGACCTATTTGATACAATTAAGGATCTCCACCTATTTGCGCGATCGTTGCTATTCAAGAGATATTTTCACTCTAACGACATGCAATCCCTGTTTCCCACAGAGGAGGAACAGGCGGCGTTAACCATATTGGAGGAGCTGGCATCTGGAAATGAAAATGATGGAGGTAAGATTCCCCCGTCCATTCGACCAAAATCCAAGAAGTTCCCCCCATTATCCTCTTGTGCTGCCATTGACATGTTCGTCCGGGTGGTTACGGAGGAGTTCTATAATATTCCTCGGTTTATTACTAATGACAATATTTCCCTTGGGGAGAGATGTAGGCTGAGAGCACTTCAAAATATACCTGGGGTTCTTATTAAACCTGCTGACAAGGGTGGTAATGTCGTCCTGTGGCCGGTAGACATGTACGAGAAGGAGGTATTTAGACAACTGAATAACATCGTCTGTTATAAAAAATTAACATATAACCCTCTCTCTGCCTACTCCGTCATGTTGGAGACTATTCTTAAAAATGCTACACAGGACGACATTATTACTAAAGAGCTACATAATGCTCTTATCGTACCCGAACCCAAAGTCCCCACCCTATATCTTCTCCCCAAGATCCACAAGAGCTCCTCTGTTCCACCCGGGCGGCCCATTGTCTCGGGACGGGGGAATTTCTTGGAAAATGTTAACAAATGGATTGATTTCCACCTGCAGCCCCTTGTTACTAGCCTTCCCTCCTTTCTTCGTGATACAGGTGATCTATTACGCAGGGTCGACGGGTTGTGCCTTGGGGGTGATACTCTTCTAGTCTCAGCGGATGTGGAATCCCTATATACCAACATCAAACACACTGATGGCCTTAAGGCGGTCAAATACTTTTTAAGTACTTCCAACCTCAGTCCAGGTTTAAGGGACCTCCTGCTGAGACTACTTGAGTTCACCCTCACCCACAATTTTTTTGTCTTTAAGGGGTCCTTCTACCTACAGCTCCAGGGGACCGCGATGGGTGCGGCCTATGCGCCCTCCTATGCGGGTCTTTTCCTGGGGCTGTGGGAGAGGGACCTCTTCATGTCAGACGAAGGTCTCTCAATGTGCCGTGTCCCCCTGTGGACGCGGTACATTGATGACATTTTCTTCGTCTGGCATGGCACACCCGCCGACCTTGAACAACTTATTACTCTCTTGAATGGCAACGATCAGAATATCCATTTAACGTTTTCATATAGTGGGGAGTCCCTTGATTTTTTAGATGTTACTATCAAGAGGGACCGCGCTGGGGTCCTGCAGACGGACATCTTCAGGAAGGCAACCGCCACTAATTCTTTGTTACATGCTAGTTCTAGCCATCCGAAGCACATTATTCGTGCCGTTCCCGTGGGGCAGTTCCTACATCTTCGTAGGATCTGCTCCACGGACGATGATTTTTTTAGGCAGGCTGAAATTTTGCGCCAACGTTTTCTGGTACGTGGCTATAGCCACAGGTCCATCAAGCGGGCTCTTAATAGGGCCAAGTATGCTTCCCGCCATGATCTTTTATATCGCTCTGAATTTGTCCAGCGCCCAAATAAAAATGGGACTATTAGGTTCGTTACTACATTTAGCTCGAGGTCCAACCAGGTACGTATGGCCTTACAGAGAGCCTGGCCGATCCTTCGGGTTGACCCGATTATCAATCAATTTCTATCCCCTAGACCATCCATGTCCTTTAGGCGCTCTAAGAATCTTAGAGACCATTTGGTCTCCAGTCATTACATTGCTCGTAAACCACAGACCTTCTTGGATAAACTCAGCCCTGGGGGTGGCTGTGTCCCGTGTGGTGGTTGTGTGGCATGTCCCAATATAATATGTGATAACTCTTTTTGTGACTCTAGTGGTACCACTACATATGATATTCGTCAGAGAATAACTTGTACCACTAGATATGTCATATATTATGCCACCTGCCCTTGTGGCCTGATTTATATCGGCCTCACAACACGCCAACTTAAAGTAAGAGTGAGGGAACATGTGCTGGGCATCCTAGCGGCACGCACACATGATGACCCCGCTACCCTCAGAACCATACCACGTCATTTTTTTGATTTCCATGACTGTGACGCTGCCCTATTGAAGGTTAAAGGTATTGATGCGCTCAAAATTGATGTCCGAGGTGGGGGTTTGTCCAAAAGACTCAGCCAGCTCGAAGCCCGGTGGATCTGGCGACTCAAGACTGTTCACCCACATGGCCTTAATGAGAGCCTCTCTTTTGCTCCTTTCCTATAATCCATTTATGTGATATTGGTTTGTATGTTTTTTAGCATGTTTTTAATTTATTTTATTCTTATTATAGTGACTTCGTGTTTCTGCTGCCTCTCGGCCCCTCATGTGGATGAACATTTCAGTCCTGTTCCATGGGGATGTGATGCCTAACGGATCCTCACTACACGCCCAACCTGGTCTCTTGATTTTTGCATTGGACTGGACATTTCTCTTTTTTTTTTTTTTTTTTTCTGCATTTGGGCCAACATAATGCTGTGTATATATGTCCTTTTCTAGCCTGATTTGGTTCATGTGTAGTTAGGTTCTTGTATGGACTCATAGAATCATAGAATCATAGAATCATAGAATCGTAGAGTTGGAAGGGACCTCCTGGGCCATCTGGTCCAACCCCCTGCTCAAAGCAGGATTCGCTAAATCATCCCAGTCAGATGTCTGTCCAGCCTCTGTTTGAAGACTTCCATTGAAGGAGAACTCACCACTTCTTGTGGCAGCCTGTTCCACTCATTGATCACTCTAACTGTCAAAAAGTTTTTTCTAATATCTAATCTGTGTCTCCTCCCATTCAGTTTCATCCCATTGCTTCTAGTCTTTCCTTGTGCAAATGAGAATAAAGTTGATCCTTCTACAATGTGACAGCCCTTTAGATATTTGTAGACAGCTATTAAGTCTCCTCTCAGTCTTCTCTTTTGCAAACTAAACATTCCCAAATCCTGCAACCTTTCCTCATAAGACAGGGTTTGCAGACCGGTCACCATTCTGGTCGCTCTTTTCTGAACTTGCTCCAGTTTGTTGATGTCTTTTTTAAAATGTGGTGCCCAAAACTGGACACAATATTCCAGATGAGGTCTGACCAAAGAGGAGTAGAGGGAAATAATGACTTCACGTGATCTAGACTGTATGCTTCTGTTAATACATCCTAGAATTGCATTTGCCTTTTTTGCTGCTGCATCACACTGTTGACTCATATTCAGTCTGTGATCTATTAGTATACCCAAGTCTTTTTCACATGTGCTGTCACTTAGCCCTATTCCTCCCATTCTATATATGCTTTTTCCATTTTTATTGCCCAGATGTAGTACTTTGCATTTCTCCCTGTTAAAAACCATTCTGTTAGTTGCTGCCCACTTCTCCAGTTTATTTAAATCTTTTTGAATCCTCTCTCTTGAGACATTCTTCCAACTGGATGTGCAGCCATTTACGACCACTCTTTGGGCCCGATCACTAAGCCAGTTATGAATCCACCTAACAGTTGCCTTGTCCATTCCATACTTAATCATTTTTTCAATAAGGATTGTATGAGAGACTTTGTCAAATGCTTTGCTGAAGTCAAGATATACTATATCTACAGCATTTCCTTGATCCACCCAATCAGTGATACCGTCATAGAAGGAAATTAAGTTAGTCTGACATGACTTATTAGTTACAAACCCATGCTGACTCTGTTTAATCACTTCATTCTTATCCAGGTATTGACATACATGTTGTTTAATAATTTGTTCAAAGATCTTTCCTGGTATAGAAGTCAGACTCACCGGCCTATAGTTACCTGGGTCCACCTTCTTCCCCTTTTTGAAGATAGGAACAACATTTGCTCTTCTCCAGTCTTCTGGCACTTCTCCTGTTCTCCAAGAATTTTCAAAGATTATAGAGAGGGGTTCAAAAATTTCTTCTGCTATCTCCTTCAGTACTCTGGGGTGTAATTCATCTGGACCTGGAGACTTGAATTCATTTAGGCTAGCTAAGTGTTTCCTCACTATCTTTCTGTTTATAGATATCCTGGATTCTTCTATTCCCTTAATAGGACAGTGAATAACAGTTGATGTTACATTTCCTTTCTGAGAGAAAACAGATGCAAAATAGGAATTTAAAAGTTCAGCCTTCTCAACATCCTGTCTTACCATTTCATCATTTTCATCCTGTAAAAATCCTATAGCATCTTTGACTTTTCTTTTACTTTTGACATATCCCCAAAATCCTTTATTATTGCTTTTGACATCTCTTGCAAGCCTCAATTCATTTTCAGCTTTAGGTAATCTGATTTGTGCCCTGCAGGTTCTGCAGACAGCATTATATTCTTCTTTAGATATGCCTCCCTCTTTCCATTTTATAAACATTTTTTTCTTCCTTTTTAGCATGTGCTTAAGTTCTGTGTTCATCCATCCTGGTTTCCTTAACTGCTTCCTATTCTTCCCTCTTTTCGGAATTGTTAACAACTGTGCTTTGAGAATTTCATTTTTCAAGATTTCCCATCCTTCCTGGACATTTTTGTCTTTAAGGATATCCAGCCATTGGATCCCTCCAATTCTCTTTCTGAATCCCTTAAAATCTGCCTTTCTGAAATCTAACCTTTGTTCTTCCTTTCCACTTCTAATAGCAGAGTTCTCAATAGCATTTGTCAGGTGTATGGCTTTTTCTGGTCTTTTGCTTCCCTTCCCATGTTGTTCTAGTTTAAAGCTCTCCTTACAAGTGTAGCAAGGCGACTTCCAAATACATGCTTACCAGTCTTCGTAAGGTGCACCCCATCTCTAGCAAGTAGTCCATCGTATAAGTAGTTCACTCCGTGATCCAGAAATCCGTGATCCGTGACTCCTTTTATTTCATTTTTGTATTATTATTATTGTTATCATTTTCTCACATTTACTTGTCTCATGCACACATTATAGTACCGTAAGAGAGAGAGATACAGATATAGATATATTTATCTACCCATTGGTTGCCTGCACTTAGTATGATATCCATTCTACTTTGGCCTCCCCTATGTCTATCGTTATATTGGCTGCTATACACTTTGTTAATTATATGCTGGTGCGGATTCCAGCTTTGCCCCTACATTTTTCCCCTTTCCAAAATGGCCGCTGTTGACTCTGTCCATACTGCGCATGCGCCGATTGCGTCACGGACCACGTGACATCACCCTCCTCCCTCCTGCCCACCGTCTGACGTTTGACTGCACGGGGCCCCGTGTTTTGTCTGCGTCAGCGGTGTTCAATGGCTGGGATGGTGGGTGTGTCCGGTGCTTGGACGTGATTGGTGCTTTCACTTGCAACCATCCCCTGTGATTTGTATGCATTAGCTGTGACCGATGGGTGGGTGTGTCTTGATCCTGGGCATGATTTTACTTTCACTTTCACTTCCCCTATATAATGGGCCTTTGTCAGCAGTTACACATGCCCCCTGAGGAAGGCATTATCGCCGAAACGCCGCGCGTTGGGGTACGGCTGTGGTCTCCCTTGCTGCTCCTTCTTGTGTAAGTGCCTCCTTTATTACCATATTGTATGTTTTTGCCTGTCATCATTCATGTAGGAATTTTTTCCCTGTAGTTATGGTCATGACCATGGGCAAACATTATTTATGTTTAGACAGTTAGACACTTCACAATGTTCATGTATTTCTCATGACTATTTATTTGGAGCTGCCATGGTCACCCGGCCTTTCTTTTCCTACCAATGTCACTTTTTAGCCATGTTCTGTTTGTTTCACCTTTCAATAAAAACCTACTTTGCACTTTACCTTGTGATATGAGGACTTTTTCACTGCTTTTCGTCAGTTGCTACTGTAAGTTTGTTGCAGTCGACATTGGGGCATTTGGCCGTGGGAATGACTCCCAGGCTTTTAAGAACTCTGACATGGGCCGGAGGTTGTATGGCAACCAGTTCAATTTCCCCATGCCACGGCCTCTTCCCAACACCGAAGGTCTGCCACAGCCCTTTGTAATAGTTGAGGGATGAGGCATTCCAGATGTGCCAAAACCTGCTCAAACCCTACTCCAGCAGGGACTTGGACCACACCAAAAGAATTTTTAATTACAGGCTGACCAGGGCCAGAAGAACTGTGGAGTGTGCATTTGGTATGCTTGTCTCCAGATGGCGCATTCTCAGCACAGCCATTAATCTGAAACTTGAAACAGTGGATGAGGTGGTGAAGGCATGCGTAGTTCTACATAATTTTGTCATGGTTAGAGAGCACCCGAACTTTGAACTTGATGATGCCGCTCCTAACCCCTTGCCTGAATATACTCAGCACCCTCTTAGGTCATCCATTGAAGTTGGCCAAATGAGGGACCAATTTGCGGCCTACTTCAACTCAGATGTAGGATAGGTGGCCTGGCAAGAGCAAATAGTGTAACAAAGTTTACTTTTTTGTGTATGTTAATAAAAAACCTGTGTTGATACCTGTACCGAGTACACTTCAATACAATAATCAACTGGCCAGGTGTACCAGTGAATTCATGATGCTGGGTTTTGTGAATCCTGAATTTACTAGTACTCAAGACCAGGTGACTATACATACACACAAGTTGCATGATCTTTATTATCTCTACACTTTGAGTTCAATTTGATGCCACGGTGGAGATAATACAACTAATTTTTGTGTCACCTGGCATGATGTTAAAAATATTCATTTGGGAATGCAGTAGCATCCTTTACCATTTATGAGACCTAACGCTGTGACTATTAATATTATTTGCATTATCATCACTGTGGCCAGTTTGAATGCAGACAGTAGACATAATAAAGTTTATACAACTAATACAATACCCAGGCCTGGAGTCATGCTGATGTGAGGATGCCAAAAGTAACGCATCCCGACTACTTTTGGTAGAAGGTTATCACTCATTGGCAGGAGAATACACATAAGAGGTAAACTGCAGCATCGCTACAGTCTGATAGAAATATATGCAGACTGAAGCGATGCTGCAGGTTAAAACTCATGTGTATTCACCTGGCCAGGTGTGATAATTATGATACAAGGCCAGGAAATTGTTCATATGGTGTGTATTTTCCCCATCATCTCCTCATTTTATCAACACACACTGAATAGAGGATGAGGTTAATTACAAGGTCTATCTAGAATCACCTTGGATTGTATCCCAAACAGTTAAATGATGTTAAAACACACCATAGTCAATTAACTGTGTATCATACAAGGCAAGGTAACAATAGATAGGCATTGCACTCAACACCATCCTCTATTCAGTCTGTGCTATATTACCTGAGTGAAGAGACTGTTGGGGAAAATACAAGTCATATAGATTTTGTGTTTTTGACTACACATATCTCCAAGATTGACACGCGAAACATGTGTCAGTGATGGAGCAATGTGGTGACAAATACGCAAAATGTGTGTACGGAGCAGTGATTGCAGGCGGCGAAAGACACATTAAACAAACCTTTTTTTGACCAAACAAAATTGAACATTTATTTTTTTAGAAAAAAAATATTTTTCTTTTGAAGGACGTTTGGGGGAAGAGTGGGCTACTTTGGGGGTGTGGAGAGATGAGGAACGGCTGGAAATCGAGGAAGGGGTTGTAGGTGAAGGGGCGACTAAAGTACTGGGGGAAGGGAACTCAGGGATGGAAATGGAGGCAGGTTGAGAAACATTGGAAAGAGAGGGGGAACTGACAAACAATGTCTTTTGTTTCTTGGTCTTCTTTGGGGCAGGAGTCAACTGCCTGGACCGACTACCACCATGTGACCACCTTACATTGAGATGTTGGACCGTGTACAGGATGAAAAAAATATTGAATGTGGGTCTCCCCTTTGCTGCTCGGTGGTGGCGCTGGCGGTGCTTCTTGAAGGAGAGTATGTGGTGTCGGTGCTCCTAGAAGGAGAAGTGTTGTCGGTGCTTCTTGTGGGAGAAGTGGTGGCGGTGCTCCTACGAGGAGAAGTGTTCTTGTTGCTTCTTGTGGGAGAAGATATATTCTTGCAGTAAACACACAAGTATCATCAGCAGCAAGAGTGCAAGCATGATCAATACAGCATTACAATACACACTGCATTCACTGTTGAACCTGAGGACACTCGTGTGCTTACTGCCAGAATATATCTTGCAGTAAACACACAAGTATCATCAGCAGCAAGAGTGCAAGCATGATCAATACAGCATTACAATACATACTGCATTCACTATTGAACCTGAGGACACTTGTGTGTTACTGCAAGAATATATCTTGCAGTAAACACACAAGTATCATCAGCAGCAAGAGTGCAAGCATGATCAATACAGCATTACAATACACACTGCATTCACTGTTGAACCTGAGGACACTCGTGTGCTTACTGCCAGAATATATCTTGCAGTAAACACACAAGTATCATCAGCAGCAAGAGTGCAAGCATGAACAATACAGCATTACAATACATACTGCATTCACTGTTGAACCTGAGGACACTTGTGTGTTACTGCAAGAATATATCTTGCAGTAAACACACAAGTATCATCAGCAGCAAGAGTGCAAGCATGATCAATACAGCATAAGGCTGAGTTCACACGTGCCGTTTTTTCGCATTTCCGCGGCGGTTTTAACCGTGCAATTTGCCGCGAAAATGAGAAAAATAAGCATCCCATGCATTCCTATGGGATTCCGTGGCGGAATCGCTTCGTGGCAAAAAACGCAGCATGCTCATTAATTTCGTGGAATCGCGGCGATCCCGCACCCATTGGAATGCATTGTTCTGCTTACTTTCCGCATATGGCTGTGCACACCATGTGAAAAGTAAGCAGAACATTTGCGGATGATACCCATGGTCCGGAGGAGAGGAGACTGTACTTCGGGCTTTGGGTACCATATCCCTGTAAAAAATAGAATTTAAAATAAAAAATATTGTTATTCTAACCTTCCGACATCCCTCGCAGCCTTACCGCCTCTCTCCACGCTCCCGGTCCCAGTAAGCCTTTGCGAGCGATGACGTCTGTTCTCGCGGGATCGCGAAGTCTCACGGTCATTCGCGCGGCGTCATCGCGAATGCCCGCGAGACGTCGCGATCCTGTGAGAACAGACGTCATCGCGGTAATTGTCGCAAAGGATTACTGGGACCGGGAGCGTGGTGAGAGGCGGGAAGGCTGCGCGGGACGTCGGAAGGTGAGAATAACAATTTTTTTTTTTATTATTATTTTTTACATTCTTTCTTTTACTATTGATGCCGCATAGGCGGCCTCAATAGTAAAAAGTTGGTCACACTCGTCAAACACTATGTTTGACGAGTGTGACCAACCTGTCAATCAGTTCTCCAAGCGATGCTCCAGATCGCTTGGAAAACACTAGCAATTCTGCAAGCTAATTACGCTTGCAAAATGCAAGTTTTTCCATGGGAAAATTGCGGGAATTTAAAATGCGATTTTCCTGCGGAATGGAATTCCGGAATTCTCGCGGTAATTTCCGCGAGAGATCCGCTGCGTGTGAACCCAGCCTTACAATACACACTGCATTCACTGTTGATCCTGAGGACACTGTTATGGTCCCTGATAGAATCTATCTATCAGGAAAAAAAAACAGTATCCTCAGGACCAAGAGTCAATGCGGCATCTCACAACAGGGAAATACTTACTAAATGCCTTTTTTGAAGCTGCAGAGACGCTGTCCCAGCCCTCCATCAATGCTGCGGCCACCTCATTCCAGAGCTGCCGGCTCACCACAGTGTCCTTGTACTGCTGGTCACGGCTGTCCCACAACGGGACACGCTCCTGGACAAGGCTGATCAGGTGCTCGTTATCGATAAAGATGTCTTCATCCCGTTGTGGAACCTAGAAAATAAATAAATTTAGAATCTTGGAAATTGTGGACAATTATATAGAAAAAAAAAAGAAAAGAAGAAAGATATAGAGGATGAAAAACAGGACAGAAAAACAGGAATAGAAAATATAATGTAAAAAAAGAGGAACTTGAAAGACTGGATACTTACATTGCATCTCCTCACCGCCGGTAAATGGCTACACTGCTCCCGCTGTTCCGGCTCACTTGCCTGGTCCGATGCTGAGGTCTGTAAAAGAACAGAAATTATTACCCATTTGCAGAGGCAGGTATACTAACACAAAGGCAGCAAAATCCTCACCTCACGCTCTGCTTCTGCCAGTTCTTGCTGGGAAGGACTGTATTGGGATCCAGAAAACATGCTGGGAAAAAAAAATACATTAGTACATAATATATTTTAAAAGACAGGCTCATATAAATTGATTATAGAATACTCACATTATAGCTGCTGTGTTCTCCAAAGTAGTGGATTGTCTCTGGCTGGGTGGGTGTATTCTTTCTTGGCTTCTTATCTCTGGTCTGGAGAGTAATGATCTGGCACTGGAGACACCTTATTTTATGTACCCTCCTCCAAAACAATGTTGTTTGTTTAGGGGGTGGATTAAGCAAGTGTCTAGACATTGTTTACTCTGAAATCGCGCGCGCTCAAAAAGCGCTGACGTGCGCACTTCACAGTGCACGTCAGCAACACCAAAGACTATAATACTATTTTTTTGCGCATTGCGTGCACTGACGCGCGCATGCGATTTTTTTAACGACGTTGGGCGGAACAACAAAAGCAACATGTAGCGTCCGGCGCGTCTGGTCGCACACCTGGAAAATGCACTAAAACGCTGAGGCATGTGTGCAATCGCTAGACACTGTGCCCGCCATTTTAAAGATAGGGGACCATTGCGCGTGCGACCGATATCGCACGATGCGCTGCGCGATAAAACGCTAGTGTGAAACCAGCCTTTCTGTTTTTTTATCTATCCACTCTTTCTTTCTCTCGCTGTTATTTCTTTCTCTGTTCTTCCTATATGTCTCCCTCTCTGTTCTTTTTTCCCCTCTTTCTTTCTTTCTTTCTTTCTTTCTATCTCTGTTCTTTTTTTCGGTCCACTCTTTCTTTCTCTCTGTTCTTTTTCTTTCTTTCTCTCTGTTCTTTCTTTCCCCTCTTTTTCTCTCTCTCTGTTCTTTCTTCCCCTCTTTCTTTCTCTCTCTGTTCTTTCTCTTTCCCCTCTTTCCTTCCCCTCTTTCTTTCTTTCTCTCTCAGTTCTTTCTTTCCCCTCTTTCTCTTTCTCTCTGTTGTTTCTTTTGCTCTGTTCTTTCTCTCTCTCTGTTCTTTCTTTCCTCGCTTTCTCTCTCTGTTCTTACTTTCTCTCTCTCTGCTCTTTCTCTCTGTTCTTTCATTCCCATCTTTCTCTCTCTGTTCTTTCTTTCCCCTCTTTCTTTCTTTCTTTCTTTCTTTCTTTCCCCTCTTTCTTTCTCTCTCCCTCTCTGTTCTTTTTTCCCTCTTTCTTTCTCTCTCTGTTATTTTTTTCTGTCCACTCTTTCTTTCTCTCTGTTCTTTCTTTTTTTCCCCTCTTTCTTTCTGTTTCTCTCTGTTCTTTCTTTTGCTCTGTTCTTTCTTTCTTTCTTTCTCTTTCTTTCCCTTCTTTCTTTCTCTCTCTAATCTTTCTTTCTCTCTCTGTTCTTTCTTTCTCTCTCTCTGTTCTTCCTCTCTGTTCTTTCTTTCTCTGTGCTTTCTTTCCTTTCTTTCTCTCTGTTCTTTCTGTTCTCTCTCTCTCTGTTCTCAGTCTTTCTTTCTCTCTGTTCTTTCTTTCTCATCTTTCTTTCATAAGTACACTACTAATCAATAGCCTCCTTCACATGAACGTGTTTTGCCACAGAGCATGTGTCCGTGTGGATCACATGTGTGTCCGTGTGATCCACACGGAGACAAGTCCGTTTTTGGCTGGCACCATGGATGCCACGCGGCATGAATCGTGGTATGTGTTAAAGGGGGGCCCACTGAGACTCTTTTGCCCATGGCCCTCAAAAACCTGGAGCCGGCCCTGACTGCACCCCTAGATGAATTCATTGAGAGGTAGGATGGGGTCTCTTATGGGGGGGTTCTGCTGTTCTGGCATATCAGTGGCTCTTCCAGTATTAAGAGACCTTAGTGGTTGATACCTTTTAGTGGCTAATTGAAAAAAGGGTAACAAATTGCATACTTTTAAGACTACACAGGTCTCTTCATCAGGCATTGACTAATAACAAATCTGAAGAATCACATACTGTATTTATACACTCCCTGACAGAAGCTATGTCGCTTATCCATGTTATGTAAATAAACGCTTATAACCTGACGTTAAATTCATCCATTGGTTGTATAAATTATTCTTTTGAAAGCAGAAACCCTCCGAAATGTGGTTTATGTTCAGAAAATAAATTGGCATCAATGCAGAAATATTAATCATTTAATGGACACAGAATGGTCAGATTTTGGCAAGACAAAAGTTTTGTCGGCCACAGAAAGTAATGCGATATTCAAACAAATAATTAACTTAAAATACAAATATATGTTGTATAACATTGGTGAATGAAGTTGTGGTGCTATTAGAGTCATATTTAATATTTTGTGTGACTTCCATGAGCTTGAAGGACTGCATCCATGTGGTTCAACAATGATTCATACAATTTATTAATGAAGTCATCAGGAATAGCAAAGAATGCAGTCTTACATGCCTCCCAGAGTTCATCTAGATTCTTTGGTTTTGTCTTCCAAGCTTCCTCTTTCATCCTACCCCAAACATGCTCAATGAAGTTCATGTCTGGTGACTGGGCTGGCCAGTCCTTGAGCTCCTTGATCTTTTTGCCTCGAGGAACTTTGTTGTAGAGATGGATGTATGAGATGGGGCACCATCCTGCTGCAGAATTTGACCCCTTTTATGATTTGGAATATAAGAGGTAGCTAATAGTTCTTGATACTTTAGGCTATTGATATTGCCTTCCACCTTGCAAATGTTTCGCACACCCCCATACTGAATGTAACCCCAGATCATGATCTTTCCTCCACCAAATGTAACTATTTTCTGGGTGTATTTTGGATCCATACGGGCTCCAGTAGGTCTCCTGCAGTATTTGCGGCGGCTGTGGTGTAATTCTACTGAAGATTCATCAGAGAATTCCACCTTCTGCCACTTTTTCAGCATCCATCTGTTTATCAGGCTGTGGGAGTTTTCAAATGCCTCAAGGTTTTTTTATTTGCCTTTTGTTTAGTGCTGGCTTCTGGGCACTGACTCGACCATGGAGGCCATTTCGAGACAGAATCCTACAAACTGTTCTAGTTGACACAGGGACTTGAGGTGACCAGGCCTGTTGGAGCTCTGCTGCAGTGGAAGAGGGGCTTGCTTTGGATTTTCTAACTAACAAATGTTCCTCCTGAGCAGTTGTCTTGAGGGGTCTGCCAGACCTGAGCTTGTCAAACACATCTCCAGTCTCTTCGAATCTTTTTTTAATTATTTTTACTTGACGGTGAGACACGTTAAAGGTGCCAGCCACCTCTGCAGTGCATATGGTGTTCAGCCTCTTGATAATTCAGGTTTTGGTCGCAGGGTGGATTTTTGGCATGTTGTCAGAGCTCAAGTGAAGGTCTGAGGTGCTGGGTTTCTTTTTATACACACCCACTAATTAACCAATCATTTACTGAGCACAGGTGAGGATGTAAGCTAGGATTGGGTACATTATATGACCAGGCGACAAAACTTTTGTCTTGCCAAAATCTTACCATTCTGTGTCCATTAAATGATCAATATTTCTGCATTGATGCCAATTTATTTTCTGAACATAAACCACATTTTGGAGGGTTTCAGCTTTCAAAAGAATAATTTATACAACCAATGGATGAATTTAATGTCAGGTTATAAGCTTTTATTTACATAACATGGATAAGCGACATAACTTCTGTCAGGGAGTGTACACAACAGGACACAGAAATAATGTAATAGATAAAACAATTGCATCTATTGGCAGGAAAAACACAGCTGCAAAAACGTACGTTTTTTTAATGTGTTTTTGATGCTTTTTTGCCTGTGTTTTTTTCTTGTGTTTCTGCCCTGCGTTTTTTTCTAATTTGAGACATATGAGTTTTGAAAACTGTTGGCAAAAATGCACAGAGTACTGACATGCTGTAAAATATTTTCTGCATCAAATCTGCAATTTAAAAATATTCACTGTGTGCATGACACTTCAGGTTTCCTATTCACTTTGCTGACATCGGGATTGCTTCAGGTTTTGCTAGCAAATCTGCTTTGCAAAAATACACCAAAAACACACCAAATCTGCAATGTGTGTAAGGGAGGGACAGAACTGTAGTCGTGACCTGTACTCCGGTGGCAGCTGCTTCCAGTCCTTCCCCTACATGAAACAATACTCTTCTCCTCGGCATACCTGCATCTCCAGATTCAGCTTCACCCTGGCACTTCCCAGGCCATAATGGTCCCTGCTATAGGCCACCTCTATCAATGGAGACACAGTCCGAGACAACTTTAACACTTTCTTTACTTAGGATTTTGCACGTTGCATCCATAGTTAGTACATTATAACACTTGCTTGCTTCCTCATCTTTCCCTTGCTTGCTGTCACTTCTGTGCAGTACACGCCCGTACCGTACCGTGCTAGACTGCTTCCCAGTTCCTTCCAGGCCTGACCTCACTGTAATGACATTTCCTTCAGCCTGTTTCGCCCCAAGCATGGATTCATCAATCTTTACGTTTGGTGGCCCCTGGTAAAGCATCCGGCCCGTCTGTACCGATCTCGTCGAAGCTCCAACTCCTTTCTTCTCCTTAGTCCAGCCAACTTCTGCCCTAAAAGCATTGGGCCAAGCGGTAAGACGCCACATTTTCCTTTTCCTTATCTGACCCACTGCTAAGACATGCAGTGGCCGTGGGTAATGTTGGCAATAATGGCTTATCGTTACGTGACTGCTGAGCTGTCCGGGCCTTTAGCCCATGTGGATACTTGGGCACCCTGGCCCCATCTAACTAAACAACTCTTCATCACTAACCTTAACTCTCAGCAGCCTCTCCTACAATTAAACCTCTATGAACCTCCTACCAGGCCCCACTAGTATGCTCCCATCTAATGGCCTGCAACATAATTATATCTACCCAGTCTATGGGGAAACTATGTACTATGAGTGCCCTCCTCTAATGTCCCAAGGAGGATACACTAACTTTCCCTGACTGTACATGTACAAAGGACACATCTTATATATGCAATACTATAATACAGGAATACAAGGCAATATATTACAGTTTTCTATATAATGGTAACAAATTTAAGTGGCAATACCATAGGCAATGAGCAGTAATACAGTTATACATGTAGCAATACCGCAGGCAATTATCATAAAACACAATGGTAAACATCACGAACCAGAAGGCAATCAGAGAAAGGGAAGCATGAAAGACATTATATCTTACCAAAAAAAGAAAAAAGAAGCCAGCGATGCTAAGGTTAGAACGCATAACATAAAGTGCATATGCACATAATATCTAACTGTATTCAAAATGAGATATTTAGCAAAAAAATTGATCAATTCAATTGAGCCACCCCGCCGCGCCAAGGCAATCTCATGTGGGGGGTCCTACTCTACGTTTTTAATAAACACTGTGCCATTACGGCCTCCTAGATACATTAAAAGCAAGACCACTTTAAGTGCAATCCGTACCTGAGCATTTCTGGATCGCTCCCATGATGCCAGAAAAAGCAAGTGCGAATGAAGGCCAACCAGGTCTGAATGCAGACATGTCAGGTTTAGCTTCCACACATTGCCTGACCAGCAAACATAGATGAAGGGCAATGCAGGTTCAGATACAGGTGCACAATTAAATAAAGCTTGGGGCAGGGCGGGGCTGCTGTGTGTGTGTGCACAGCAGCCTAGATCCATCACAGTGAACACAGAAAAAATGGCTTCTTTTTTCTTTTTTTGTTTATTGGTATGTGGCTGACCACCACTGTTGCCGTGCGCGCTGGGTTATGTTCGCCATTTTTTCTGTGTTCACTGTGATGGATCTAGGCTGCTGTGGTGCACACACACAGCAGCCCCGCCCTGCCCCAAGCTTTAAATTGTGCACCTGTATCTGAGCCTGCATTGCCCTTCATCTATGCTTGCTGGTCGAGCAATGTGTGGAAGCTAAACCTGACATGTCTGCATTCAGACCTGGTTGGCCTTCATCCGCACTTGCTTTTTCTGGCATCATGGGAGCGATCCAGAAATGCTCAGGTACGGATTGCACCTAAAGTGGTCTTGCTTTTAATATATCTAGGAGGCCGTAATGGCACAGTGTTTATTAAAAACGTAGAGTAGGACCCCCCACATGAGATTGCCTTGGCGCGGCGGGGTGGCTCAATTGAATTGATCAATTTTTTTGCTAAATATCTCATTTTGAATGCAGTTAGATATTATGTGCATATGCACTTTATGTTATGCGTTCTAACCTTAGCAGCGCTGGCTTCTTTTTTCTTTTTTTGTTTATTGGTATGTGGCTGACCACCACTGTTGCCGTGCGCGCTGGGTTATGTTCGCCATTTTTTCTGTGTTCACTGTGATGGATCTAGGCTGCTGTGGTGCACACACACAGCAGCCCCGCCCTGCCCCAAGCTTTAAATTGTGCACCTGTATCTGAGCCTGCATTGCCCTTCATCTATGCTTGCTGGTCGAGCAATGTGTGGAAGCTAAACCTGACATGTCTGCATTCAGACCTGGTTGGCCTTCATCCGCACTTGCTTTTTCTGGCATCATGGGAGCGATCCAGAAATGCTCAGGTACGGATTGCACCTAAAGTGGTCTTGCTTTTAATGTATCTAGGAGGCCGTAATGGCACAGTGTTTATTAAAAACATAGAGTAGGACCCCCCACATGAGATTGCCTTGGCACGGCGGGGTGGCTCAATTGAATTGATCAATTTTTTTGCTAAATATCTCATTTTGAATGCAGTTAGATATTATGTGCATATGCACTTTATGTTATGCGTTCTAACCTTAGCAGCGCTGGCTTCTTTTTTCTTTTTTTGTTTATTGGTATGTGGCTGACCACCACTGTTGCCGTGCGCGCTGGGTTATGTTCGCCATTTTTTCTGTGTTCACTGTGATGGATCTAGGCTGCTGTGGTGCACACACACAGCAGCCCCGCCCTGCCCCAAGCTTTAAATTTTGCACCTGTATCTGAGCCTGCATTACCCTTCATCTATGCTTGCTGGTCGAGCAATGTGTGGAAGCTAAACCTGACATGTCTGCATTCAGACCTGGTTGGCCTTCATCCGCACTTGCTTTTTCTGGCATCATGGGAGCGATCCAGAAATGCTCAGGTACGGATTGCACCTAAAGTGGTCTTGCTTTTAATGTATCTAGGAGGCCGTAATGGCACAGTGTTTATTAAAAACGTAGAGTAGGACCCCCCACATGAGATTGCCTTGGCGCGGCGGGGTGGCTCAATTGAATTGATCAATTTTTTTGCTAAATATCTCATTTTGAATGCAGTTAGATATTATGTGCATATGCACTTTATGTTATGCGTTCTAACCTTAGCAGCGCTGGCTTCTTTTTTCTTTTTTTGTTTATTGGTATGTGGCTGACCACCACTGTTGCCGTGCGCGCTGGGTTATGTTCGCCATTTTTTCTGTGTTCACTGTGATGGATCTAGGCTGCGGTGCACACACACAGCAGCCCCGCCTTGCCCCAAGCTTTAAATTGTGCACCTGTATCTGAGCCTGCATTGCCCTTCATCTATGCTTGCTGGTCGAGCAATGTGTGGAAGCTAAACCTGACATGTCTGCATTCAGACCTGGTTGGCCTTCATCCGCACTTGCTTTTTCTGGCATCATGGGAGCGATCCAGAAATGCTCAGGTACGGATTGCACCTAAAGTGGTCTTGCTTTTAATGTATCTAGGAGGCCGTAATGGCACAGTGTTTATTAAAAACGTAGAGTAGGACCCCCCACATGAGATTGCCTTGGCACGGCGGGGTGGCTCAATTGAATTGATCAATTTTTTTGCTAAATATCTCATTTTGAATGCAGTTAGATATTATGTGCATATGCACTTTATGTTATGCGTTCTAACCTTAGCAGCGCTGGCTTCTTTTTTCTTTTTTTGTTTATTGGTATGTGGCTGACCACCACTGTTGCCGTGCGCGCTGGGTTATGTTCGCCATTTTTTCTGTGTTCACTGTGATGGATCTAGGCTGCTGTGCACACACACAGCAGCCCCGCCTTGCCCCAAGCTTTAAATTGTGCACCTGTATCTGAGCCTGCATTGCCCTTCATCTATGCTTGCTGGTCGAGCAATGTGTGGAAGCTAAACCTGACATGTCTGCATTCAGACCTGGTTGGCCTTCATCCGCACTTGCTTTTTCTGGCATAATGGGAGCGATCCAGAAATGCTCAGGTACGGATTGCACCTAAAGTGGTCTTGCTTTTAATGTATCTAGGAGGCCGTAATGGCACAGTGTTTATTAAAAACGTAGAGTAGGACCCCCCACATGAGATTGCCTTGGCGCGGCGGGGTGGCTCAATTGAATTGATCAATTTTTTTGCTAAATATCTCATTTTGAATGCAGTTAGATATTATGTGCATATGCACTTTATGTTATGCGTTCTAACCTTAGCAGCGCAGGCTTCTTTTTTCTTTTTTTGATTATATCTTACCCCCTTACATGTGCACAAGTCCTAACAGTAATTTTGACCAGGGGTGCCCAAACTTTTACATGCCACTGTATAGCATATTAAGAAAAATATGGATTTCTCTGGAATAAGATATCGGATCACAGATATCAGGGTATCATTTTATCCAGCTTCATTTGACCTGAATGCCCATATAAATGGCTTTGGAGGGTTGATCCTACTGACAGATTCCCTTTAAGGCTACTTTCACACATCAGGTTTTTTACCGATAGGCAGGATACGGCTATTTTGAGAAAAACCAGATCCAGCGAAATCTGCCGCCGGAACAGCTTTTCTCTCATTGAATTGTATTAGCGCCGGATCGCGCCGCATGGCCTTCCGTTTCTTCCGGTTTTCTTCCGGCTTAATGTTTGATTCCAGCGTCTGGAGAAAATGTTTCTAGTAACGTTTTTTATTTGGGGCAAAAAAAACAGAATGCGCCGCATCCGGCGCTTCCGGCTTTTTGCTACATTGGTAGTCTATGGGCGCCGGAATGCGCCGCATCCAGAAAAAGACAGATCCGGCCACCGGATCTGTTTTTTTTAAGTCAGTGCATGCTCAGATCCAATTGGCCAGCCCCCAGAAAACAGATATAAACAATGGTAGATGGATCTAGCGGAAAAACGGATCCGTTTCATCAGTTGTCCACAATTAACACCGGATCCAGCCTGTCAGAAAAAACCTGTTGTGTGAAAGTAGCCTAAGAGATATACTTAAATGTACACACTAGTTTGGATATGCTGGTCAGTTTTTCTGTTTGTAGCAACCTCCTATGACATGTGCACTCCTACTCCCATCAGGCTTAGGTGCTTTTAATTAGCTGGTTAATTCCTGCCCCATATATTATAGGCTCTTTATTCCAAGAGAGGTGTCTTATCAGGACAAGGACCCAACAATGAAGGACACCTTGACATTGGCTATTGGGGTCTCATATAATGACCAATCCATGCACTAAGTACATGCTTTTTACTGTAATTTTCCTATAGTAATATCGCAGCTTCAATTTTTCCAGTATTTTATATGTACATAATGTAGCTTTTATATAGTTTTCCATGGCAGTAATGCAGCTATAATTTCTAAATTTAATATGCTTAGTATTTAAGAATGCAACTATATTTTCCCTTAGAATTATAGCCTTACACATGTGGTCAAAATTGTTGGTACCACTCGTTTAATGACAGAAAAACCCACAATGGTCACAGAAATAACTTGAATCTGACAAAAGTAATAATAAATCAAAATCTATGAAAATGAACAAATGAAATTCAGACTTTGCTTTTCAACCATGCTACCACAGAATTTTTAAAAAATAAAACTCATGAAATAGGCCTGGACAGAAATGATGGTACCCTTAACTTAATATTTTGTTGCCCAACCTTTTGAGGCAATCGATTCAAACGATTACTGTAACTGTCAATGAGACTTCTGTACCTCTCAACAGGTATTTTGGCCCACTTTTCAAGAGCAAACTGCTCCAGTTGTCTTGTGCTTGAAGGTTGCCTTTCCAGACAGCATGTTTCTACTCTTTCCAAAGATGCTTAATAGGATTTAGGTCAGGGCTCATAGAAGGCCACTTCAGAATAGTCCAATGTTGTCCTCTTAGCCATTCTTGGGTGTTTTAAGCTGTGGGTTTGGGTCGTTATCCTGTTGCAAGACCCATGACCTGCGACTGAGATGAAGGTTTCTGACAATGGGCAGCACATTTATCTCTAGAATCCCTTGATAGTCTTCGGTATTCATTGCACCCTGCATAGATTCTAGACACCCTGTGCCAGATGCAGCAAAGCAGCCCCAGAACATAACAAAGCCTCCTCCATATTTCATAATAGGGACAGTGTTCTTTTCTTGATATTCTTCATTTTTCCATCTGTGAACATAGAGCTGATGTGTCTTGCCAAAAAAGTTCCATTTTTGTCTCATCTGTCAATAGGACATTCTCTCAAAAGCTTTGTGGCTTGTCAACATGTACTTTGGCAAATTCCAGTCTGGCTTTTTTATGATTTTTTTCAACAATGGTGTCCTTCTTGGTCGTCTCCCATGAAGTCCACTTTGGCTCATGCAACAACAGATGATGCGATCTGACACTGATTTTCCTTGAGCTTGAAGTTCACCTTTAATCTGTCTAGAAGTTTTTCAGGGCTCTTTTGTTACCATTCTTATTATCCATCTCTTTGATTTGTCATCAATTTTCCTCCTGCGGCCACGTCCAGGTAGGTTGGCTACAGTCACATGATCTTAAATTTCTAAACAATATGTGCAACTGTAGTCACAGGAACATCAAGTTTCTTGGAGATGGTCTTATAACTTTTACCTTTAACATTTTTGTTTATAATTTTCTTTCTAATCTCCTGAGACAACTCTTTCCTTTCCTTCCTCTGGTCCATGTTGAGTGTGATACACACCATGTCACAAAACAGCAAAGTGAGTATCTGTAGCTCTCTATACAGGCCCACTCACTGATTCCAAGATTGTAGACACCTATGATGCTAATTAGTGGACACACCTTGATTTAACATGTCCCCTTTGTCACATTATTTTCAGGGGTACCATCATTTCTGTCCAGGCCTATTTCATGAGTTTTATTTTTAAAAAAAATTCTGTGGAAGCATGGTTGAAAAGCAATGTCTGACTTTCATTTGTTAATTTTCATAGATTTTGATTTATTATTACTTTTGTCAGATTCAAGTTATTTCTGTTACCAGTGTGGGTTTTTCTGTCATTAAACGAGGGGTACCAACAATTTTGACCACGTGTGTAGCTGGCACCTGTACAGACTAGCTTGAGGCTATATACACACGTATGCAGAAAACTTCTGCATGAAAACCGGACTCATTCCCAGAAAACGCGTTTTTTTTTGCTCGTTTTCCGCATGTTTTTTGCAGAAAAAGGGCGTTTTTTATGCGTTTTTTTCCGCGCCTCCCCAGTCTCATAGAAAATAGCCAGAAATGCGGATTTTTCCGCAAAATTAATGACCATGCTGCGTTTTTTTACTGCGATGCGTTTTTTTTTGCGGAAAAAAAGCATCAATATGCACGAAAAGTGCAGAATTCATTAGAATGAATGTGATGCTTCTTGTAGGCGTTTTTAAAGCATTTTTGTCGGTAAAAACGCGAAAAAAACGCTTACGTGTGCACACAGCCTAAACGTGCTGGTCAGTTTTTCTGCTTGTAGCAAACTCCTATGACGTATGCACGCCTACTCCCATTAGCCTTAGGTGCTTTTAATTAGCTGGTTCCTTCCTGCCCCATATATTGTAGCATTTTTAGTCCAAGAGAAGTTTCTTATCAGGAAAGAGATCCAACAATGAAGGACATATTGACATTGGCTATTGGGTTTACATATAATGGTCAATCTATGTGCTTAAGTATGTTATTTTTACTGCAATTTATGAAGCTTTTATCTATTTTTCTATGGCAGTAATGCAATTCCAAATTTCTAAATGTAATAGTCTTAGTATCTCAGAGTGCAGCTATATTTGACAAGATGCCTAACAAACCCATTTAAAAGTCCATAGTGGGCATATCTTAGAACCAATATTTCTTAAAAACAATTGTTCAGATCAGAACTGCGCTGCTGATGATGGAGAATAGAAAAAAGCAGTTAAACAGCTGTCAAATAATAAGAGTTGCCATATTAGCATGTTACTAAAAAAAGTTAAAAAATAAGACTAGAGAATTTAAGATAATATTACTATTTACTGATTAGCTGTTACGTATTTCTTTTTCCTTTGGTAGGGTAATGTCTCTAGTATAGATATTACTATACAATGCTCTAGCTTAACAAAGAAAGTTCAGTAATTTTCCTGAGGAAATCTTTATTGACTTCCTGCTTTCTGGTATATTAATTTTTAGTTCCATATAATAACAATTTTCTTTAATTCGATGAACAGAAGGAAGAAGCTAAAATTGCAATTTTCCTCAGAAATTACTGTTTTGTTTGCTAATTATGAGCAATCATTTATATTTGAGCAGATGTTTCTGTTTGCAGCATACATGCATATATATGAAAAATGTTTACATAGCCACTGCAAAAATGTTCTAAATATCTTATGCAGCTAAAATTACAATGTATCAGCAAGTCACTAACTGGAGCTAAAATGAAATCTGCAATCATATTTTTCTTCTTTTGTATTTTGATGTCTTTACTACATAGTACAGTGTTCCTAAGAGACGGCATTTTCCCCAGTGAGTACTGTATAGTGAGTACAGATTCCCCATGTACGTATAGTCAATTTTTTACCTATTCACAAGGATTTAATAGGGCCACATGGGTATAGGCAACACTGAACAAATCAATGTAAGATTGTATAGAGGAGGCTTACTTCAAAGTTCCTTATCACATTATTTTTCAAAGTACTCTTAATGTATACTTATTGATAATATACAAACTAAACCCAACATAAAGTTTGTTTCTTGCATCTTTCTGTATTTTTTAATCTCTATTTGCCTCTCAGTGCATCTAGTTTCACGTAACAGAATGGGTGGTCCAATTCATACCTGCTAACACTTTGCAGCAGCACTTGCTTCTCTTTAGTGCTGCAGACCCCTCCTCCTCTCCTGTGTGCTCCTGACTAGCCCCACTTTGTGAGTTATCATCCAGCTAATCTAAATGTAGAATGAACTTCATGCTTCTGTGCATTCTCTGCTCCTGCATGGTATCCTGCCCGATTGATTATATCTTCTGCTATCTTGAGTAGATATAAAATGTCTACACACCCGTTTTTGTCATAGAAAAAAAATCATATATTGTTTCAAAGCTCTTTCAGAATCTTTAATGACACTCATAATCTGCACAATGCAATTGAAAAAAACCCAAAACAAATCTTTTCGGGTGGAAAAAGAAATATAAAGGACTAAAATAATGAGACTGCATAAATATGCACATCCTTAAACTAATACTTTGTTGCAGTACTAATAGCACTACAAATCTGTCAGATTGTGATGGCATCTCCTGTGTACAGTGTGTTGCAAAAGTATTTGGCTCCCTGGAACTTTTCAAAATTTCCCACATATCATGCTTCAAACATAAAGACACCAAATGTAAATTTTTGGTGAAGAATCAACAACAAGTGGGACACAATTGTGAAGTTGAACAAAATTTATTGGTTATTTTAAATTTTGGTGGAAATTCAAAAACTGAAAAGTGGGGCGTGCAATATTTTTCGGCCCCTTTAACTTAATACTTTGCTGCGCCACCTTTTGCTGCGATCACAGCTGCAAGTTGCTTGGGGTATGTCTCTATCAGTTTTGTACATCGAGAGACTGAAATTCTTGCCCATTCTTCCTTGGAAAACAGCTCGAGCTCAGTGAGGCTTGATGGAGATCGTTTGTGAACAGTAGTTTTCAGCTCTTTCCACAGATTCTCGATTGGATTCAGGTCTGGACTTTGACTTGGCCTTTCTAACACCTGGATACGTTTATTTGTGAATAGTGTTGAGCGATACCATCCGATATTGAGAAATATCGGATCGGATTGGATCGGCCGACACCCAAAAATTATCGGGTATCACCGATTCCGATATCGGAAGTCCCATACAAGTCAATGGGACAGAAATATTGGAATTAAAAAAAACCCTTTCTTTCCTTGTAGGTTAATTCTACACGAAGAAAAACAACTAAGAATAATGTAGAATGTATTGGGGGAGGAGGAGGAGACATTAAAGGCATACAGGTTTAGCCCAATCAAATGGAATAGCAGGAATACATTTTTTTTTTAAAGACATTCGAAGTTACAAAGATATTGACAATGTTAACCTTTTTTATATTTTGTCAGATATGTATGTTTCACTACTTCCATGCTCTTCACCTTCTTTTTTACTTCTCCCACACTTTCTCCTTCATGATCCTCAGCAGCAGCAGCAGCATCTTTTTCATCAACTTCTTCTTCACCTTATTCATCTTCTTCTTCTTTACCTTCTTCCTATTATTCTTTTTTTTTACATTATTCATATTCTTCTTATTCAACTATTATTCTTCTTCATATTCTACTTCTTCATCTTCTTCCTATTCTTCTTCTTCATCATATTCTTATTTGTGACAGGCATTCCTGTAGTTGTTATCTATAAAAGTTTGAAGATTACACCTTCCGTTCTGCCTGTCACAAAAGATTTACAACAGGATTTGTCCGCGTTCAGTTTGGTCTGCAGCAGCAGGCATTTTCCAGGGGCACCACGAGGAGGAATGGACTCACCCCCTATACACTGCTTAGTCTTCTTCTGCTTATACTTTAAATAATATCTTTTGCTCTGATTTTTAGTCTTATGCTTAATGTTGTTCTGCAGCTTCTTGGTCTTTTGTCTCTTGTTGTTCTGTATCTTGGTGGTTGTCTTCGTGTTCTTTGTCCTCTTGGTCATCTTCTTCAGGGTCATCTTTTTGGCCTTCTTGAGGGTGGTGTTCCGGGTCGTCGTCTTCAGGGTCATCGCTTTCGTGGTCGTCGTCTTCATCGGGGTGGTCTTCAGGGTTGTCGTCTTCAGGGTTGTCGTCAGGGAGATCCAGTGTGATAATAAACAAAAACCATTTCCAAAAGTTTGAACTTGGAAACGTAGCAGAAGGTACAAGAAGGCTGAGGAACTGCCGAGAACCAGCTGACGGTGCTGGAACCCGGATGGGTAGCCAAAGCTGCAAGAGCCAATGGAACCAGCGAGGACCAGCTGACGGTGCTGGAACCCGGAAGGGCAGCAGAAGGAACAAGAGCCAATGGCACTACCGAGGACCAGCTGACGGTGCTGGAACCCGATTACTAAGCAGGAGGTACCTGTGCTAGAAAGCACTACCAAGGACCAGAAGACATTGCTGGATCTTGGATACCGGGAAGGAGGCACCTAGGCCAAAGGCTCTGCCTGGAACCAGCTGACGGTGCTGGAACCCGGATGGGTAGCAGAAGCTGCAAGAGCAAATGGAACTAGCGAGGATCAGCTGACGGTGCTGGAACCCGGAGGGGCAGCAGAAGGAACAAGAGCCAATGGCACTACCGAGGACCAGCTGACGGTGCTGGAACCCAGTTACTAAGCAGGAGGTACCTGTGCAAGAAAGCACTACCAAGGACCAGCAGACGTTGCTGGAACTCGGATACCGAGAAGGAGGCACCTCAGCCAAAGGCACTGCCGAGAACCAGCTGACGGTGCTGGAACCCGGAAGGGTAGCAGAAGCTGCAAGAGCAAATGGAACTAGCGAGGACCAGCTGAAGGTGCTGGAACCCGGAGGGGCAGCAGAAGGAACAAGAGACAATGGCACTACCGAGGACCAGCTAACGGTGCTGGAACCCGGTTACTAAGCAGGAGGTACCTGTGCTAGAAAGCACTACCAAGGACCAGCAGACGTTGCTGGAACTCGGATACCGAGAAGGAGGCACCTCAGCCAAAGGCACTGCCGAGAACCAGTTGACGGTACTAGAACCCGGATGGGTAGCAGAAGGTACCCATGAAAAACAAAGTTGCAAGGCCGCGAGCCGGCCGCAGTTACTGAAACCCACTGTCCTTACAGGGGGTGCTTGTCCTATTGGCACTACAGAACCAGCCTTTATTACCAGAACCCGCAGCCCATATAGGAAGCACCTAAACTACAGGCACCATAGACTCGGCTGACCCGACCGCAACACGACAGGACAACGTATTGGTGACAAAGTGACGATGACACTTCCCGGAAACAGCTGGCGTGCTGGAACCAGGCTGGGCAGGAGGGAGTACCCGTGCCAAAGACACTGCCGAGAACCAGCTGACGGTGCTGGAACCCGGAGGGGCAGCAGAAGGAACAAGAGCCAATGGCACAACCGTGGACCAGCTGACGGTGCTGGAACACGGTTGCTAAGCAGGATCTACCTGTGCTAGAAAGTACTACCAACGACCAGCAGATGTTGCTGGAACTTGAATACCGAGAAGGAGGCACCTAAGCTAAAGGCACTGCCGAGAACCAGCTGACGGTGCTGGAACTCGGATGGATAGCAGAAGCTGCAAGAGCTAATGGAACTAGCGAGGACCAGCTGATGGTGCTGGAACTCGGAGGGGCAGCAGAAGAAACAAGAGCCAATGGCACAACCGTGGACCAGCTGACGGTGCTGGAACACGGTTACTAAGCAGGAGGTACCTGTGCTAGAAAGCACTACCAAAGACCAGCAGACGTTGCTGGAACTCGGATACCGAGAAGGAGGCACCTCAGCCAAAAGCACTGCCGAGAACCAGCTGACGGTACTGGAACCCGGATGGGTAGCAGAAGGTACCCATGAAAAACAAAGTTGCAAGGCCGCGAGCCGGCCGCAGTTACCGTAACCCACAGTCCTTACAGGGGGTGCTTGTCCTATTGGCACTACGGAACCAGCCTTTATTACCAGAACCCGCAGCCCACATAGGAAGCACCTAAACTGCAGGTACCAAAGACTCGGCTAATCTGACCGCAACACGACAGGACAGCGTATTGGTGGCAAAGTGACGTTGACACTACCCGGAAACAGCAGGCGTGCTGGAACCAGGCTGAGCAGGAGGGAGTACCCGTGCCAAAGACATTTCTGAGCAGCAACTGGCGATGTTGGAGCCCAGGGTCAATCTGGGTGTAGGCTGAGGCCTAATTTCATCAAGTTTTATATCTGTTGTAGACTACTACTGATTTTAACCGTGCTCCAATTAGGCCTCTGGCTCCACTGTCTCTAGTATTTACCCTGTCCTCCAAGACCGGCAGTTGCTGCTCAGAGGTGCCATCTGCACAATCACCACTTGTTCCTGTGTTACTGGGGCTCAGTAACGTCAGTTAGTAGTGGGAATGTGGACAGAGCAGGAGACATTGCCGGACACACATCAGGGGATCAACTGACGTTACTGAGCCCCAGTAACACAGGAACAAGTGTTGATTGTGCAAACGGCACTTCTGAGCAGCAACTGCCGATGCTGGAGGACAGGGTAAATACTAGAGACAGTGGAGCCAGAGGCCTAATTGGAGCACGGTTAAAAATCAGTAGTAGTGTGAATGTGGAGGCAGCAGTAGACATTGCCAGACACACAGCAGGGGAGCAGCTGGCATTACTGAACCCCACTAACACTGGAGCATGTGTTTTTCTCTGTGCAGACGGCACTTCCGAGCAACAACTGGCGATGTTGGAGCCCAGGGTCAATCATGGAGCAGGCTGAGGCCTAATTGCAGCAAGTTTTATATATGTAGTTTGAATGTGGAGGCAGCAGGAGACTTTGCCGTACACACAACAGGGGAGCAGCTGGCGTTACTGAACCCCACTAACACAGGAGCTAGTGTTTTTTTCTGTGCAGACGGCACTTCTGAGCAACAACTGGCTGTGTTGAAGTCCAGGATCCATCATGGTGTAGGTTGGGGCCTACTTGGAGCAAGTGTAAAATCGGATGTAGTTTGAATGTAGAGGCAGCAGGAGACTTTGCCGTACAGACAGCAGGGGAGCAGCTGGCGCTACTGAACCCCACTAACACAGGAGCTATTGTTTTTTTCTGTGCAGACGGCACTTCTGAGCAACAACTGGTTGTGTTGAAGCCCAGGATCAATCATGGTGTACGCTGAGGCCTACTTGGAGCAAGTGTAAAATCGGATGTAGTTTGAATGTGGAGGCAGCAGGAGACTTTGCCGTACAGACAGCAGGGGAGCAGCTGGCGTTACTGAGCCCCACTAACAGAGGAGCTAGTGTTTTTTTCTGTGCAGACGGCACTTCTGAGCAACAACTGGCGATGTTGGAGCCCAGGATCAATCATGGAGCAGGCTGAGGCCTACTTGGAGCAAGTTGAAAATCGGATGTAGTTTGAATGTGGAGGCAGCAGGAGACTTTGCCGTACACACAACAGGGGAGCAGCTGGCATTACTGAACCCCACTAACACAGGAGCTAGTGTTTTTTTCTGTGCAGACGGCACTTCTGAGCAACAACTGGCGAAGTTGGAGCCCAGGATCAATCAGGGTGTAGGCTGAGGCCTAATTTCATCAAGTTTAATATCTGTTGTAGACTACTACTGATTTTAAACGTGCTCCAATTAGGCCTCTGGCTCCACTCTGTCTCCACTACTAGTAGTGGGAATGTGGACAGAGCAGGAGACATTACCGGACACACATCAGGGACTCAGCTGATGTTACTGAACCCCAGTAACACAGGAACAAGTGTTGATTGTGCAGACGGCACTTCTGAGTTGCAACTGGCGGTGTTGGAGGCCAGGGGAAATACTAGAGACAGAGTAGAGCCAGAGGCCTAATTGGAGCAAGTTTGAAACCAGTAGTAGTGTGAATGTGGAGGCAGCAGGAGACATTGCCGGACACACAGCAGGGGAGCAGCTAGCGTTACTGAACCCCACTAACACTGGAGCATGTGTTTTTCTCTGTGCAGACGGCACTTCTGAGCAACAACTGGCGGTGTTGGAGCCCAGGGATTACAGTTCAGGTGGTAGAAACATGAACACAACAGGAGACCTGGATACTATTGCCAACCAATTATTTATTCTGAAAGAGGACTGGCAAATTCTGGCGAGATCCAGGCCTTGCTCATTTTCAGAAAAGTAAGCCGGTCAACGTTATCGGAGGATAGTCGCGTGCGACGGTCTGTTACTACACCACCTGCGGCACTAAAGACGCGTTCCGATAATACACTGGCAGCAGGGCAAACCAGCACCTCCAATGCATACTGGCTAAGCTCTGGCCATGTATCCAGCTTAGAGACCCAAAACTTGAAGGGGGAAGAGCCATCTGGGAGTACACTGACAGGGCAAGACATGTAGTCTGTCACCTTCTGATGGAAATGTTGCCTCCTGCTGACTGGAGCCATCTGTGATGGTGTAGACATTTGTGGCGGGCACAGAAAACTTTGCCACATTTGGGCCATACTGGTCTTGCCTTGTGCTGAGGCGCTGCCTCTGCTCCCTCTTTGTGCAAAGCTTCCTCCACTGCCTTGATGCACTGAGCTGCTTTGCAAAGCACTAGCAGCACTGCTCTCGGGTGGAATGGAGAACATGATGGAATGCACCAGTGTCTCTTGGTACTCCCGCATTTTACGCTCCCGGTTCAACAGTGTTATGAGGCTTTGTAAGTTGTCCCGGTAGCGAGGATCTAGGAGGGTGTACACCCAATAATCAGCCGTGTTGAAAATGTGGGCGATGCGGCGGTCGTTTCTCAGGCACTGCAGCATGAAATCAACCATGTGCTGCAGACTCCCAACTGACAAAGAAACGCTGTCCCCTGCTTGAGGCGTCATCTCTGCCTGCTCTGCATCACCCCAACCTCGCTGTACATACTGACTAGAGCATTGTGTACCTCCCTCCTCTGGAGAGATGTCTTCGTCCTCCATTGACTCCTCCTCATCCTCCTCACAAAGTGTCCTATGCATAGGCCTTTGTGAGGAACCACGTAGCGCAGACTGTCCAGAAGCAGATGGCATTTGTGACTCCTCATCCTCCACCTCTTCCAAAACCTCCTCCCTTAGTGCTTGCAGTGTTTTTTGAAGCAGGCAGATAAGGGGGACAGTCATGCTGACTACTGCATCATCTGCACTCGCCATCCGCGTGGAATCATCGAAGGCACGCAAAACGAGGCAGATGTCCTTCATAGAGGCCCACTTAGTGGTGCTGAAGTGTGACCGGCGCAGTGCTACTTGTTTGTGCCTGATGCAGCTGGTACTCCATTACTGCTGCCTGCTGCTCACACAACCGCTCCAACATATGTAACGTTGAATTCCACCTGGTGGGTAGGTCACATATGATACGATGTTCCAGAAGGCGTAATCGGCGCTGCAGAGCTGCAATGCGCGATCTTGCCATGCTGGAATGCCGCAAGTGAGCGCACTCTATGCGGACCTTGTGCAGCAGTGCATCAAGATCCGGATAGTCCCTCTGAAAGCTCTGCACGACCAAGTTGACCACATGTTCCAGACATGGGATGTGAGTGAGGTTGCCTAGGCCCAGAGCTGCCACCAGATTTCGGCCATTGTCACACACTACCAAGCCTGGCTGGAGATTCGCTGGCACAAACCACACATCGCTCTCCTGCTTGATGGCATTCCAGAGCTCCTGCACTGTGTGGCTTCGATTCCCCAAAGAAATTAATTTCAGTACGGCCTGTTGACGTTTGGCCACGGCTGTGCTCATATCGGTTGTAACAGGCTCCTGCAGTGCTGATTCTGAGGAACTGGAGTATGAGGAGTCAATGTGTACAGACAGGATTCCTGCAATCCCTGGAGTTGGCAGAACATGTACAGCGCCACTCTCAAGATCTGTACCTGGCTCCACAACATTGACCCAATGGGCAGTGAGGGAAAGGTATCGTCCATGGTTACTGGTCCACGCATCGGTGGTCAGGTGGACCTTGCTACTGACGGCGTTTAGTAGCGCATGTTTAATTTTTCCCTCCACATGCTTTTGCAGGGCAGGGACGGCTTGCCTGCTGAAATAAAAGTGGCTGGGCATGGTGTATTGTGGGACTGCCAATGCCATGAAGTTCCGGAAGGTGTCTGTCTCGACCAGCTTGAATGAGAGCATTTCAAGGGCCAGTAGTTTGGCAATGCCAGCATTCCAGAGCCTGTGCTCGGGAATGGTTTGCCGAGTATGGCCGCCTTTTCTCCCATGCCTGTGCTACCGATGGCTGTAGAGTGGCCTGGGAGTGTGAGGATGAGCGGGAACGTGGTGCTGTGGGTGGAATGTCACTGGGTCTCTGGATAACAGTGCCAGAGGTTCTTCCATGGCAATCCTGTGAGGAAGCCGAACCAGCTGTGTGTGAGCTGGAGGAAGAGGCTACAACACGAGCTGAAGAGGTGGTAGGTGGTGCTGTAGGTTGGCCTACGTCTTCTTCACATTCTTGAATGCTGCTTGGCGCCCCCCCTCTTTCCAAGCCAACAGATTCAGAGAATAGAAGTAGAGACTGTGATGGCTCCTGTCCAGGGCTCTCTGACTGCCAGGGCAATTTGACAGGTGGTGAACAGACAGATGGTTGCTCTTCAGTGCTCTGGCCTTGAGAGGATGTGGAAGTTATTGAAGTCGGTGCGTTAGCTGCCATCCAACCGACAATGGCTTCAATTTGTTCATCCCGCAGCAGTGGGGTATGGCGAGGTCCTACAAAGCTGCGCATAAAGGACTGTTGCCTGGTAAAACTGGGGGATGCTGACTCACTGGTGCTCACAGCTGGCACAGAATCCCCACGTCCTCTCCCTGCTGCAACTCCACGCCCACGACCACGTGCCTTACTCCCTGCCTTCTTCATCTTGGTAGACTGATAAAGATAGGCAGAATAGTACAAAGGGGGGGCTTAGTGTGCTTATTCCTTGTAACGGGGTCTACCATGCTGGAGTACCTCTTTCAGTACCACCCCGTGTTTTCGGAGGTCCGCTCTGCGTTGGCAGGAGTCTGAATGAATGACGCTGGCTGGAATTCCTTGGTTACATGGGCGCATATAAAAGATCACTGCTTCTCCACGTATTTCCAGTCCGACAACACTTTACTCACAGGACACAGAATATATCACACAGATACAGAGGGCCGGCCAATAGAAAAGCGGCAGGCCAGACATACATTACAAAAGCCGCAGGTGGCCGGAGCCTGCCGATGTTTACTGTGGGAATTACAAAGGTGGGGGGAGGGCGGACAAAAGTAGAATATTGTGTCCCCTCTGCCCAGGGGTGCAGCCTGTGAACTGATGCATTAGGGACATGCATCTCACATGGAACCTATTATACATACACATAACTGCACAACAGATTCTGGGTGCTGAGTGGTTCTGTAACACGTAACACGGCTCCCCTTTTCAGCGACGCGATCGGCATACACTGTCTGATCCTCAACGGATCGGTTTGGGGATGACCGAAGTTTAAGGGGTTGGTACAAGTTCCGTTTGTCGACTTAGTCCATCTGCATTACCGTTTTGTTTGTGGGGGTCTGTGATGGATGGTGAAGTCCAGAGGTTGTAGGGCTAAACTCCACCGCAGCAATCTGGTGTTGTCTCCGGAGACCCGATTAATCCAGACTAGGGGATTATGGTCCATTAGGAGGCAGAACTGTCGTCCATACAAATATGGTTGCAACTTCTTGAGTGCCCATACTACCGCCAGGCACTCCTTCTTGATGGCCGCATAGCTTACTTCACGAGGCAGTAGTTTCCGACTCAGGTAAGCTACCGAGTGTTCTTGGCCGTCCGGCCCGACTTGGCTCAGTACAGCCCCCTGTTGTAAGTTCATTTTCCCCTTCACTACTGAGGCCCGAGGAACTCCCTCTTCTGGTAAAGAAAGGTAGTGAGCCTGATTATCAAACACCTGAGTCTGATGATGATGACTGGCTGAGTGGAGTCACTGACTGGATATAAGGCTGCCGACGCCCTTCTGCCCTGCGGGTGATTTCTCTGTGGGATCCTTGGAGACCAGTCTGAATTCCTGCTCCTCTAAAGCTAAGTTTTCTGCTCGGCTTTTTGCATTTGTGCTTAGACTTTGTTTTGCTTTGTTTTTCTGGATTTTTGCCATTCCCTGCTGGGGTGTGCTGAATTCCTTTAGCTCTGTCTTCTGAAAATACCTGAGTGCTGATTTAGTTTTTGAAGCCTAGCTGCTTCAGGGTCTTTTTCATATCAGCTTGTTGGCTTATGTCTTTGATAGGGTTTTGGCAGATTGCAGACAGCAACCTTCCTTTCCTGTACTGTTTAGCTAGCTTGGGCCCCATCGTTTGCTCAGCCTATCTTTCTATCTGTGTGAGTGTTTTTTCATCTTGCTTCACCGTCATTATACTGTATGTTGGGGGCTGCCTTTTACTTTGGGGTCTGCTCTGGGGCAGTTTAGATTTCCTTTTCTGTCTTTAGGCTATTTAGCGCTCCGGCTGTGATCGAGGGGTCTAGGGCATCGTAGGAACCCCCCACGGCTACTGCTAGTTGTGTTTATAGGTTCAGGGGTCTGCAATCTGATAGTTGCCAACTTCTCTGGTTTTCTGGACATAGCTTCTATTTTTGTGTCTGCCTCCTACGGTGACTCAATCATAACAGAATCACCCGCCATACCGCAGATCCTAGGGTACTCAATAGCAGGAAAGAATTGTGAAAAAAAAAAAAAGTGTGTATATTTTTTCCTCTATATCTCTGAGGCCATAGGAGGAATTTTTTTTTCTCTCAATGGAGATAAAGCAATTGTCTGATCGTGTGGAGCAGCTCGCTGCGGAAGTGCGGGGAATTTCCGCCTACCTTGCTCATTCACATGCTGCTGAACCAAAGATTCCTACACCTGATGTATTTTTTGGGGATCGGTCTAAATTTCTGAATTTCAAAAATAATTGTAAATTATTTTTTGCCTTGAAGCCTAACTCGTCAGGGAGCTCCGCACAGCAGGTTAAAATTGTCATCTCTTTGCTGCGTGGCGATCCCCAGGATTGGGCGTTTTCTTTGAAACCAGATGATCCTATTCTGACTAATGTGAACGCATTTTTTCAGGCCTTGGGGTTGTTGTATGACGAACCTAATGCCATTGATCAGGCTGAAAAGACCCTGCTGGCATTGAACCAGGGTTGTGATTCTGCAGAATTGTACTGTCAAAAATTCCGAAAGTGGGCAGTACTTAGTACCTGGAATGATAATGCCTTGGCTGCTCTCTTTCGGAAGGGGTTGTCAGAAGCCGTAAAAGATACTATGGTGGGATTTCCTGTTCCCTCTGGTCTTGACGATTCTATGTCATTAGCCATTCAGGTTGATCGGCGTTTGCGCGAACGCAAAGCTGCACGAGAGGTGTTGCCACCTGTTGAACAAATGTCTGAACCTATGCAATGTGATAGAGATTTTTCCAGAGAGCAGCGTCAGGAGTTCAGAAGGCGTAATAAGTAGAGTTGAGCGAAACGGGTCGAAAAAATTCAAAAGTCGCCGACTTTTGGCAAAGTCGGGTTTCATGAAACGAAACCCGACCCTAGGATGAGGTCGGCCACGAGGTCGGCGACTTACGCGCCAAAGTCGCGTTTCAAAAGTTTGTTTTGCGTTCTTTTTCAGCCAATCAGGATCCACGGACACTGTGGGCAACGTGATGACATAGGCACGGGTCACCACCATCTTTCAGAAGGGCATGCAAGTGATTGGCTTGCTTTGGTGGGCGTCACAGGGGGTATAAAAGGGCGTGCACGCCGACCGCCATCTTACTTCTGCCGATCTTAGTATAGGGAGAGGTTGCTGCTGATTCTGTAGGGAGAGCGTTAGGCAGGGAAGAAGACAAAAGAACTGCTTCTGCTGCTAGCGATTTGGCCTGCACAACACACAAGTCACTGTGTGTGCAGTGCAAGGGGAGGCTATATTGTGGTGTATCAGTGGTGTTGGTTGTTGGGCTGCCTTCTAAGGCTTCCTGACACGCTGGCATTGCTGTTTACCCACTGCTCCGCAAACTGCTTTTTTAAAAGCAATCCAATCTCCCTTATCCTCTAGTCACTTTTGTCACAGCTGTGCCATCGAGCGTGTCACATAGCGCTCAGATATCAGTGGGCCTCACACAATCTACAAGTGTCCAGTGTCCAAAAGTGTACGCAGAGATTCAAAATCTCCATTATCCTCTCGTCACTTTGGTCACAGGCAGCTGTGCCATCGAGCGTGTCACATAGCGCTCAGATATCAGTGGGCCTCACACAATCTACAAGTGTCCAGTGTCCAAAAGTGTACGCAGAGATTCAAAATCTCCATTATCCTCTCGTCACTTTGGTCACAGGCAGCTGTGCCATCGAGCGTGTCACATAGCGCTCAGATATCAGTGGGCCTCACACAATCTACAAGTGTCCAGTGTCCAAAAATGTACGCAGAGATTCAAAATCTCCATTATCCTCTCGTCACTTTGGTCACAGGCAGCTGTGCCATCGAGCGTGTCACATAGCGCTCAGATATCAGTAGGCCTCACACAATCTACAAGTGTCCAGTGTCCAAAAGTGTACGCAGAGATTCAAAATCTCCATTATCCTCTCGTCACTTTGGTCACAGGCAGCTGTGCCATCGAGCGTGTCACATAGCGCTCAGATATCAGTGGGCCTCACACAATCTACAAGTGTCCAGTGTCCAAAAGTGTACGCAGAGATTCAAAATCTCCATTATCCTATCGTCACTTTGGTCACAGGCAGCTGTGCCATCAAGCGTGTCACATAGCGCTCAGATATCAGTGGGCCTCACACAATCTACAAGTGTCCAGTGTCCAAAAGTGTATGCAGAGATTCAAAATCTCCATTATCCTCTCGTCACTTTGGTCACAGGCAGCTGTGCCATCGAGCGTGTCACATAGCGCTCAGATATCAGTAGGCCTCACACAATCTACAAGTGTCCAGTGTCCAAAAGTGTACGCAGATTCAAAATCTCCATTATTCTCTCGTCACTTTGGTCACAGGCAACTGTGCCATCGAGCGTGTCACATAGCGCTCAGATATCAGTAGGCCTCACACAATCTACAAGTGTCCAGTGTCCAAAAGTGTACGCAGAGATTCAAAATCTCCATTATCCTCTCGTCACTTTGGTCACAGGCAGCTGTGCCATCGAGTGTGTCACATAGCGCTCAGATATCAGTGGGCCTCACACAATCTACAAGTGTCCAGTGTCCAAAAGTGTACGCAGAGATTCAAAATCTCCATTATCCTCTCGTCACTTTGGTCACAGGCAGCTGTGCCATCGAGCGTGTCACATTGCGCTCAGATATCAGTGGGCCTCACACAATCTACAAGTGTCCAGTGTCCAAAAGTGTACGCAGAGATTCAAAATCTCCATTATCCTCTCGTCACTTTGGTCACAGGCAGCTGTGCCATCGAGCGTGTCACATAGCGCTCAGATATCAGTAGGCCTCACACAATCTACAAGTGTCCAGTGTCCAAAAGTGTACGCAGAGATTCAAAATCTCCATTATCCTCTCGTCACTTTGGTCATAGGCAGCTGTGCCATCGAGCGTGTCACATAGCGCTCAGATATCAGTGGGCCTCACACAATCTACAAGTGTCCAGTGTCCAAAAGTGTACGCAGAGAATCAAAATCTCCATTATCCTCTCGTCACTTTGGTCACAGGCAGCTGTGCCATCGAGCGTGTCACATAGCGCTCAGATATCAGTGGGCCTCACACAATCCAAAAGTGTCCACTGTCCACAAGTGTGTGCAGAAATTCTAAATCTCCCCTGTCCTATAGACACCTTTTACCTTGTTTTACATTACTATATAGTTTGTTGGATTTTGTCTACATTTCTACCAAAAATGAGGAAGGCTGGTGGAAGAGGCCGTGGAATTGGGCGGGGGTTGGCAGCTGGTAATGATGGTGTTGGTGGTGGATCTGATGGTAGTGGCAAGAGCAAAATAGGACCGAATGCAGGAGGTGCTGACCCTGCGTCATCGTCTGGCTACATAAGGCCTCGAACGCTTAGTTTTCTAGGAGTTGGCAAACCGCTTTTAAAGGCAGAGCATCAGGAAAAAGTTTTGTCTTACATTGCTGACTCAGCCTCCAGCTCTATCGCCTCCTCTTCTTCAGTTGTAAAAAGTAAAAGCACTGAGTCGTCATTGGAGGCTCATGTTCATGAACCACACCTTTCCTTGTGTCCTTCACCCCAACCAAGATTGAAGGATGACGCAGGCCATCCTACTGATTACTCCATGGAGCTGTTTTCACATACCATGCCTGGATTATCAAGTCAAATGGTGAATTACCCAGGCCAAGATGAATCTGACATGGAGTGCACTGATGCACAGCCGCTGATGGATGATTCTGCTGGTACATTCACTCAGAGCACTACATTGTCCTCGCAGTGTACAGAGCCAGATTTTGACCCTGATGAGACTCAGGTGCCCCTTCCCGCACACTATACCACCATACACGGTGACACAGAGGAAGGTGCACATGACATAGAAGAGGAGGTGATGGATGACCCAGTTGTTGACCCAGATTGGCATCCATTGGGGGAAGAGGGTGCTGCTTCCAATAGCTCAGATGAGGAGCATCCACAGCAGACATCGACATCGCAACAGCTGTTATCTGGCAGGCCCGGAGCACTCCAAAGACAGGTTCCAAACATCAAAAGAGTTGCTGGACAGCTTGTCCAGAGGGTCAAAAGATCACAGCGTGCTAGGCCGCAAAATGTCTGCCAAAGTAGAAAGAGTGCAGTGTGGCACTTTTTTGAACAAAATCCTCATGATCAGGCCAAGGTTATCTGTAAGAAGTGCGCAAAGACCTTTAGCCGAGGGAAAAATCTGAAAAATTTGAATACCAGTTGCATGCTTAGACATTTAACCAGCATGCACTTGCAAGCGTGGACACAACACCAAACCTCAAGTGCCACATGTGCAACTGATCACAACGAAGGTAGTCAGCAATGCTACATTGTTTCCCCCACTGTAAGCCCACCGGTTAGCACAGCAGCAAATGTTGAGGTGTCGTTGCAAGGCCACAGCAGTCAGGGAATCCCACTGTTATATCAACGAAAGACTGATTCTAGGCCATCAGAAAGAACACCAACTCCATCACCATCATCAACCCTCTCTCAGTCCGCCCTGTCCACCGCTACTTCCACCATATGCAGCTCTCAAGTCCAGCTCACCCTCCCAGACACTATGAGTAGGTCAAGAAAGTACTCAGTCTCTCATCCGCGTACACTGGGTTTGAACGCCCACATTGCCAAACTAATCTCGTTTGAGATGATGCCCTTTCGGTTGGTGGAAAGCACAGCTTTCCGCGAACTCATGGCCTATGCAGTACCACGCTATGACCTACCCAGTCGCCACTTCTTCTCTCGCAAAGCCATCCCAGCCCTCCACCATCATGTGAAAGACCGCATTGTATATGCACTCAAGCAGTCAGTGAGCGGAAAGGTGCACCTCACAACTGATGCATGGTCCAGTCGGCATGGCCAGGGCCGTTACGTGTCCATCACTGCGCACTGGGTTAATGTGGTGGATGCAGGGTCCACAGGGGACTGCGGTGGTGGGACAGTGCTGCCTAGCCCACGGTATAGGAAACAGTTGGCTGTAGGCGTTCGACCCTCCTCCTCCTCCTCCTCCAGAAGCGACAGCTCGTCCACAGAGCGCAGTCGTACGAGCACTCCATCTGCAGCTGCCACTGTTGCACACGATGTGTCCCCCTATCGAGCAGCTAGTGGAAAGCGTCAGCAGGCTGTGTTGCAGATGATGTGTTTGGGCGACAGACACACCGCCGAGGTGCTGGCCGAGTACTTGAAGCGACAAACTGAGTCATGGCTGGGCAGTGTACATCTTGAGGCAGGCAAGGTAGTTAGTGATAACGGCCGTAATTTTGTGGCAGCCATAGCCCTTTCAAAACTCAGCCACATACCTTGCTTGGCTCACACCTTGAACCTGGTGGTGCAGTGCTTCCTCAAAAATTATCCGGAGTTAACAGCCCTGCTCCAGAAGGTGCGAAGACTGTGCGCGCACATCCGCCGGTCGCCTGTACACTCCGTTCGTATGCAGAAGCTGCAGCGATTGCTCCACCTTCCCAACCACCGCCTCATTATCGACATTGCAACAAGGTGGAACTCCACCCTGCACATGGTGGAGCGGCTGTGCGAGCAGAGGCAGGCCATAATGCATTTGTGGGAGGATACACGGCCAGGCACTTTGAGAGCAGACATGGAGTTGACAGGCGTGCAGTGGTCGAAGCTGAAAGACCTTTGTAAAGTCCTTCAGTGTTTTGAGGAATGCACACGGCTGGTAAGCGCAGACGACGCCATCCTAAGCAAGTGGAGGATGAAGAGGAGGAGGAGGAGGATGATGGTGATGATTACTTAGGGGAGGAGTATGCATCTCGTGGGGCAAGTGAAAATGTTGGCGTGGCAAGGTCTGGTACAGGGTTTGTGCGTGACTGGAGGGATGTGGATTTGCCAGAAAGTGCTCCTCCACCCAGCACTCGCAGTGCATCATTGACACCGGGAACATTGGCCCACATGTCAGATTATGCCTTGCGGATCCTAAAAAGGGACCCCCGCATTGCCAAAATGATGAACGATGACGACTACTGGTTGGCCAGCATCCTGGATCCACGCTATAAAGGCAAATTACAAAACATCATGCCACAGGAGAACCTTGACCTAATATTGGCTAATAAACAAGCAACTCTGGTAAATCGGTTGCTTGAGGCATTCCCAGCACACAGCAGCGGTGATGGTTCTCACACGAGCCGTACGGGCCGGGTCAGCTTGGCAGATGTGTTCGTGGTGCACACAGCAGAAGTGGCGTTGGAGACAGGGGTTTCATGACAATGTTGTGGACTGATTTTTCAAATACCGCTCACACAACTGGTAATACTGCATCGATGGAAAGTGACAGGAGACAGCAGTTGTCAACTATGGTTACAAACTACTTTTCCTCCCATATCGATGTTCTCCCACACAGGTCATTCCCCTTTGACTATTGGGCCGCTAAACTGGACACCTGGCCTGAATTGGCCCAATATGCCTTACAGGAGCTCGCTTGCCCAGCTGCAAGTGTGCTATCGGAAAGAGTCTTCAGTGCAGCTGGATCAATCCTGACAGAAAAAAGGACCCGTCTGTCAACCCCTTATAGTGCAATCAAGTGTCTCTGACGGCGGTGGTGCACACCCGCCGTCAGACACACCGCTGTACTATGAGGGGCCCAGTGCCAGTACCGACGCCCACGAGTGGGCCCCCCTTGCTTGGGCAGGGCCCCAGCATTTGCAATCTTTACCTCTCCCTGCTCCTCCTCTGTGTAATCTGGGCCGTCAAATCCATACTGTGCCTGACACCGTCTGAGCCTGCCTCCTGAGACATATATTTTGAATGTGTACGCTATCCATACATGTTATCCGGGGATACGGTACCCTTTCTAACCTTTGTGCAATGACGTGCAATCCATACTGGGCCTAACACCGTCTGAGCCTGCCTCATGCTGTATAGACATATATTTTGAATGTGTACGCTATCCATACATGTTATCCGGGGATACGGTACCCTTTCTAACCTTTGTGCAATGACGTGCAATCCATACTGGGCCTAAAACCCTCTGAGCCTGCCTCATGCTGTATAGACATATATTTTGAATGTGTACGCTATCCATACATGTTATCCGGGGATACGGTACCCTTTCTAACCTTTGTGCAATCATGTGCAATCCATACTGTGCCTGACACCGTCTGAGCCTGCCTCCTGAGACTTATATTTTGAATGTGTACGCTATCCATACATGTTATCCAGGGATACGGTACCCTTTCTAACCTTTGTGCAATGACGTGCAATCCATACTGGGCCTAACACCGTCTGAGCCTGCCTCATGCTGTATAGACATATATTTTGAATGTGTACGCTATCCATACATGTTATCCGGGGATACGGTACCCTTTCTAACCTTTGTGCAATGACGTGCAATCCATACTGGGCCTAACACCGTCTGAGCCTGCCTCATGCTGTATAGACATATATTTTGAATGTGTACGCTATCCATACATGTTATCCGGGGATACGGTACCCTTTCTAACCTTTGTGCAATCATGTGCAATCCATACTGTGCCTGACACCGTCTGAGCATGCCTCCTGAGACATATATTTTGAATGTGTACGCTATCCATACATGTTATCCAGGGATACGGTACCCTTTCTAACCTTTGTGCAATGACGTGCAATCCATACTGGGCCTAACATCGTCTGAGCCTGCCTCATGCTGTATAGACATATATTTTGAATGTGTACGCTATTCATACATGTTATCCGGGGATACGGTACCCTTTCTAACCTTTGTGCAATGACGTGCAATCCATACTGGGCCTAACACCGTCTGAGCCTGCCTCATGCTGTATAGACATATATTTTGAATGTGTACGCTATCCATACATGTTATCCGGGGATACGGTACCCTTTCTAACCTTTGTGCAATGACGTGCAATCCATATTGGGCCTAACACCGTCTGAGCCTGCCTCATGCTGTATAGACATATATTTTGAATGTGTATGCTATCCATACATGTTATCCGGGGATACGGTACCCTTTCTAACCTTTGTGCAATCATGTGCAATCCATACTGTGCCTGACACCGTCTGAGCCTGCCTCCTGAGACATATATTTTGAATGTGTACGCTATCCATACATGTTATCTAGGGATACGGTACCCTTTCTAACCTTTGTGCAATCACGTGCAATCCATACTGGGCCTGACACCGTCTGAGCCTGCCTCCTGAGACATATATTTTGAATGTGTACGCTATCCATACATGTTATCCAGGGATACGGTACCCTTTCTAACCTTTGTGCAATCACGTGCAATCCATACTGGGCGTGAGAACGGCTGGCGAGCTGTTAAGCAAGCTACAGCACCTGTCCAGACAAGGTCAGGGATTCCCTAGCGAGGAGACTTATTTGATTGTTTTCAATGTTGGGACAGCAATTTTTGGGGAGCACTATACTCTGGAGAATGATAGATGGGGCCCACCATACACTGGAACATTCCAAAGGTGGACATCAGACACTGGAGCAGCATTTACAGGGCCCATTATACACTAGAGCATTAGAAATGGGGCCCATTATGTTTGGAGCATTATTTGGGCCCATAAGACAGTGGAGCTTCATCCATGGGGACCAACATATACTGTAGCATTATGTGGAGCTCATCATATACTGTTTCAAACATTATATGGGACCAATGATTCTGTATGGAGAAATAGATGGGCCTCGTCATGAGATGTAAAAAGTGAGGTATTTTTCATTGTACTATACCGCTATTTCTCTGCCGTATCGGAGCATGATGAGTTGTGGTATGTGTTAAAGGGGCGCTCTTTCGCCCAGGGCACATGAAAACCTGGAGCCAGCCCTCCCCCCCCACAGTTTGTAGCCAAATAACCCCCATTTTTCAGTGCGCAACTTGTAATATGAAGTTAATTAAGGTTGACAAGCTTAAGAAAGAAGAATTGATGCTTTTGGCATTCAAATGGGCACTGTAGGTGTGTTTCCTGTCCTCCTCTCACTGCCGACTTTTATTCCCCATTGACTTACATTGGGTTTCGTGTTTCGGGACGACCCCGACTTTTCCATATAATCGGACGATCTTGCTCGACCCGACTTTTGGAAAAGTCGGGTTTCACGAAACGAAACGCGACCCTAAAAAACCAAAAGTCGCTCAACTCTAGTAATAAGTTGTGTTTTTTCTGTGGAGATGCCTCGCATATTATTTCTGTCTGTCCTAAACGAGAGAAACGCTTTGCACACACGTTTTCTGTTGGTGGTGTTCAACCTAAGTTTCTTCTGGCTATTACTCTGATCTGCTCCCTGTCCACATTTTCCGCCAAGGCTTTTGTGGATTCGGGAGCAGCCCTAAACCTAATGGACTTGGATTTTGCTAAACGTTGTGGATTTCCGATGACACCTCTGCAGACGCCTATCCCTTTGAGGGGGATTGATGCTACTCCTTTGGCTAAAAATAAACCTCAGTTTTGGACTCAGGTGGTAATGCGGGTCGCCCCAGACCATCAAGAAAATTGCAGATTTTTGGTGTTGCATAATCTGCATGATACTATTGTTCTGGGGTTTCCCTGGTTACAAATTCATAATCCAGTTTTGGATTGGAAATCTGTGTCTGTGGTGAGTTGGGGTTGTCGGTGTGCCTTTAGTGAGGCTCCGGTGTTTTCCACCTCTCCTCAGTCGCATGATGTTCCTGATTATTTGGCGGACTTTTATGATGTATTTAGTGAGAATGAGTCTGCATCTCTGCCTCCTCATAGGAGTTATGACTGTGCAATTGAACTGAGCCCGGGGTGTAAATTTCCCAAGGGTCGGCTCTTCAATTTATCTGTACCCGAGCACGAGGCTATGCGATCCTATATTAAGGAGGCGTTGGAGAAGGGTCATATTAGACCATCCTCGTCACCCTTAGGTGCCGGTTTTTTTTTTGTAGCCAAAAAGGATGGATCATTAAGACCTTGTATTGATTATCGTGCCCTCAACAAAATTACTGTTAAATATCAGTATCCGTTACCCCTGATTTCTGATCTATTCTCCAGAGTTAAAGGTGCTTGCTGGTTTACCAAGCTTGACCTCAGGGGGGCGTATAATCTTATTCGCATTAAGCATGGGGATGAATGGAAGACGGCGTTTAATACTCCGGAGGGACATTTTGAGTACCTGGTGATGCCTTTTGGGCTCACTAATGCCCCTTCTGTCTTCCAGTGCTTCATGAACGATATTTTCCGAGATTTTGTCGATAAATTTTTGATTATCTATCTGGATGATATTTTGATCTTCTCCAAGGATTGGGATTCTCATGTGGAACATATTCGGACTGTGTTCCGGATCTTGAGGGAGAATTCCCTGTATGTCAAAGGATCTAAATGCCTTTTTGGAGTACAGAGGATTTCTTTTTTGGGAATTATTTTGTCCCCGTCAACTATTGAAATGGACCCGGCCAAGGTACAGGCCATTTACAATTGGGTTCAGCCCACATCTTTGAAGGCCCTCCAGAAGTTTTTGGGTTTTGCTAATTTTTATCTGAAATTTATAGCAAAATTTTCTAGTATTGCCAAGCCATTGACTGATTTGACTAAGAAGGGTGCTGATGTGTTAAATTGGTCTCCGGAGGCTGTTTCTTCCTTTCAGGAGCTGAAGCGAAGATTCACCTCCGCCCCGGTTTTGCGGCAACCTGATGTCTCACTTCCGTTCCAGGTAGAGGTGGATGCTTCTGAGATTGGTGCAGGAGCTGTTTTGTCCCAAAAGGATCCTGTAACATCTAAAATGAATCCCTGTGCTTTCTTTTCCCGAAAGTTCTCTCCATCTGAACGTAACTATGATGTGGGGAATCGGGAACTGTTGGCCATGAAATGGGCATTTGAGGAGTGGAGACATTGGTTGGAGGGAGCTAAGCATCAAGTCGTGGTCCTCACTGACCACAAGAATTTGATTTACCTAGAGTCGGCTAAGCGCTTGAACCCTAGACAGGCTAGGTGGGCCTTGTTTTTTACACGTCTTGATTTTGTGGTTTCTTTTCTTCCTGGAACTAAGAATGTCAAGGCAGACGCCCTCTCTAGGAGCTTCTTTGCTGATTCTCCTGTGGTGACCAAGCCTGCTACCATCTTAGGCAAAGGGGTAGTTCTTTCTGCCATCTCGCCCGATTTGAGACGTGCTCTGGAAGAGTTCCAGGAGGACAAACCTGAGTGTTATCCCAGTGGAAAGTTGTATGTTCCTGACCAGTGGAAGAAGAGAGTGATGTCTGAAGTTCATTGCTCTGCTTTGGCTGGTCATCCAGGTATTTTTGGTACTAGAGATCTGGTGAGTCGGTCTTTTTGGTGGCCCTCCTTGTCTCGTGATGTCAGGAATTTTGTGCAGTCCTGTGGGACGTGCTCCCGGTCTAAATCGTGTTCTCGCTCTAGTGGGTTGTTGATGCCTTTGCCTGTCCCCAAGAGGCCATGGACCCATATTTCAATGGATTTCATCTCTGATATGCCTGTCTCTCAAAGGATGACTGTTATTTGGGTGATTTGTGATAGGTTCTCTAAGATGGTTCATCTTGTACCACTCCCTAAGTTGCCGTCTTCCTCTGAGTTGGTGCCCCTGTTTTTACAACAGGTGGTTCGCTTGCACGGGATTCCTGAGAACATTGTATCTGACAGAGGAGTCCAGTTTGTGTCTAGATTTTGGAGAACTTTCTGTTCCAAGCTGGGAATTTAGTTGTCCTTCTCCTCTGCTTTTCACCCTCAGACCAATGGGCAGACAGAGAGAACAAACCAGACCTTGGAGTCATATTTGAGATGTTTTATTTCTGCTGATCAGGATGATTGGGTTTCATTTTTGCCCTTGGCCGAATTTGCTTTAAATAATAGAGCTAGTTCTGCCACTTTGATGTCACCTTTTTTTTGTAACTTTGGGTTTCATCCTCGATTTTCTTCAGGGCAGGTGGAGCCCTCTGCCTGCCCAGGTGTTTACACTGTGGTGGAGAGAATGCACCAGATCTGGGACCAAGTGGTGGATAAGTTATCTCTCTCCCAGGAAAAGGCCCAGCGGTTTTCCAACCGACATAGGACCATTGGTCCCCAGTTTAAGGTTGGTGATATGGTGTGGTTATCATCAAAAAATATTGCTATGAAGGTGGCTTCTCCTAAGTTTAAGCCTAGATTTATTGGACCTTACAAGATTTTGGAGATTATTAATCCGGTCTCTTTTCGTTTGGCTCTTCCTGTCACATTTAAAATCCATAATGTGTTCCATAAATCTTTGTTGAAGAGGTTTGTTGAACCTGTTGTTCCGGGGGTGGCACCTCCAGACCCTGTATTGGTTGAAGGTAACATGGAATATGAGGTAGAGAAAGTACTGGATTCCCGTCTGGCTAGACGGAGACTCCAGTATTTGGTTAAGTGGAAGGGTTATGGTCAGAAGGATAATTCCTGGGTCTCTGCCTCTGATATTCATGCCAAAAGATTGGTGCGTGCCTTTCATCGGGCTCACCCTGATCGCCCTGGTGGCGTGGTTGAGGGTTCGGTGACCCCTCCTCAAGGGGGAGGTACTGTTGTGAGTTCATTTTCCCCTTCACTACTGAGGCCCGAGGAACTCACTCTTCTGGTAAAGAAAGGTAGTGAGCCTGATTATCAAACACCTGAGTCTGATGATGATGACTGGCTGAGTGGAGTCACTGACTGGATATAAGGCTGCCGACGCCCTTCTGCCCTGCGGGTGATTTCTCTGTGGGATCCTTGGAGACCAGTCTGAATTCCTGCTCCTCTAAAGCTAAGTTTTCTGCTCGGCTTTTTGCATTTGTGCTTAGACTTTGTTTTGCTTTGTTTTTCTGGATTTCTGCCATTCCCTGCTGGGGTGTGCTGAATTCCTTTAGCTCTGTCTTCTGAAAATACCTGAGTGCTGATTTAGTTTTTGAAGCCTAGCTGCTTCAGGGTCTTTTTCATATCAGCTTGTTGGCTTATGTCTTTGATAGGGTTTTGGCAGATTGCAGACAGCAACCTTCCTTTCCTGTACTGTTTAGCTAGCTTGGGCCCCATCGTTTGCTCAGCCTATCTTTCTATCTGTGTGAGTGTTTTTTCATCTTGCTTCACCGTCATTATATGTTGGGGGCTGCCTTTTACTTTGGGGTCTGCTCTGGGGCAGTTTAGATTTCCTTTTCTGTCTTTAGGCTATTTAGCGCTCCGGCTGTGATCGAGGGGTCTAGGGCATCGTAGGAAACCCCCACGGCTACTGCTAGTTGTGTTGATAGGTTCAGGGGTCTACAATCTGATAGTTGCCAACTTCTCTGGTTTTCTGGACGTAGCTTCTATTTTTGTGTCTGCCTCCTACGGTGACTCAATCATAACAGCCCCCAATCCAAACATAGAAGCATCTGTGTGAAAAAGGAAATGTTTAGTTGCATCGGGTGCAGGCAATACAAGGGTATTGGTGAGGGCGTCCTTTAGTTGGCGGAATGCTTCCTCACACTCTGAGGTCCAGGTTACCTGTCGGGGTTGGTTCTTACGTGTCAGATCAGTGAGGGGCTTGGCTACGCTGCTGTAATTGGGAACGAATTTCCTGTAATACCCCGCTGTCCCTAGAAATGCCATGACCTGGGTTTTAGTGCATGGGATGGGCCACTTGGCTATGGCCTCAATCTTGGCTGGTTCTGGTCGCTGTTTCCCACTTCCCACCCAATGCCCTAAATACTGAACCTCTGCTTTGCCCACGTGACACTTGTTTGGGTTCAGGGTGATTCCGGCCTGGTGGATCCTGTCCAAAACTGTCTCTAGGTGATTTAGATGCTCTTCCCATGTCGCACTGTAGATGGCGATGTCGTCCAGGTAGGCACAAGCATAGTCCAGGAGACCGTCCAGAAGCCAGTCAGCCAGCCTTTGGAAGGTCGCCGGGGCATTCTTCATCTCGAATGGCATAACTCGAAACTGGAATAAGCCGAACGGGGTGACAAATGCCGACTTGGGAATAGCGTCAGGACTAAGGGGAATCTGCCAGTAGCCTTTGCATAGATCGACGGTGGTCAAATACTTTGCCCCCGCCAACCGGTCTAACAACTCATCCACACGCGGCATGGGGTATGCATCCGTCAGTGTTTTCTCATTGAGCCTACGATAGTCTACACAAAACCGTGTAGTCCCATCCTTCTTGGGCACTAACACTACGGGGGATGCCCAGGGACTATCTGACTCTTCAATGACCCCTAAACGCAGCATCTCTTGTATCTCTTGTCGCATCCCCTCTCGTACAGACTCAGGGACGCGGAAGGGGTTTTGTCACAGGGGGGTCTGATCCTGGGTCTCAACCTTGTGTTGTGCCAGGCGAGTGTACCCTGGTCTCCCCGAAAACATCCTCTGTCGCTGCCTCAACAACTCCTCCGCCTGCTGTCTCTCCCGGAGCCTAGGTCTTCACCCAAGTGTACCTGGTCCCATGTTTTAGACTGAGTCCTTTCCCCTAAGACATCTGGCAAGGGAAGTCTGGCTAAATCCTCTGCTTCAGGTGCACAGATGGCCACTACCTCTTCAGGGCGCTCCCGGTTGGGCTTCAGCATATTCACGTGGAACATGCGGATAACCCTGGGGTCGTCACAATCGGCGACATTATAGGTTGTGTCGGCTATTTTCCCCACTACCTGGTAGGGCCCCTGCCATGCAGCTTGAAACTTATTCTGCTTAGTGGGCTCTAACACCAGGACCTTCTGTCCTATTTCCAAAGTGCGCTCTTTGGCCCTCCGATCGTACCATATGCGCTGGCGCCGCTGGGTCGCCTACATGTTCTCACGTACAGCCTGAGTCAGCTCCTGTAGACGGTCCCGGAATTCCAGCATATAGGGTACATTAGGTAACCCTTCTATGAGGCCCTCCCCTTCCCAGTGTTCCAGCACTAAGTCTAGGGGTCCCCTTACCCGTCTCCCGTATACCAGCTCGAACGGGGAGAACCCCGTGGATTCTTGGGGCACCTCCCGATAGGCAAACAGGAGGTGTGGCAAGAATTTCTCCCAGTCCCTGTATGTCCTGGTAAAAGTCCCAATGAGCTGTTTTAATGTCCCGTTAAAGCGTTCACACAACCCATTGGTTTCCGGGTGGTACGGGGAGCTTCTAATGGACTTTACGCCGCACAGCTTCCACAGTTGGTTGGTCACCTCTGCTGTAAACTGGGTACCCTGGTCCGAGATAATCTCCCAGGGAAATCCAACCCGTGAAAACACCTGGAGCAGGGCGGCCGCCACCATCTCTGCCAGTATGTTAGGTAACGCAACCGCCTCTGGATACCGTGTGGCATAATCTATCACTGTCAATATATACCTTTTCCCGGACAGACTAGGTTTGGCTAACGGCCCTATCAGATCGACCGCTACTCGGTTAAATGGTTCCTCCACAATGGGGAGGGGGCGTAATTTGGCCTTGCATCGATCCCCCCTCTTGCCAATGCGCTGGCAACTGTCACAGGTCTGGCAGTACTGACGAACATCATAGGTTACCCCCGGCCAAAAGAAGTTTTGTGTCAGACGATGCCTGGTGTGACTGACGACGAAGTGCCCGGCCAAGGGTATATCATGAGAGATTCGCAGTAAATCCTGCCTATACTTCTTGAGAACTACCAGCTGTCGTTTTATAGTGGGGCTCGTCCCTGTGTGGTGCTACTCTGTGATCCGGTAGAGGAGTCCCTGCTTCCATACAAACTCTTCCAGTACCCCTCTCCCCTCCTGTGCCTTCCCACGATATCCCTCTAATGAAGGATCCTCAAGTAACTCCCTCTTTAACTTCTGGTAGTTGTTTTACATTCATTCCTTTCCTCCTGTAGAAGGGGTATAATATCCCGCCGATGCCACCAGTGTAATGGGGTCTACCAAGCTGGAGTACCTCTTTCAGTACCACCCCATGTTTTTGGAGGTCCGCTCTGCGTTGGCTGGAGTCTGAATGAATGACACTGGCTGGAAATCCTTGGTTACACGGGCGCATAAAAAAGATCACTGCTTCTCCACGTATTTCCAGTCTGACAACACTTTACTCACAGGACACAGAATATATCACACAGATACAGAGGGCCGGCCAATAGATAAGCGGCAGGCCAGACATACATTACAAAAGCCGCACGTGGCCGGAGCCTGCCGATGTTTACTGTGGGAATTACAAAGGTGGGGGGAGGGCGGACAAAAGGAGAATATCGTGTCCCCTCTGCCCAGGGGCACAGCCTGAGAACTGATGCATTAGGGACATGCATCTCACTGGAACCTATTATACATACATATAACTGCACAACATATTCTGGGTGCTGAGTGGTTCTGTAACACGTAACATTCCTGAACAGCTGCTAACAGGTATAAGAAACACTAACTTTATAAAGTGTGTGGACTACACTTTAATATGAGCTAATGTGGCCTACACAACTGTCAAGTGGCGTGTTTGGTGAACTTTATTTTGTTATTTTCAAAAAAACAAAAAGGATGTGACCAAAGATGTGAAAGCGATAGTATCACAAACTTTTTGGAGCTATTACAATGCAGGAAGGTAACCTACAATGCAATAGATGAGGCTCCAAAAAATAGGGTAATACTAATCTGGCTGCGGCTGCAGGGCACAAGCCAGAAATAAAAGCTCCTCTATCTACTCCTATATAGTGTTTGCAACCAACGAATGTATATGGATACGGATGGATGCACACTAATAGGAGAATTAATGAAAAAATTGCAGCAATAAAAGAAAAATGTGTGAGGCAGTGACGCACGTTGAGCGGCCTACAACCAGACGTGGCTGCAGGACAAACTACAGCATGAGCTGCACTCACACACAGAGACTTCTCAGACAGCCGTGAACAGTGCAGATACCTGGGCACTAGCACTGAAAGGCTGCAGAAAGGCTCCGCTGTCTACTCCTATAGTGTTTGCAAGTTGCAACCAATGTACAGTGGGGAAAAAAAGTACGGTATTTAGTCAGTCAGCAATAGTGCAAGTTCCACCACTTAAAAAGATGAGAGGCGTCTGTAATTTACATCATAGGTAGACCTCAACTATGGGAGACAAACTGAGAAAAAAAAATCCAGAAAATCACATTGTCTGTTTTTTTTTCATTTTATTTGCATATTATGGTGGAAAATAAGTATTTGGTCAGAAACAAGCAATCAAGATTTCTGGCTCTCACAGACCTGTAACTTCTTCTTTAAGAGTCTCCTCTTTCCTCCACTCATTACCTGTAGTAATGGCACCTGTTTAAACTTGTTATCAGTATAAAAAGACACCTGTGCACACCCTCAAACAGTCTGACTCCAAACTCCACTATGGTGAAGACCAAAGAGCTGTCAAAGGACACCAGAAACAAAATTGTAGCCCTGCACCAGGCTGGGAAGACTGAATCTGCAATAGCCAACCAGCTTGGAGTGAAGAAATCAACTGTGGGAGCAATAATTAGAAAATGGAAGACATACAAGACCACTGATAATCTCCCTCGATCTGGTGCTCCACGCAAAATCCCACCCCGTGGGGTCAGAATGATCACAAGAACGGTGAGCAAAAATCCCAGAACCACGCGGGGGGACCTAGTGAATGAACTGCAGAGAGCTGGGACCAATGTAACAAGGCCTACCATAAGTAACACACTACGCCACCATGGACTCAGATCCTGCAGTGCCAGACGTGTCCCACTGCTTAAGCCTGTACATGTCCGGGCCCGTCTGAAGTTTGCTAGAGAGCATTTGGATGATCCAGAGGAGTTTTGGGAGAATGTCCTATGGTCTGATGAAACCAAACTGGAACTGTTTGGTAGAAACACAACTTGTCGTGTTTGGAGGAAAAAGAATACTGAGTTGCATCCATCAAACACCATACCTACTGTAAAGCATGGTGGTGGAAACATCATGCTTTGGGGCTGTTTCTCTGCAAAGGGGCCAGGACGACTGATCCGGGTACATGAAAGAATGAATGGGGCCATGTTTCGTGAGATTTTGAGTGCAAACCTCTTTCCATCAGCAAGGGCATTGAAGATGAAACGTGGCTGGGTCTTTCAACATGACAATGATCCAAAGCACACCGCCAGGGCAACGAAGGAGTGGCTTCGTAAGAAGCATTTCAAGGTCCTGGAGTGGCCTAGCCAGTCTCCAGATCTCAACCCTATAGAAAACCTTTGGAGGGAGTTGAAAGTCCGTGTTGCCAAGCGAAAAGCCAAAAACATCACTGCTCTAGAGGAGATCTGCATGTAGGAATGGGCCAACATACCAACAACAGTGTGTGGCAACCTTGTGAAGACTTACAGAAAACGTTTGACCTCTGTCATTGCCAACAAAGGATATATCACAAAGTATTGAGATGAAATTTTGTTTCTGACCAAATACTTATTTTCCACCATAATATGCAAATAAAATGAAAAAAAACCAGACAATGTGATTTTCTGGATTTTTTTTTCTCAGTTTGTCTCCCATAGTTGAGGTCTACCTATGATGTAAATTACAGACGCCTCTCATCTTTTTAAGTGGTGGAACTTGCACTATTGCTGACTGACTAAATACTTTTTTTCCCCACTGTATATGGATACGGATGGATGCACACTAATAGGAGAATTAATGAAAAATTTGCAGCAATAAAAGAAAAATATGTATGAGGCAGTGATGCACGCTGAGCGGCCTACAGCCAGACGTGGCTGCAGGACACACTACACAGCGTGAGCTGCACTCACACAGACCTTGCAGACAGCTGTGAACAGCGCTGCAAGGCAAATGAAAGCTACACTGATTGATAATGTAGCCTGGGTAAAGCACAATATTATTTGGAAAATCGCTCTCTCTAACTGTCCCTCAGAGTCTTGAACAACAGCCTGTCCCTAACTGAATTCACAGCAGAGTGAACCCTAAATGGCAGCGGTGGCTTTTATAGTGCATCATGACATCATTTCAGCAGCCAATCACAGCCATGCCATTAGTTAACATGCCTACAGTTGTGGCAAAAAGTATTGACACCCCTGCAATTTTGTCAGATAATACTCAGTTTCTTCCTGAAAATGATTGCAAACACAAATTTGTTATTATTATCTTCATTTAATTTGTCTTAAATGAAAAAACACAAAAAGAATTGTCCTAAAGCCAAATTGGATATAATTCCACATCAAACATAAAAAACAGGGTGACCAAAAGTATTGGCACTGTTCGAAAAATCATGTGATGCTTCTCTAATTTGTGTAATTAACAGCACCTGTAACTTACCTGTGGCACCTAACAGGTGGCAATAACTAAATCACACTTGCAGCCAGTTGACATGGATTAAAGTTGACTCAACCTCTGTCCTGTGTCCTTGTGTGTAACACATTGAGCATGGAGAAAAGAAAGACGACCAAAGAACTGTCTGAGGACTTGAGAAACCAAATTGTGAGGAAGCATGAGCAATCTCAAGGCTACAAGTCCATCTCCAAAGACCTGAATGTTCCTGTGTCTACCGTGCGCAGTGTCATCAAGAAGTTTAAAGCCCATGGCACTGTGGCTAACCTCCCTAGATGTGGACAGAAAAGAAAAATTGACAAGAGATTTCAACGCAAGATTGTGCGGATGATTGATAAAGAACCTCGACTAACATCCAAACAAGTTCAAGCTGCCCTGCAGTCCAAGGGTACAACAGTGTCAACCTGTACTATCCGTCGGCGTCTGAATGAAAAGGGACTGTATGGTAGGAGACCCAGGAAGACCCCACTTCTTACCCCGAGACATAAAAAAGCCAGGCTGGAGTTTGCCAAAGCTTACCTGAAAAAGCCTAAAACGTTTTGGAAGAATGTTCTCTGGTCAGATGAGACAAAAGTAGAGCTTTTTGGGCAAAGGTATCAACATAGAGTTTACAGGAGAAAAAAAGAGGCATTCAAAGAAAAAAACACGGTCCCTACAGTCAAACATGGCAGAGGTTCCCTGATGTTTTGGGGTTGCTTTGCTGCCTCTGGCACTGGACTGCTTGACCGTGTGCATGGCATTATGAAGTCTGAAGACTACCAACAAATTTTGCAGCATAATGTAGGGCCCAGTGTGAGAAAGCTGGGTCTCCCTCAGAGGTCATGGGTCTTCCAGCAGGACAATGACCCAAACCACACTTCAAAAAGCACTAGAAAATGGTTTGAGAGAAAGCACTGGAGACTTCTAAGGTGGCCAGCAATGAGTCCAGACCTGAATCCCATAGAACACCTGTGGAGAGATCTAAAAATGGCAGTTTGGAGAAGGCACCCTTCAAATATCAGGGACCTGGAGCAGTTTGCCAAAGAAGAATGGTCTAAAATTCCAGCAGAGCATTCTAGGAAACTCATTGATGGTTACCGGAAGCGGTTGGTCGCAGTTATTTTGGCTAAAGGTTGTGCAACCAAGTATTAGGCTGAGGGTGCCAATACTTTTGTCTGGCCCATTTTTGGAGTTTTTTGTGAAATGATCAATGTTTTGCTTTTTGATTCATTCTCTTTTGTGTTTTTTCATTTAAGACAAATTAAATGAAGATAATAATACCAAAGAATTTGTGTTTGCAATCATTTTCAGGAAGAAACTGAGTATTATCTGACAGAATTGCAGGGGTGTCAATACTTTTGGCCTCAACTGTACATGCCTAACAGGATGTGCCCACACTTCTGAGGATTGTCATTGGCTGAATCAAATCAAACTGGCTCATAGCATTATAGGAACTTCCGATTCCGGTATTCGATATGCAAAAAGTATCGGAACTCAGTATCGGAATTCCGATATCGCGAATATCTGCCGATACCCGATATTTGTGGTATCGGAATGCTGAACACTATTTGTGAACCATTCCATTGTAGATTTTGCTTTATGTTTGGGATCATTGTCTTGTTGGAAGACAAATCTCTGTCCCAGTCTCAGGTCTTTTGCAGACTCCAACAGGTTTTCTTCAAGAATGGTCCTGTATTTGGCTCCATCCATATTCCCATCAATTTTAACCATCTTCCCTGTCCCTGCTGAAGAAAAGCAGCCCCAAACCATGATCCTGCCGCCACCATGTTTGACAGTTGGGATGGTGTGTTCAGGGTGATGAGCTGTGTTGCCTTTACGCCAAACATATCGTTTGGCATTGTTGCCAAAAAGTTTGATTTTGGTTTCATCTGACCAGAGCACATTCTTTCACATGTTTGGTGTGTCTCCCAGGAGGCTTGTTGCAAACTTTAAATGACACTTTTTATGGCTATCTTTGAGAAATGGCTTTCTTCTTGCCACTCTTCCATAAAGGCCAGATTTGTGCAGTGTACGACTGATTGTTGTCCTATGGACAGACTGTCCTACCTCAGCTGTAGATCTCTGCAATTCATCCAGAGTGATCATGGGTCTCTTGGCTGCATCTCTGATCAATCTTCTCCTTGTTTGCCTCCTGTGTGCATTTCTGTCCTCGTCTCCTCTTCTCCTTGTTTGAGATTAAAGTTTAGAGGAACGGCCGGGTCTTGGTAGATTTGCAGTGCTATGATACTCCTTCCATTTCAATATGATCGCTTGCACAGTGCTCCTTGGGATGTTTAAAGTTTTGGAAATCATTTTCTATCCAAATCCGGGTTTAAACTTCTCCACAACAGTATCATGGACCTGCCTGTTATGTTCCTTGGTCTTCATGATGCTCTCTGTGCTTCAAACAGAACCCTGAGACTATCACAGAACAGGTGCATTTATACGGAGACTTGATTACACACAGGTGGATTATATTTATCATCATTAGTCATTTATGACAACATTGGATCATTCAGAGATTCACAATGAACTTCTGGAGTGAGTTTGCTGCACTGAAAGTAAGGGGGCCGAATAATATTGCATGATCCACTTTTCAGTTTTTGAATTTCCACAAAAATTTAAAATAACCAAAAAATTTCATTCAACTTCACAATTGTGTTCCACTGGTTGTTGATTCTTCACCAAAAATTTACATTTGGTATCTTTGTGTTTGAAGCATGATATGTTGGAAAAGGTTGAAAAGTCTTATTCAAATCAACCTACAGATTTTCAAAAGGATTCAGGTCTGTACTCTGACTGGGACATTTCACAACTATGATCTCCTAGTGACATCCTTCTTTTGTTGATTTCAGTGCATGCTTTGGGTTGTTACAGTGCTTAAAGGTGAAATTCTTCTTTATCTTCAGATTAATAGCAGAGCCCTAAAACTTGTGTTGCAAATTTCACTGATATTTGGAACTGTTTAAAATTCCCTCCACCTTGACTAAAGCCCTAGATCCCGCTGCCAAAAAACAGGCTCAAAGCATAATGCTGCCTCCACCATGTTTCACTGTGGGTATGCTGTTCTTTTGGTGACATATAGTGTCGACTTAACAAAAAACATACTTATTGGAATTATAGCCCAAAAGTTCAACCTTGGTCTCATCAGATCATTTTCCCACATTCTTTCTGGCACTGATTCAAGTTTTAGCAGAACATAGCTTGGTCTTGGATGTATTCTTTATAAGCAAAGGCTTCTGCCTTTACACCCTACCAAACAGGCCAGACATTTGAAGAACATGGACAATTGTTCTTCATGTGGCACACAATCTGAAATTCCTGCAGCTCTTTTACTGCTGCTCATGGCAGCCTCCCAGATTAATTATTTTCTTCTATTTCCATCAATTTTTGAAAGATGTCAAGTTCAGTTGATAACCATTTTCACATTATTCCATCGTTTCTCTAATGCCTTACAAAGTTTTCTTTACCCTTCTCCAGACTGCTAACTCGAGATCCCTTTGCAGTGTGGCACGCTGTTTAAGGATAAATGCCTGTGCTATAAAATACAATTCAGAATAATGTGTACGTACCAATAGAGCAACATTTGCAGTTTCATATCTCTCAGCACCAATCAACAAACATATCACTACTAGTCTTAGCCCCTGTACACAGAGCCCCCTCCTGCAGTATATCTCTCCTCTCAGCCCTTTATGCAGAGTCTCAACTTGCAGTGAATCACAACTTTCTGTCTCCTCTTGCAGTATATCTTTCCTTTCAGTCTTCTGAATATAGATCCATCCTGTAGTATGTTGTTCCTGTTAGTTACCAGCACACAGGCACACCGCTGCTTCTTGTTATGAGTTTTGTGCTGATCACAAGCTCAATTCAAGACATGTCTCAGAGCATAGCTATGCTGGCATAAAGCTAACTGAGAGAGACTTCACTGTGCATGGTCTACCATGACCTACCCCTACCACAGAACCACAGAATCATTCAAAAATGGGTCAGATTTAAAAGAAAGGGTTATTTTATCACAAATCAATAAATAAACAAGTATATAATTATAAGACCACATTGTGATTTTGGGAATGCCCCTTTAAGTAAAATGAGTACATATACAATTTTAGAATTATATGAAACTTTTTCATTGCAGGATATATTCTTGTAACGGGCTTAAAAGCACATGAAGTAGAAATAGAGCCTAGCAACTCTGTCAAAAATGCTATCCGTCTCTAGTAATGATCCAGCTTGAAGGTGAAAATCATATTCTACTAACAATATCTAACAAATTGCACATAATCAGAGGCTTGAAATTGCACACTTGCATTATAGAGATATACAGCTTGGACTTTTCCACCATCAATGAAATCAAGAAGCTGAAGGACCAATTACATTCCTTTAGAGTCTCAACTGAAGCCATGATGAGTCTTCTGAAGTGGCAGACATTGAATCAGCTGAAATTAGAGCAGATGAATTAGCTTATGTATGAGTGATGATTTACAGCAACGAACTCCCAAGGGGATCATATGACAAAGGGTACCGTTACACTAAGCGAGGCCCCAGCGATCCCGACAACGATATGGATCGTTGGTGCATCGCTAAGTGGTCGCTAGAGAGCTGCCACACAGCAACATAGCAGGGGTCGGCGGTCGCTACTTACCTGTCAGACGAGGCGATCCTGACGTCCTCCCGCCAGCGTCCACGCGTCGCTCGTCGGCGCTACAGGTAGCCCAGTAGGAAGCGCCCCGACGAGAAATGGTCCAGGACATTCTCGCGTGATCAGCGATGAGCAGCGGGGGAGCCGGTCGGAGATAAGTATCACATGCAGCGATATCGCTAGCAATATCGCTGCTACGTCACAAAACCAGTGATGTTACAGAGATATTGCTAGCGATATCGCTATATGTAACGGGCCCTTAAGTCCCATGATCATAGGGGAAGTCAATCTTTTTATACAGAAATGGAAATAACTAAATCTTATCTCTAGGTGACTGGCGAAAAAACTTCAAACTCAGCCATGGGAACATCAAGCTGGATATTAGTAGTAAAGCTTTGCTTGATGATGGAGAAGAATGGAACTGGGATATTTTGATGGCGTTTACTGAATGGAATAATACAATTGATGAAGCAAAATCATGCTTGGTAAATGCCAGGGTCAGACGAGCATGTGGAAAATCATCCAATTTTGATCCAAAAAACTCATATGTTTTCAATCAGAATTGTCATCCTTGTAAGCATCTGTTTTATACATCACCATTTGAAAAAAGTACATTATCAAATAGTTTCTTAGATTAGCAATACATCCATACAAATTGGATGAAATACTGATGTTTTTGAAGGTACATGTTTGGGACTAGCGGAACGCACCTAATTAAATAAACGTAGGGACTAGGTGCGTTCGCAGTCCGGGGTCCACCGTGCAGAGGTGTTAACTGCTGCTAGACAATAACAGACAGTGTACGGTAGAAAATAGCCAAACTCACGCGGGTTAAAGTCACCCGGTGTGTACTGAGGCAAACTCTGTTACTTCACAGAGAGTGCCCTAAACGGAGTAGGGACCGTAACCTGTTTAGTCTCACAGACTATGGCTAGGAGAGCGCTAGTGTGACGTCACAGGACGCTGCCTCAGGACATGGGGTCAGCGCCCCACTAGACCCACTTGCGCACAAAACTGCTACTGAGGTGCCAGGGGTAGACCCTTAAGGTACGCTGTGCCCTGTTAACCGTCACAGGGTGCAGCAGACAGTTGCTTACCGCACAAAGTGTGTACAGCGCCGCACTGGTGGATGCCACTAACCAGCCTAAGCCTAGAGCTGGAAAGCGCACTATATGCGCACGGCGCCGCTCTGACGGACGCTGCAGTAATGCGGTACCGAGGTGCGGCGTGCTGAAGGGCGCCCTCAGGCGCTATTATGAAAAATGAGCTGAGAGCACTGCGGCGCTAGGCAGTGCCAGTACTCGGTGCTGAAACTAAAACCCTAAACCCTACAAACATGCGTATCAAAGGGAGGGGAAATATAATAAGTCATTCACCAGTCTCTGACATCCATCATCAAACACACTACTTTAGCAACAAGTCTCTATATTAGCGCATGGCCGGGCGGCCATGCAAACCTTTTATAGCTGCAGCCTTCCGGGACCTTCCTGATGGTCCAATCGGAGCAGCAACGGGGCCTGCGCATGTGACCTCCGACCTCCAATGAGAGGTCATCCCATGGGCATGCTCAGTAGGGGAAAAGCAGGACTTAGTCCCAGGAGCATCTGCTAGCTGCTGACTCAGGCATGATACAATAGCAGAGCCAGGAGGCGCAACCAGATGCCTAGCATTAGCCTGGGCAAGGCGCTGGGACCAATGTCTCTGCTGAGCAGCCTCCTCTCCGGCTGGAGAAGAATGGGGAGACTGCAGAAGGTGAGGCTTGAGTTCCCTCCTGTGCAGAGGCAGAATCCCGATGCCTAAAGGCCCCATCACCCTAAACGATGTCCCAGTGATCCCACCAACGATCCGATCTGGGACATCGTTAGGCTGATCGCCGGTGAGCTATCACATAGACAGCCCCAGCGATCAGGACCAGCGACGCTGAATGCTGGTTTCTAATGTAAAAGTCAGGTATCCAGGAGCCGCTCGACTCCTGGATACCCACTGTTTACCTTGGAAACCGGTGTACATGCTGGTTTCCAAGGTAAACATTGGGTATCTAGGAGCTGCGCGACTCCTGGATACCCGACGTTTACCTTGGAAACCAGAGTGTAAGCCGGTTTCCAAGGTAACCAGCGGCTAACCAGGAGCCGCGGCTCCTGGATACCCGACGTTTACATTAGCAACCACATGCATCGATGCAGGCTGGGCAGCGGAAGACCAGCGATCGAAAAATGGCCCAGGCCGCTCGAGCACGATCAGCGATAACCGGCAGGGGGGCCAGTCGCTGATGCCCGTCACACACAGCGATCTCGCTGGCGAGATCGCTGATGTGTCACAAAATCAGCGATCTCGCTAACAGTGCAAATCTTATCTAACCCTCAGAAAAGAATAATGAATGCAGAGAAATGTTTCACATGAACACAGTCCATTTGAAAAAACTTTCGTTTCAACATCCCTTTTGGTTTACATTGGTAAGGGTGTGAAACAATTTTTTACTCAGACAGCACGTGTCTATACTATACACTCGTCTGAACGAGCCCTAAAGTTTGTGGAGATATGGATCGTTTTACAAAGCATCTCCCCTAAATTAATTTTCAGATTCCAGAATTTGGGTCTATGTTACTTTTAAAGTAGACCCTCCAATTTAACTTCTAATAGCCTTGTAGGGTAGGAGGTTGTAACAGGCATCCTTAGGCTAAGGTTATAAAATAGTTTTCTCTCCATCTGAGAAAAACGGTACGATTATGCTAATTAGACTCTGACCAGAGTTTGATCAGAGTAGGATCCGTTTTTATTGGAGGTGGAGGGGAAAAAAAAGTTTTTTTGCCTTCTCCATTCAGTCAGTCCATGAAAATCGGACTGTACTTGGATGGTGTTTTCCACAGGCCCACAGACTTGCATTGCCGATATGGATAGAAACACTCAAATCAAAATTGGACATTACTAGTGGTGAGCGGAAGTCTGAAGGAGTCTAAAAATTGCTTAAGTCGATGGAAACAGTGCTGAAATGGCATTGGAAAGACTCCTGGAAGCATCTCTGAATCTCAGTTCGTTGAATACTATGTCCAGTTCTGGGCATCACACTTTACATAAAACATTGAAAAACTGGAGCAAGTTCAGAGAGAAACTGTGAATGGACAGAGAAACTGCGAATGGACACATTAAATCAGTTAATTTTGCCTGCTTTGATCAATTTCTGAGTACAGATCACTGTTAAAACATGAATCTGTAAATGAGTGAATGGAAAAAAGCATCAAGTTATGTACTGTGGAAGAGATGCATGTGACCAGAATGAACACTCATTTAGGAGCAAATGATACCTAGCACCTATCACTATACTAAAGGCAGCAAACAGCTGTATTACTAGGGAATAGAATGGAATAGATGTTACCTTGATTTTTTTTGATTTTTTTTTAGGTTGCAGCAGCAAGGATTATGACCCAAAACCCACAGCTTAAAATACCCAAGAATGGTTAAGAGGAAAACATTGGACTATTCTGAAGTGGCCTTCTATGAGCTCTGACCTAAATCCTACTGAGCATCTTTGGAAAGAGCTGAAACATGCTGTTTGGAAAAGGCAACCTTCAAACACGAGACAGCTGGAGCAGTTTGCTCTTGAGGAGTGGGCCAAAATACTTGTCGAGAGGTGAAGAAGTCTCATTGACAGTTACAGGAATCGTTTGATTGCAGTGATTGCCTCAAAAGGTTGTGCAACAAAATATTAAGTTAAGGGTACCATAATTTCTGTCCAGGCCTGTTTCATGAGTTTTATTTTTATAAAAATTCTGTGGAAACATGGTTGAAAAGCAATGTCTGCCTTTCATTTGTTCATTTTCGTAGATTTTTTATTTATTATTACTTTTGCCAGATTCAAGTTATTTCTGTAACCATTGTGGGTTTTTCTGTCATTAAAGTAGGGGTACCAACAATTTTGACCACGTGTATAAAAATATAAAGTGTTAATCAGCACTGTGTCCCCCATTAACTATAATCTCTGCCGCCCAATAATATAAATTATTCAGTCTGTGACACTCCCCAATTATCTGTAAGGCTATGTGCACACGGAATATATGCAAGGTTTTACAGTACAGGAAAATTGAATGAGATCCCTGAGGTCTCATGCACACGCTGCTTATATTTTCCTTGCAGATTTGCAGGAGATTAAAATCCGCATAATGTCAATTCTTGTAGCATATTTCATCTGTACTAATAGGGGGAAAATACGTAAAGATGAAGATGCTATCAGGTACCGAGCATCATCCGCCACCTCCCAATTCATTACAAGCCCTTGACAGCGGCTTCTCACCCATTTCAGTTCATTGTAAAAGGTCCTATGCACCTTATTGTCGCTTCTCCCAATCCACAATAAATTTTAAGTCCCAGATAGTGTTATGGATTTTTGATTGATATATATCTCTGTGTGTGCTGTGGTCTGTCCTAATTAGACAGAGTTTTATTGAGCGCTCAAGAAAAGAAAGATGCCAAGCCTAGTTAGCAGCAATTCTTTCCAGTAGAACTCTGGAAGTTTATTGAATATACTTGGTTTTATTAGTTCATACAAAGGAGTGGTTACTCATTAACATAAATGCTGAACTTCTTATCTAATTGGTCAGTTTAAATACATGAACATATATGGGTGTCCGACCAGAGGTGACTTAGACATCATATGATCTTCTGTCCCTTGTCCTGCAATGTAAGCAAGACTCCAATATCAGCTTGGACCATCTGTCATTACTTCCTCTCTGTATGTCTGGGACAAATGTCACAAGACAATGCTATCATGAGATAACATCAGCTCCCCAGACTGGCTCATTGGGGGGGGTAGCAGGTCATTTCCACCAACTAGTTTACAAGGTTCATACTGTGAATATGTGTCTGTGTGCATATGAGTATAAAGAGTATATAAGAGTACATAAGTATATAGCATATAGCCTATAGCATGCAAGTGAGATCTAGATGAAATGCATATACATATATATTTCCATAACAATCCCCCCCTTAGATATCACTTGCTCTAAAATCCTGCTCCTGGCCCAAAGCGCTGCAACTGTTTTATGCTGCCAGTGGACTGACGTACGCCTAGCGCTTACATCCTCCTCTGTACAGACTTTCGCAAATGGGCGGTCAGGAGATCTGTCCCTAACGGGGGTTTGGTGCAATGTAATCAAAAGTCTCTTAGTTAGCAATCTATGCAGTCAGTGCATGTGTATTCTCTATCAGGTAGGTAATTTATTCAGTCAGGTAGGTCATCCACAGCATCATTCCAGCTCAGGTGTATCTTCTGGTATGAGGGCTTTTTCCTGCAATGCGGTGTGTGGATCCAGGTGGGGGTTTTCCTTCCAGGTTGGTGGCGTCAGCACTTGGAGAAGGGCCATCGGATCGAGTGCTTCTCCTTACGGACTTTTTCCACCCACACTCAGTCTCCTGACTTCAGGACGTGCATACCAGGCACCGAATCTGGACCTGGCAATGAAGGAAAAACTCGAGAATGGACATTAGCAAGATTCTTGATAAATTCAATTACACATGCCGACAAAGTATCATTTTGCATAGTTCACTGCTAAAGTAAAGAATACCCCTAACCTGGGGGTTAGACCCAAATAAAGCTTCATATTGGTGACAGCTTTTTCTGAGCCTATGGGAGTGTCGAATGCCAGGGTTTGTCTGTCTTTTGGGCAAAAATTTTTAGCATGCTGCTCTTTAGTGTCCCACCTAGTTTATGGTGTGGGATGGTGGGTAGTGTGTGTAGGCCTAAGTCTGACCCTACTGCTGATCAGATCTCTTGTGTCAGGTTTGCTGTGTATGTGGGTCCCTGATCACTTGCTATCACTTCTGGAACCCCATATCTGCACACTATTTTTGACAGTAGCTTCTTTGCAGTAGTCTTTGCCAACCGGTTCCTTACTGGGATGTTGGATTTGTCGGAGGCCAAACAGCTGCTGGGAATTTGGCTGTTAAGGTGTGAGTTGAGTCCAATCAGTGTTCATTCATTCATCTGTGTCTTCAATTCTGTGCAGGGCCATGTGCCCATTGAACCACCGTAGGGTACACACTTTGAGGTAGTTGTTTTGAGGTAGACGTTTGAGGTAGACGTTTGAGGTAGACGTTTGAGGTAGACAGGTTTCTTGGAGCCCAGTGCTTTTGCCTTTTAGCATCCAGCTTTCCTTCTCCTCCTTCCGAGTTTGATCCTGCTATTTCTTGTACAGGTTTCGGGAAGTCATTTTGTCAGGTTTAGTGACTGGGTTGTGGTTTTTGACATTCTGAGCTGATTGTGGGATTTTGGCTGAGGTTTCGTCTATGTCCGTGCCGCGGCGTCTCCCCTCCCTCTGTATGAAGACTCAGGTTAGACTGTGTCAGAGGAGGACTTGGGTCTCTTTGCATTGGTACGGATCCAGCTGGCATTCTCCGGGGATGAGGGGGAAGGTCAAACTGTTGTAGCCTTGGGATACCTTCGGACTCATGCAGCTCGTCTCGGGGGGGACGAGGTAAGTGTTGCCGTGGACTGCTGACCGTACGACTGTGCTGGAGAAGAAGTTTCCCCACGAGAGGGTGGTGGGGGACAATCTTCTGGAATTGTTCTCCATCAAATACTTCCTTTCTGGTAAAGATGGGCACCATTCTTCTGCCTCAGAATTCATATCCACGTCAGAGTCTTCATCCTGGAAGTGATTCAGCTCGTTGGCTGGTGGAGGAGGAGGCAGCACTTCTGTCAAATTCAGAGATGGCGTCTTCACCGGTTTTCCCATTGACTTCTGTTTGCCAGGTTTTCTCGTCTTCAGTCATCATGTAGTAGCCGTCCGGCTCTACGACCTCTCCCATTTTCCATATTGTCTTCCTCTGGCTGCTTCTTTGGCTGCCACGTCTGCCATGTTGATGCCCCGTGTCTCTACTGTGTTCAGTTTTCCGTGTGCCTTGACCTTCAACACTGCCACCACTTTTAGTAGTTAAAGAGCGTCCAGCAGGTCTCTGATGGCTCCATGGTGCTTCACAGTTGACCCGCTTGCTGTGATGAAGTCTCTTGCAGCCCAGATGGGTCCGAAATCGTGTGCTATGCCATGCGAGTACCTGGAAGTTTTGTTCTTCGCAATCTGGCAGGCCTTTCGTCAGCTCTATCAGTTCCGCTTTTTGGGCTCTTGGCTGACAAACTTCTGGACCATAGGATGTCTTGATTGCTGGTCACTGCACAGCCTGTGTGGAACCTTCCTTCATCATTTGCAAAACTGGAGCCATCTACGGTATCTTTCAGATTTTTTGCAAAACTGGAGCCATCTACAGTATCTTTCAGACTTTTCATCCGTATCCGCATCCCCCTTGGGAGTGGGAGTAGAGACAGGTAACGGCTGAGAGCACTGAAGAGTGGTGGAGAGCCGCCTTGTAAGGAGGGCGTGTGCTGCAGATATTGTTTTCATGCCGGAGTGCCCCCCTTGAAACTGGATCCAGGCTGGCTGAGAGGTATTCTGGAGGCCTCTGGTTTTCCTCCATGGGTCTGTTTCAAGACACCAGTACCATGACCTTCTCCATCCTTGTCCTTCTTTTTCCGTTCGGCCAAGACAGGATGGCTTCTCATAGTCAGTGAGGACTAGAGCTGGTGCAGAGACCATGAAGTCTTTCAACTTCCTGTATGAGACGAAGGCTGCTATGCGTTGATGCAATTGTACTGAGGCTGCATTAAGCCTGGAGCACCAGGGATCCAAGTTCTGCAGTACGAGACTAGACCAAGGAAGGCTTGCATCTTCGGAGTTGTTGAGGGAGCCATCTTCTCCTCCGCGGTCCTCCGGTCATCTGTCAAGTGTTTCGTCTAGTGGGCAATACGGTGTCTTCAGGAACTTGCTTTGCTGCTCCGCCAGGCAGAGTAGAGGAGACATGGAAAGCGCTGTGCAGGTAGCGATGCCGATGACTTCTGCATGCTCTGCAATCCAGTTGACGGGGATGGTGAACAATGCTCTGGCGAGCTGTGAAAGGCTGTTCTGGGCCCTCTTGGGCATCACTGTCCATTTGTTTTGCACCCCCCCTTGTGCGTTTTCAGGAACTGGTCGTCCAGGTGAGGGGGAACATTGAGGGGAGCTTCGGGCAGATCCATTGCCGTGAGCACCGTTGCTGTGGCTGGCACGTTTGTCAGCAGAGTGTGCAGATCTGGCACAATTGGGGTTTCAAACACGGTTGCTTCGCTCACAGCCCTCAGGTTATGCACCATTCAAGCCAGTCTGATTCTCCTTTCACAGTCTTCCTCTTGATCGAGAAAAGCTGGGACTGCATGATGGTTCCCATGGGTGAGGCGGCTCAATCTGGCCTTGCTCTTCACAGTGCCGTGAGTGACTTCCATCTTCTGGCACAGGGCCGGCAGTAAAACAAGCCATTATACTGGGGTCCTCTTCATCAGAGATGACGTCCAGCTGAGCTTTCTTGCTCTCGCAGGGAGTCTTTTTGCTAGGGCGTCTTCTTTACCAGCCAGTAGCCGTTCCTTTCACCCAGCTTGATCTCAGGTCTGCATTTGTTAACCAGCTTGAGGGGCCGAGTGGCTGTCTTCTGGTCCAGGGCCTGGATTAGCTTCAGGGAGCACCTTCAGGATCTTGTCCAAGATGATCCTCTGGCGCTGGAGCCGGAAGCAGTGCAGCCATTTCATGAAGCGGGTATGGTCCCTCTGGGTTGAGAGTTTTCCTGACCCATGCCAAAGTTCTTAGTTTTTTGAACAGCAGTTCCACTTAGACCTCCAGTTGGTCAGAGGCAGTTTGGCTCTGGGTGATGAGCAGCGGATGCTGGGCCTTCTGAGCGTCCGGGGTTCCAGACTTGAGTGACACCCGCACTGGCGCAACTTGAAGTCTCCCTTCGACCATAGGCTTCCGGGTGCTAGGTCCAACACCTCCTTGGGTAGGCTTGCACCGGTTGTTCGAGTAAGGCTCTTGTAGGGCCACCAGCATGGGCATTATTGATTCTTCCTGGGCCTGGGGTGGAGAAGAGGTCAAGGTCATGTTTTCACGGGACACTTTGGTCACCTTCAGTTCCTGCAGTAGGTCTGCGCTCATCAGGTGTGGTGGGCAGGTCTCCACCATAAACTGGAACAGGATGGAGTGTCCTGGCAGTGTCCTCATGCTCAGGGGCTTGCAAGCTGGGGAACATCTGTCTTGACCTTTAATCCCCATACAAAACACAGAGTGTTCTGATAGACTGGTGGGGTCGGGGATTTTCACTTCTGACTGCACCAGTGTCCACAAGGAAAGATATGACAGCCCCCAGTGATTTGAGGTATTGGGTCCGCTGATGGGGTTTCACATGTCAGGGGCGTGACGTCTGGCGGACCTGATTTGCCTCTGTCCTATGGACAGGGTTCTTCATTGTCTTCTGTGTTTCTTTCTTGGCCTATTCCTCTGCGGGATGACCTGGGTTGCCGGGGTGCTGTGCACTGGTTCCGGAAATGGCCAAAGTTGCCACAGTTGAAACACCTGCCAGCTCTCCTAACTCTGTGTGATAGTTGCTCCTCCACGTCAGTGGCAACCACAGGAGGACCTGTCCTCCGCACTCCTGGGAGGGACTCAATTCTTCTGGCTACTGCGAGTAGGACATCTACTGCTATTGTCCTGTACTCTGGCCTGGCCACTATCAGTAGTTTCTTGATTGGTTCTCTTAGTCCATGCACAAAGGCCTGTGCCAACATTTGTCCATGTATCTGATCATGAATAGTGAAGCCTAAAACTTGGAATACTTGCCTCACTCTGCCATGAAACTCGTCTACAGACTCTGTCTCGGTTTGGCTCATGTTATGCAGGCTGAGTGCTTGTCTGGCTTTTGCCCACTCTCTGAGCTGTTCAATTAGCTTTGATCCTGATTCCCAGGAATGCACATCTAATTCTGATGGAAGCTTGAAGTGTTCCTTCATGATTGGCCAGAGTGTTTCACTTGCTTTTATCTCCATTATGGACCAGAGATCACTCCAGGTTGCAGCATATGTCTGTTGGCTCTGCTGCATTCTTCGGTAAAATGGCATGGGGTCCATATCTTGGTCTGGCAGAGTTCTTAGAATACTGAACACCTGAATAGGGGTGAAGGGCACATAGTGTAAGAGTTCTGGCTCTATCTGCCCCTGCCTTCTTGGTGTCTGTGAGTTTGCCCTAGTACTATGCAACATAATCCCCTCTTCATATTCATCAGAGGAGGAAACGTGCCATTGTGTGTTTGTCTTGTGTGTGGGCAGCACTCTGAGACTGTAGCTCCGTGTGGCACATAGGATCCTCAGTCTCAGACTTAGCAGGTGCAGTCTCTGATGGCCCACACCTCCCTTCTGCTAGCTGTTGTATCGGGAGGGCACCTGTGTTGTTGTGTGTGTGGGGAGTGATTCACTTTCTTCTCCCAGTGTCATAGCTGTCTCTTTAGAGAGGGTGCCCTGTGGAAATAGGGACACCTCATTATCTGGATCTGGCACCGGGCCAGCTGGTGATCGGATAGGTGGGGGAATAGGAGAGTGAGAGAAGCAGGGAAGGGTGGAGGAGAGATTGCGAAGGAAGGGGAGATTGTTAAATAGGAGAAGTGAGAGATAGTGGAGGAGAGTGGGGAGGAGACGAAAGAGGGGGAGAGAGTGAAGACAAGGGGGATGAGGGAGGATGAGAGATGGGTGTTGGTGAGGAAGGTGGAGAGGGAGGAGAGATGGGAGAGAGAGAAGGGGGAGAGATTGGCGGAGGTGAAGAAGATAGAGGGGGGAGAGAGATGATGAGGGAGAATGAGGTATAGGAGAGAAATAGATGAGAGAGGGGAGGTGGGAGTGAGAATAGCGGAGATAGAGGGAGGTGAGAGAGATGGGAGGAGGGAAGAGTGGGGATAGAGGAGATGGTGGGGGGAGTGGACTGCTTCCCCTTTTCTGCTGTCACAGAAGGCATGCTTAGATCTGTGGTCCCTCTCAGACGGCACAGATTTGAATGCCGCTGAAAACACTTTTTGTACACGTAAAAAATAATCCTTTTCCTTGTCACACTAACTTTCAGCACCTTCTACGCTGTAAAATCCGCTGTCACTTTACGAAATGCAGACGGCAATTCAGATTCACTAGCTAAACTTCCCTTTTTTTTCAATACATTATGCCATGTTACAGCTTTGAAGAAAAACTGTTCTTGCAAAACCACATACTATGTCTGTTTTAAAAACTGATAAAAATGATTAAACCTTTAATAACTTTGCAACCCCTTTTAACTTGCTTAAAAAGGAAGGAACAACAAAACCAAAATATTTAATAAAAACTTCAAAAGTAGTGGAAACAAAAACGGAAAATCAAAATTGACAAGAGAACACAGGAATATCCAAATGCAGGTGATCTCTTTTTAACAAAACTGAATGAAAGAAGTGAAAACTTAAAAACTGATAAAATGTCACAAAAAGTGGAAGAAAACTAAAAGAGATAAAAAGGGAAAAATGATTTTCTTTCTCTTTTTTTTCCTAAAAAGATTTTAAAAGGATAATACCCCAAAAAGTTGATAAAATCAAAAAGTATATAAACTTTAAAAAGAACCACTCAGTCAAATCAAAAACCAATAAATTCAGGGAAAATGGTGGGAAAAAAGAAAGAAAAACAAAAGGTACAATCAAGAAGTTGGTAAACCTTGGAAAAACACTCCAAAAGGAAAATAAAAAAAAAAGCCAAAAATCAGTACAATCTCCAACAATAAAAAGTGTTAGTGCAGAATGCAGAACACACACCCACTTCCTCTTTCTATGCCTGCGTCTCTCAGTAAAATTCTCTGAGAACAATGGAAACCAAAAAGCAGACTGAGATACAGTGATATGCTCAAAAGACCCAGCTTTCCCGAAAATTCTCACACTGCAGTAGCAAGAATAAAAATCTCAAACAAAAATGCAAGATAAAACATAAAATAGGGAAAAGCAGAGTACAAATATGACAATATGAAAAATATATATATCAGGGGCACACCCTATAGGCAAAAAGAGGAAGTGTACAAGAAAGAAGAAAAAACTTTTTCTGCTTCAGATCTTTGTGGAAATCAGCAGTGAAAAAACAGGTTGATGCACATATAGACGTCCGGGAAGAGATCGAAGCCCTTGTTTTGTGACTTGTATGTCAAACAGCTGCTGACAACCGATAACTGCCAATCACCCATGGCGCTTTGGTTAGCACAGGGATGTATCACCCTCCGTCGTGGGAGATGGGAGTCGTGATATCCCACTAGATTATCACCCCTCCGTGTGCACCCGGGGACCGTGGTAATCTCTCCAGTGATCAGTCTGTGATATCTCTCCAGTCTGCCAGCATCCGCATGTGTGCGGGAGCTGTGACAGCCGAGGGATTCGCATGTGATTCCTCCTTGAAGCTGACACCTCCATGTATGTGTGCAGGGACCGTGACAGCTTACCCAGAGGAATTCACCTGTGATATCCCGTCTAAGTCAAAACCTCCATGTGGTGCGGGGACGTGATTTAACTTAGAGAGATTCAATGTTTTACTATCGGTTTCTCAGCAACCACAAGCACAAATCAGTCACGTGTTTCCACCAACTCTCTCCCGGATCTAGACACACAGGACCACAGCAGACACTTTGCTCATCTCAGGGTTTGGATAAGAGCGTGGACTTTTTTTACACTACCTGGGTTTGGTGACCACACTGACCGGCTAGAGTTGCTGACCCGGACTGGGCACAGGGAACATTCAGGTAAGATAACTAGATTTTCTTACCTTACTTATGGAGTTGCGCAAATCTCCGTTCCCATGAGCCAAAGCCTTGGCCGGCACCTCTGTCCTCTCCGGTCAGCAGGGTCCCCGTGTCGTCCACAGCCTCACATCTGGGCGCCAATTATGTTATGGATTTTTGATTGATATATATCTCTGTGTGTGCTGCGGTCTGTCCTAATTAGACAGTCTTATTGAGCGCTCAAGGAAAGAAAGACACCAAGCCTAGTTAGCAGCAATCCTTTCTAGCAGAACTCTGGAAGTTTATTGAATATACTTGGTTTTATTAGTTCGTACAAAGGAGTGGTTACTCATTAACATAAAGGCTGAACTTCTTTTCTAATTGGCCAGTTTAAATACATGAACATATATGGGTGTCCGACCTGAGGTGACTTAGACATCATATGATCTACTGTCCCTTGTCCTGCAATGTAAGCAAGACTCCAATATTGGCTTGGACCATCTGTTGTTACTTCCTCTCTGTATGTCTGGGACAAATGTCACAAGACAATGCAATCATGAGATAACATCAGCTCCCCAGACTGGCTCATGGGGGGGTAGCAGGTCATTTCCACCAACTAGTTACAAGGTTCATACTGTGAATATGTGTCTGTGTGCATATGAGTATATAGAGTATATAAGAGTACATATAGCCTATAGCAGGCAAGCGAGATCTAGATGAAATACATATACATATATATTTCCATAACAATGGCATCACAATGAATTGTGAGATCGAGAAGGACACTATCAGGGGCTTAGCACCCTCCTCCACCACCCAATTCATTTTATATCCATATCTAACATCTCCCGCCATCTCCCCTTGTTTGTAAGTCCATTATAAGTCCCCCTTCCTCCCATCCCAATCACCCACATTCCATCATTGTCCTCTCCCTCACCTCCATCATTGCCCTCTACATCACCTCCATCATTGCCTTCTCCACCATCTTCATCATTGCCTTCTCCCACAGCGCAATCATCGCTCTCTCCACCACCCCTATCATTGCCCTTTCCACCACCTCCATCATTGTCCTCTCCCCACCCCAATCATTGCCCTTTCCAGCACCTGCATTATTGCCATCCTCTCCACCTCCATAATTACTCTCTTCACCACCTCCATCATTGTTCTCCCCCTCCACCCCATCATTGTCCTCTAAACCACATACATCATTGCCTTCTCCACCACCCCATCATTGCCCTCTCCACCACTCCATGATTGCCCTCTCCATCACCTCCATCATTGCCTTCTCCACCACCCCCATCATTGCCCTCTCCCCACCCCAATCATTGCCCTCTCTACTCCCATAATTGTCCTCTCCATCACCTCCATCATTGCCTTTTCCACTACCCCCATCATTGCCATTTCCACTACTCCATTGTTGCTCGCTGCCCCACCCCATCATTGCCCTCTCCACCACCCCCATCATTGCCCTCTCCACCAGCCCTATCATTGCCCTCTCCACCACCTCCATCATTGCCCTCTCCCTACCCCAATCATTGCCCTTTCCACCACCCCAATTATTGCCCTCCCCATCACCTCCATCATTGCCCTCTCCTGCACCTCCATTATTGCCATCCTCTCCACCTCAATCATTACTCTCTCCACCACCTCCATCATTGTGCTCCCCCTCCACCCCATCATTGTCCTCTAAACCGCATACTTCATTGCCTTCTCCACCACCCCATCATTGCCCTCTCCTCCACCCCATCTTTGCCCTCTCCATCATATCCATCATTGCCTTCTCCACCACCCCCACCATTGCCCTCTCCATCACTCCAATCATTACTCTCTCCACTCACCTCAATCATTGCCCTCTCTACCACCTCCATCATTGCCCTCTCCCCACCCCAATCACTGCCCTCTCCACCTCCCCAATCATTGCCCTCCCCATCATCTCCATCATTGTCATTCTCCACTACATCCATTAATACCCTGCCTTCTCCACCACCTCCATCATTGTTCTCCCCCTCCACCCCCATCATTGCCCTCTCCATCACCCCCATAATTGCCTTCTCCCCCTCCTCAATCATTTCCCTCTCCCCACCCCAATCATTGCCCTCCCTATCACTTCTATCATTGCTCTCTCCATCACCTACATCATTGCCTTCTCCCCCACCACCCACATCATTGCCCTTTCCACAACCACCCCCATCATTGCCCTTTCCACTACCTCCATCATTGTCTTCTCCCCCACCACCCCATCATTGCTCTTTCCACACCTCTATCATTGCTTTCTCCCTCACGACCCATATAATTGGACTCTCCACCACACACACATACAGCACCACTCTGCACATTCCCCGGCAGCCTCACACACACAGCACCATTCACCTCTCTGCATGTTCCCCGATAGCCACACACACACAACCGCTCTGCACATTCCCCAGCAGACAAACACAGCACCACTCACCCCTCAGCTTCTTTGTCGCCGGCAGCTCTCTCTGACACAGAAGTTGATGACATCATCCAACCGCACCACTATGTCAGACAGGGAGCACAGGCAGGAAGCGACAGATAGATCCCTGCAGCTCTGCTGCCATTTTCTCCTATAGGCAGCGGAGCTGCAGGGATCGCTCCCTACTCGATGCACATGAAGGCAATCTGGATTGGATAAACAGGCCAGATTGCCCTTAGTGTTATCCACCCTGCATGGGGTCTCCTCCACATCTGGGCCCCGATGCAGCCACACCGGCTGCACATGTGGTATGTCCGCCCCTGGGTTGCGGATACAACGGTACTCAAGTATTATATCCTATTTTTGAGTATGTTTCATAGCATGCTGAAGACAGCAACTTTGACATTTTAGGTACATTATACCCCACCACATTTGGTTCAGGGCACTTGTGTATATACATGGTCGTTAATATATACCTATTAAATGATAAGTTTTAATAATCCCATTTTTGCTATACCTCTGAACATTTCATTAGACCTCTAAGTCATGGGAAGGAGAGATATAAAGTTCTCCTTGTAGTGTGGGTCTAGAAGGGTGACCAACCAGTAATTAGTGTTGGACAAAACGCTTCAATGCGAGGGCCATGGGAAAGGCAGCAGAACATAAACTCAGCCATGTGTGCCAAACTGCAAACAGTCAAGACTTCCCTGTCCCCACCATCTTCTTCTCTTGATCCTACTCCTAGAATCCTCTCCTCCTTGTCTTCAGGCCATACACGCTGAACAGATGAGATGATGGTGGTGTGGGTAGTCATCTATAGCACAGGCAACAAGCTCCTGTTTCTCATCCTCCTCGTCATTATCATCCAATCCACTTTAAGAAGATGAGATGAGGCTGGGCTGTGTAGCATAGTTTCTTGCTCCATCTCATTTTGAATTTGCTCTGCCTGCAAAGCCTCCTCTTTAATTGTGAGCAGCAAGTGTTTCTATAGCCAGAGAAGTGGGATGTGATGCTGATTATGACATCATCACCGCTCAGCATCTTGGTCGAGTTCTCAAAGACTTAGAAAACTGCACAGATGTCAAACACCCTTGCCCACTCATTAGCTCTTATGTGCCGAGGCTGACCAGAATATCGATGCACATGTTGTATTTCATGTTCAACTACTGCCCTCTGCTGCTTACAAAGCCTTGCCAACTTTTGTAACATTGAGTTCCAACGCGTGGTGATTTCGCATATCAGTCGGTGAGCTGGAGGTTGCAAACACTTCTGCAATACTGCCAGGGCAGCGGTAGCTGTAGCTGACTTGCAGAAATTGGCACATACGTGGCATGCGTTCACAAGAAGCTCAGGCAGATCTGGGTAGGTTTTGAGAAACTACTAAACCATTAAGTTGAGCACATGAGCCAGGTATGGTACACTTGCGAGGTTGCCAAGCTTCAGGGCCGCCACGAGCTTATGGTTATTGTCATACATGACCATGCTGTAGGTTCAGGGGTGAAAGCCACATATCAGTCTGGTCTGTTAGACCTTTCAACAACTCTGTGGCAGTGTGTGGCTTGTCACCTAAACAGATTAGCTTCAACAGAGCTTGTAGCCACTTGGCTAAGGCAGTGCTGTAGTGCTTCCAGCTTGCGACTGGGGATGACATTTCAGAGATGGAGGGTGGAGGTTCAAGAACTGCTGAAGATGGAGTTGGAAACCCTGATTGAACCAGGGCCTGCAATACTCGGTTCGGTAGCATGTGTTCCGCCTCAGGGTCTGACTGGGTCCCAATTTCCACAATGTTCACCAAGTGTGCCATCAGGAAAATGTAGTGTCCATGGCTACAAGCACTTGTTCGTGTGTCCATGGTTAAGTTGACCTTACCAGTAACAGCATTGGTCAGAGCATGGCTAATGTTATGTTACACATGCCTCAGCCTGTGTAAGGCGGGTATAGCACAGCAGGAGAAATAGTGGCAGCTGAAGACAGGGTTGTGAATGATATCCGCTGCCATGAGGTTGCGGAAAGCTTCCATTTCCACAACAATAAAAATGGCAACATGTCCAGGGCAAGCAGACTGGAAATCTGGCCGGTTAGCATTGTGTTTTGTATGTGAGTGGTCGCATATTTAAACTTGTGTTCCAAGGACTGAGATAAGGACAACCGAACACTAAGCTGGGACAAGGACGTGGAAGTAGTTGCTGATGGTCGATGATGGTCACTACTGTCACTAGGTAGATGAATATGAGACACAATTAGCAACAAGTGATGTTGTTAAGTAAGGAGGAGGACCAGGGTGTGGAAGTGGAAAATGAGGTGGTGGAAGATGGAGTCACTGACTCAAACTGGGAAGGTGGAATGCAGAAAATTAAGCAAACCCCTATGACTAAATGAGCGGGTATGATCTAACTATATAAAGGGCTTTTTGGACATGATAGGAGCGCCGAAATAAATATGCTAGTGATGCACATTCCAAGACACTAACAATGCACTGGGGTCAGTTTATATGCTTGAAATGATGTGACAGGTTCCCTTTAAATATACTTTATATTTTAGTAAATTTAGGTTTCACTAAGTTTAGATTTACTGGGCTTTTCACCACTATAATTAAATTTTAACGTATACATTTTACAGTCGTCTGCTGGTAATGAACAGACACTGTGATTAAAATGCTGAGTATATAGCAATTCCTCAATTAGTGCTTGTAAAGAAAACAAATTTTGGTTGAAGCTTTTTAGAAACATTCATACTTGTTGGTTTATTTGCTTTTATAACAGCTACAAAATGACTGAGCCACCTAGTGTGACAATAGCTTTGTCTTTACTCCAAGTGATAATAATGTTTTCTCAATTTTATTACGGTCTCTTGAGAATGTGACTGATTTGCATATTCTCGAATACTTAATTAACGATGTCACCTTCCCAGTGCCTTGAAAACAGTTTTCCTTTTTTTTCCTCGGCAGGACTCCAGCAATTACCTCCTACATTTTCTGCTGCCGTTCTTTTTTATTACTTTAATGACAAATAATTGGACAGATTCTAAGTAATGAGGGTGAGAGCCAAAGGACTGCTGCATAGGAGACAGCTCGGCTGCTTGTTACAAGACACTTTTAGTGGTCTTTAAATCAGACAGACAAGCAGAGTAATGATCGTCTTGCAATAATGAGGCACAATTAAGAACTGCTGCAGCAAATGACAGTGCAAACTGCAGTTCACTGAACAATAACCTTTGCTGCTTTTTTTCCTACACGAGATCGAAGCGTTCTCTGCTCCTGCTATAAAACTGATTATCATATCATTTTCTGAAACCTCAAAATAGTGCCCTGGTTATTTCATTTAGTATGATCATCACATTCCTATTACTTGCAATTAAATGCAGTCACTGTGTTAAAGAGTCACATTAAGACGCGCAGATTAAAAGCGATTTCATTCCTCATCCCCGCATATAAAATCATAAACAAGCGTGACCTCCATAAAGATGTAATATGTATAGATACAGTTACTGGAGCACTGGAAATGCGCTAATGAATTTAGCTCATTTAAAGTGTGAAAACTAATTTAGCAATTCACTTGTGGAGTGTTCTGAAGAAAAATGTTCTGCACAACACTTCTGTCTTAATCACATCTTTCCCGTAATGCATTTAGTGTATGTGTGATAATGGATGAATGAGCCTGGTGACTGACGCATTATAATTCGCCTGTCCTTGGATATTACATATGTGTTAGGGTGAGGGATTAGAGTCAGTACGTTAGCTCTACGCTGCATAACGTCACAGTGTTGCTCCACATCCACCGCTAGTGCCTAGGGCGTCGGCCAATATAGGCCTCCTTGGCCACTGCTATTGCAGCATCCGCTAGTTACGCTGTGCGCTTTAGTAGCACTTTCCAGCCTGGTTATTAGGCTGGTTAGTGGCGTCCGTCAGGGTGGATACTACACACGTTGCAGCAGTGGTTCACACCCCGTGACCTGTGACGTTAACAGGTTGCGGTTGTTCGCCAGCAGGCACGTGTTTCGTGAAGTAACGGCGCACGTGTTTGTTAGCACCGGCTCAGTGGTTACGCACTGGTGTCCGGCTTTACTCCTACACGCCTTTCCCTCATTGTTTAGCAACAGTTGGTCACCTCTGCAGGGTGAGCCCTGGGCTGCGAACGCACCTTATATATTATTTCATCTTTATTATTTGGTGCGTTCCGCCAGCCCCTTAACATTATCATAGTGCCATGGCCTGGCTAACAATGACGGACGAGCAGCGCCTGCAGCGATATGTCCAGCACCTGGAGGGCAGGTTGTCCGCTCTCGAGCACTCAGTCTCAGCTGCGGACATCACTGCAGTCGCCGTCCAGGTGGCAGCAGAGGTGGTCTTGCATGCCTCTACGTCCATTCCTGCCCGACATTATCCCGTTTCCCGTTGCCGACAAGTTCTCAGGTGACAGCGCCACCTGTAGGTGATTCGTGAGTCAGTGCTCTTTCCAGCATGAGTTACTGGCCACGCGATTCTCTTCTGAGCGGGCTAAGGTGGGGTTTATCATCTCCCTCCTGTCGGGCAGGGTGTTAGAATGGGCCACTCCACTGTGGGAGCGTGGTGACCCCGTGGTTCTGAGCGCTGCTCAGTTTCTAATGTCCCTAAAGCAGGTCTTTTTGGGGCCATGGGTCACTCACGACACCTCTCTCCAGTTATTAGCACTAACACAGGGATCTCTCTTGGTCAGCCATTATGCCGTCTACTTCCGGACACTGACTTCCGAGCTGGAATGGCCTGATAAGACACTCGTCCCTGTGTTCTGAAGAGGTTTGGCGGAGCATGTTAAAGATGCTCCAGCTACCAGGGAGGTTTCCGTTAGTCTGGAGGAGCTAATTACCCTTTTCACCCGCATAGATCTCCGTTTTACGGAGCGCGGGTTGGAGCGTGCACAGTCCAGACAGAGGGTTAGTATGGCTCCCATCTTCTCTAAACCTCTTGAACCCCCTCTATGGGAGTCATGCCTCCAGAGCCTATGGAGGTGTCTCGCACCGGTCCCAAGTCGCGCCCGGTATGAATCTCTACACGCTGTTACCAGTGTCGACAGTCTGGTCACCTGGCCAACAGGTGCCCTCAGTGGTTGGAAAAACGATTGTGTCCAGTGGTAGTTGGAGGAGGTCTACTTGATAAAGGAACTTTCTCCTCCAAGCTGTCCTTCCGAAGGACGTTAGAGAGCGGTGCTGCCACCTGGGAGGTAGAGGTCTGCGTGGACCCCGTGGCAGAGGGAAACTTTATGTCCTCGGCCTTCGCCCAACAGCACGCAGTTCCTTGGGTGCCACTTCCTCACCCCGTGACCGTCAGGGTAGTCAATGGTTCAACCCTACTGTCTCAGATTACATACCAGACAACACCCTTGGGGCTCTCAATCTCGCCATACCACCACGAGACGTTGTCTTTGCTCATTATGCCCAAGGGCATCGACCAGGTTCTCCTAGGAGTTCCCTGGCTCCATTGCCACTCTCCTCATATTGAGTGGTCCTCGGGAAGAATATTGGGTTGAAGCAAGGACTGTGAGGGAAGGTGCATGAGGGGCAGCGTTCAAGTAGCCTCTACTGAAGTGCCCGCGGATCTCTCCGCGCTTCCCAGACGCTACCAGCAGTACGCAGACGTCTTTTCTAAAAAATCTGCTGAGACGCTTCCGCCTCATTGCCCCTACGACTGTCCGATAGACCTTTTGCCAGGCGTGGAGCCTTCTCGAGGCCGCGTGTACCCTCTATCCCTCCCGGAGACGGAGGCCATGTCACAATGGAGAACCTGGCAAGAGGGCTTATTAGGGAGTCAGTGTCACCAGCAGAGGCAGGGTTCTTCTTCATACAGAAGAAGAGTGAAGAGCTGCGTCCTTGCATTGATTACAGAGGTCTCAATGCTATAACCGTGAAAAACAAGTACCCTCTTCCCTTGATCTCTGAGTTGTTTGACAGGTTGCGGGGGGCCCGGATCTTCACTAAGCTAGATCTACGGTGGGCTTACAACTTGATCCACATGCCGGAAGGGGATGAGTGGAAGACAGCCTTTAATACCAGGGATGGCCACTATGAGTATCTGGTCATGCTCTTTGGCCTCTGTAACGCACCTGCTGTCTTCCAGGACTTCGTGAATGATGTCTTTCGCGATATGCTCTCCACCTCGGTGGTGGTCTATCTTGATGACATCCTCATCTTCTCTCCAGATTTGGCCTCTCACCGGAGAGACGTCTGTAAGGTCTCCGACCATTTCCGGGTGAATTCTCTCTTCGCAAAGTTGGAGAAGTGTCAATTTGAGCAGGAGTCCTTGCTGTTCTTGGGGTATATCATCTCAGCCCATGGGTTGGCTATGGATCCTGCCAAATTGCAGGCGGTAATGGACTGGCAGGAGCCCCACTCTCTTAAAGCGGTGCAGCGCTTTTTGGGCTTCGTTAATTATTATCGCCAGTTCATTCCCCATTTCTCAACACTGGTGGCTCCTTTGGTCGCCCTCACCAAAAAGGGAGCCAATCCAAAGGTTTAATCGGAACAGGTCTTAGCGGCCTTCTCGTCTCTTAAGACCCATTTTACTGGCGCTCCTATCCTCCATCGTCCCGATGTGGATAAACCCTTTATCCTAGAGGTAGATGCCACTCCGCTGGTGCAGAGCCAGCCCGTGGCCAATGCTGCTGCATTCCACCTTCCAGCAGCGGCCCCGTTCATGAGGCCGGCCGCTACTCCGACCCCGTCTGCAACTCCGGTTGCGGCCTACCCTGCGTCCGCATCTGCGTCACCACCGGAGTTGGCCTCGGCCTGTGTGTCAGGCTCTGCGGCCTATTCATCAGGAACTACGGCTGCCCCTACCCGCCGCCCTGCCCCAGAGGTTGCTGGGCCACCGACATCTATGGCCGCCTCTGCCCCGCTCTCAACCCTGGCCATGTCCCACCCACTGGACTCTGGGGCCTACGCCGGACCCTCTGTTTGGGTCGCGGAGGTTATCCAGAAGAAAAAGGCCAGGGAGCAGGAGGTCTGGAACCTGCTCCATGAGAGGGGGGAGGCCGGCATGGCGGCTGCACGATCCCGGGGGCGGCTCGTACTGTATATACTAACTTGGCTAAAGGATACGAGTTCATTCGAGACCTCGCAACCGGCCAGAAAGTGTATATCAATGTGACCTCTATTCGCCATGGCCGGGCACTGCGAGAGGGGTACTTGGTGTCCTACTACAAGGAATACTGTCCCCGCGGCTTCTATGTGGTAGCCGTAATCGCTGAACCCGAAGATCACGAGCCCCCGTAGAAATGACCCTAAAGACACTCCCTGCATCCTGGGAGCTCCACGGCTGTGGGGCCCCTTGATACCGGCCACCAGGAGATGGCTTGGACTGTCGGGATTTCGCTGCACCGTTGTGCAGACCACGAGGACAGTTTGCGTCCAGGTTGAAGGAAAAATGTTTTTTTTATAATTGTTGAATTTGGTTTTGCCTGACATAGCGGGGATGCGAAAAAGGGAGTATTAACGTTAAAGGGATGGGGAGTATTTGTTTTATGAATACTGTACGGAAAATGCTGTGGAAAAAATATGTTGATGTGTTTTGGAAAAAAAGAGAAAAACAAAAAAAAAAAAGAAATGGGTTACTCCAGTTGGGTAACTCCTTATGTTATTACAATAAGAGTGATAGTCTGTTAAGAGTTGATGTAGTGAATAATGTGTTTGAAAAAAAAAATGTATGTAACAGGTTCCGGGTACGAGGTAAAAGTGACGAATACGCCGACCATGACCCCTTTAAGTGAAAGACGTAGAGACGAAGAACAGTGAGCCAGACAGTGGTCCGTCAGTCAGGTCCCCAACACCACGGACACCCCAACAGGATGGGCGGACGTCGATGACCTGGTAGGCAAAAGGCCTCGGTCATGGCGTTCCGGACAACTGAAGGTAGCGGAAGGGGAGAGCAGTGGGAGGTTCACGCCATAGAGTAGTCCGGGTGGACCTCGCCAACCCGAAAGAAGTTGTCACGTGGCGTGCGCGCTGGCGGGTAGCAGTAGGCTGCTCGGAGCATGGTGCTCCCGGTTTAGTTCGGTACCTGTGGCGGGTGTGGCCAACGACCGGTCCGACAACAGACTGTGGGTAAGATTCAGAGCGACGTAGGTAGGATGATTGTCGGGACGACAATGGACAAAGGGAGGGAGAGTGTGGGGAAGGTGACTTGATGGACAGACGTGACTGGCAGTAGGAGGGGATGGTTTGTACACCAGGGACGGAGATTGACGGCATAGAAGGGTGACAACTGGGAAGGATAGATAGGAGAGGTGTAGTACTGCAAAATGACCACAAGATGGCAGGGGAGAATAGTGCAGGACTATACATCAGCTTATGGCTCGGATATGCTTAGTCAGGGGGGGCGGGGAGAAGGAGCCCTGGTGGGAAATTCCTCTGTGAGAGAGGGGATAAATAGAGGAAGGCGGGGCTCCAGGTTAGATTAGTCCTGGGAGAAGCTCAGAAGAAAACGGGGAAGTGAGAAGAGCTCGGCCAGGGGATGGACAAAGGAGAGACAGTCAGGGGGGTGGCCCTGACCTGTCAGACCGCAGGACAGGCAAGCAGAAGAGACAGCCAGGGGGGAGACCCTGACTCGACAGACCACAAGACAGACCAGGCCCCGGGAGTACCGATTGGAAGATGACCTCAGGCAGGTGAAGCGCTGGGGGTAGATTGGTCTAGGACAGCCCCCAGTGAAAGATCCACGAGGTGCGTTACTGCGACTGGAGCTGAAGAATAGGTACCCGGGCCTCGCAATACAGTGGTGTAAAGAAGCTGCGGTGCGTGTTTGGTGGTCGTCAGGAGGATGACAAATAAATCCGGAACTGTTACAAATGGAAGCTGTCTCCGTCTCGTCTTTGCCTCGTCTGGTAAGCAGTGGTCCACCCCCCAAGCCCAGCCTCCTACCACAACCTCACCAAGAGGACGACTGACCATGCTCTCCTCCTCATCCTCTTCCTCCTCCTCCCTGTCCTCAGACCATCCACGCTAAACAGACAGTATAACAGTTGTGCTTGCGGCACATGAAACTAGCTCCTATTCTTTATCCTCCTCCTCCTCTTCCTCTTCCCATCGGCCAACGAACAGTGGAAACCACGTCACTGCAGGCATAAAAACACATGTGACATGCACACATATGAACAAGTCGGTAGGACACTGTTCATACCACCCACTGACTCAAACACAAACAGAGAGCACAGAATGACAATTGTGCAGAAATATCCTGCAGTAAAACATATACCAGTAGTCAGCAAGTGCTGATAAAAAGATGATAACAAATACAGGGTATTTAGTTGATACGTTTTTTTGCAAAAAAATATATACCAAGCTGCTCCACCGCATCAAGGTAACCCCTATTGAAGCAGTCCCTATCTAATGTATTTAAAACCTGAACATGTGAACAATGTCTAAATGAACAGGATGAAGACAGGCGCTTCCTGGTATGGGCACGTGGTGTAAGCCAGCTCTTTATGGGCATGTCACACAAGATAGGGGTGGGGTCTCTCAAATCATGCATAGGCACGGAAAAAACTGGATTAAAAGCACATGTGACATGCACACATATGAACAAGTTGGTAGGACACTGTTCATACCACCCACTGACTCAAACACAGAGAGCACAGAATGACAATTGTGCAGAAATATCCTGCAGTAAAACATATACCAGTAGTCAGCAAGTGCTGATAAAAAGATGATAACAAATACAGGGTATTTAGTCGATACTTTTTTTGCAAAAAAATGTATACCAAGCTGCTCCACCGCGTCAAGGTAACCCCTATTGAAGCAGTCCCTATCTAATGTATTTAAAACATGAACATGTGAACAGTGTCTAAATGAACAGGATGAAGAAAGACGCTTCCTGGTATGGGCACGTGGTGTAAGCCAGCTCTTTATGTGCATGTCACACAAGAAAGGGGTGGGGTCTCTCAAATCATGCATAGGCACGGAAAAAACTGGATTAAAAACACATGTGACATGCACACATATGAACAAGTCAGTAGGACACTGTTCATACCACCCACTGACTCAAACACAAACAGAGAGCACAGAATGACAATTGTGCAGAAATATCCTGAAGTAAAACATATACCAGTAGTCAGCAAGTGCTGATAAAAAGATGATAACAAATACAGGGTATTTAGTTGATATGTTTTTTTGCAAAAAAATGTAAACCAAGCTGCTCCACCGCGTCAAGGTAACCCCTATTGAAGCAGTCCCTATCTAATGTATTTAAAACCTGAACATGTGAACAGTGTCTAAATGAACAGGATGAAGACAGGCACTTCCTGGTATGGGCACGTGGTGTAAGCCAGCTCTTTATGTGCATGTCACACAAGATAGGGGTGGGGTCTCTGAAATCATGCCTAGGCACGGAAAAAACTGGAATAAAAACACATGTGACATGCACACATATGAACAAGTCAGTAGGACACTGTTCATACCACCCACTTACTCAAACACAAACAGAGAGCACAGAATGACAATTGTGCAGAAATATCCTGCAGTAAAACATATACCAGTGGTCAGCAAGTGCTGATAAAAAGATGATAACAAATACAGGGTATTTAGTCGATATTTCTGCACAATTGTCACTGCAGGCAGCACACGCACACTCTTTTGACGTCTGTAAGGATGCTGTACAGCATTGTGCCCACACCTACTGCCGCTTACCAGCGGCCGCATTTAAATTGGATATATTCCCCCACCTGTTTCATTGACGAAGGTTTTTTCCTATCTCTGAGCAGTCTGCTAACTGATGAAGGCCACATGAGGCTGAAACGTTTTGTTTAATTTGGCTGCATTAAATACAACTGCCTTCATTCAGAAGTTGAGTGCCAAGTTTCTTTCTTACTTTACACACGGTGTGGGACCCTACTTGTGCACCTCTCCAAGTAGTGCATACGGTGTTTTCTTGTGTAATGCGGGAAGGCACACCTGAAAAATAGTGGCGGCTGGGGACTGAATTTATTAGTGTGGCCCATGGGACATTAGCTGCGTATTTGTGCTTGTGTTCAAGGACTTGGGTTTGGACAACTGAACGTGTGCTGGGACAAGGATGTGGACGTGCTTGATGATGGTGCTAGTTGAGTGTATGCAACGACAGGTGCAGGGCAGGAGGCATCTTCGCATGCACCATGGACAGGGGATCATCTTGCACTCACAACAGCAGAAGAAGCAGTGGTGTCACCTGCAGACACTGTTCGTGGACCCTGTGGTTTGGCCCACAAAGTCGGGTGCTTTGCTGCCATGTGCCTGATCATGCTGTGGTAGTGAGGCTGGTAGTTTTATTACCCCTGCTGATGCTGGCATGGCAAGTAGTGCAAATGGCCTTTTTGTGGTTATTGGCAGAGTCTTTAAAAAAAGAACCAGACTCGGGAAGACCTAACAGTTGGACAGGCAACTTCCGTCATGTTGGTGTTTCGGGGAACCACTACCCGCTTTGAGAATCATGTGGGAATAGTGGATGAGGGCAGGTATATCTCGCCTAGATTCCTTTCCTATGTGGCCTAGTCTGGTCAGTATCGCACCTGCTTGCTAATGAATAAAGGGAGGTGGATATAAAAGGATGCCAGGTGGTTGTGTGAGTGTCTCAGCCTGGGAACACAGAGAGCCTGTCTGTGTAAGAGACACACGTGAGTGGAAGCAGTGCCCACTGCAACTGTGGTTTGGCTGGACGGGAGAAGCCCGCCAGTTGGTAGTTAGGTTGTCCATTGTTTAGTTAGTGCCGGACAGGCAAGGATTTGTTTTATGTTTTATTTCCTTTTTGCATTGCTTTCACCGTTAATAAACCTGACTCAGGGTCAGTTACACCCGAATCCCAGCTCTGCGCCTGAGTTTCATGCTGAACGCACGTGACCTTTGACCCCAGCAAAGGCGATCCCGGAGTGTTTTATCACATTGTGGTGGAGAACGCAGGCATCACGTTGCAAGCATGAGCATGGAGGACGTGGTGAAAGCGCTGGTACAGTCCACCGCCGTCCAGCAAGAAGCTAATCGGGTGATGATGGCCCAGCTGAAGGAGTTGGTGGACATGACAGCTACCGATCGTTCGCTTCTCCAGCAGGTGGCGCAGCGCCTGGCAAGCCTACATGAGGTTAACCTGGAAGCCGAGTCGAGAGTGATTCACGTGAGTCGGTACTGGCAGAAGATGACGACCGAAGATGACATCGAGGCATACCTGACCACGTTTGAACGGACGGCGGTGCGAGAAAAATGGCCGAAGGCACGATGGGCCGGCCTGATTGCCCCGTTTCTTTCCGGTGAGGCCCAAAAGGCTTATTATGACTTAGAGCCTGAAGCCGCGCAGGACTTTGACAAACTGAAAGCCGAGATCTTGGCCCGGCTGGGAGTGACGACCGCTGTCTGTGCACAGAGAGTGCATCAATGGACTTATCAGCCGGATAAACCACCGCGGTCACAGATGTTCGACCTGATCCACGTGACGAAGAAGTGGCTACAACCCGAGGTGTTGACAGCGCCAGAGATAATCCAGAGAGTCGTCATGGACAAGTACTTGAGAGCTCTACCGCCAGCCCTGAGGAAGTGGGTAAGCCATGGAAATCCTACGACGGCAGATGAACTGGTGGATCTGGTTGAACGTTACTCCGTGGCGGAAGGACTCCGAGACGACGCTACCCCACCTCGTTCTTCATCATCTCCATGTGGAACCGGTAAGACTGTTCCAGGGAGTAGGGGAGATGGAAAAATCCCTAAGACAGTGGGGGAGGAAAACGGGACTGCCCGCACTGCGAGGCCGAGAGTAACGAACTATGGTCTAAGCAAGGGGCCCGTTAGGTGTTTCCGCTGCCAAGAGATGGGACATATTGCTGCGAACTGTCCGGTCACTACTGAACCCATGCAGTGCGACGTCACAGACTCTAAAAACCGCATGTCTATGGTTGCACGGGTAGTGAGTGTGAATGCCGGTCAAAAGGATGAGGAAAAACACTTGTGTGATTTAACTGTTGATGGCAAAAATGTGGTGGCATTGTTAGACTCGGGAAGTGTGGTGACTCTGGAGAAAGCCAGTCTGGTGTCAGTCCCGACTGGACCATCAGACAAATTTTCTGTAACGTGTGTGCATGGAGACACCTGTTCGTACCTCACCACGGTCATATGCATTACTACTTCCTATGGGTCTGTGCAACATAAAGTGGGACTCGTCCCGGCGTTATTGCATGATGTTATCCTGGGCCGGGATTTTCCCCACTTCTGGCAATTGTGGGAGAATCAGTTGATGCCCTCGGGTAATAGTGTACATGATTCTTCTCCCAGGGCGCGTGGGGGTCTCGAACCCCTGGAAGATGTCTCCCCAGAAGACTCGGGGGAAGAGTCTGCGGGAAATGACCTGCAGTTCCCGTTTTCAGTCATGGCGGGTGATACAGAGGAGACCGGGGAAGAGGAGGAGGCCGACAGCCGTCCACCTCCCCGTTTGCCGGATTTAGAAGTTCAGAAAGATGACTTCCAAAGTGAGCAAATAAAGGATCCTACTCTTTCTCAGGCTAGGACAAATGTAAAAGTGATAAATGGGGTACCTGTAGAACCTGGCTCTAGGCTGGCATATCCTTACATGGTTCTGGAGAATGATTTACTCTATCAGATAGAGAAAAAGGGGGAAGATACGGTGCAACTATTAGTCGTGCCAAAACCCTACTGGCGGCAGGTGCTGGACCTGGCCCACGGACATGTGATGGGAGGTCACCTGGGAGTCCAGAAAACCACCGAAAGGATATTACACTGTTTTGTTTGGCCAGGCATGCATCATGATATTCGTGTATATTGTGAGTCTTGTCCTGACTGCCAAGCCTCTGCACCTAAGCCCCGGTTCTGTAGCCCTTTGGTACCCCTACCTATTATTGAAGTCCCGTTTGAGAGGATTGGGATGAATTTACTTGGGCCCCTTCCATGGTCTGCACGTGGACACCAACATATCCTGGTCATCTTGGACTATGCCACTCGTTACCCGGAGGCCATCCCTTTGCGTAACACGGCCACCAAGACGATTGCCAAGGAACTGGTGCATGTGTTTAGTCGGGTCGGTATACCAAAACAGATACTCACCGACCAGGGGACCCCCTTTATGTCCAGGGTAATGAAGGAGCTCTGCCGATTGTTACAAATCGAACCGTTACGCACATCCGTGTATCACCCTCAAACAGACGGGTTGGTCGAACGGTTCAATAAAACTCTGAAGCAGATGCTGAGAAAGGTGATAGACAAGGATGGGAAGAACTGGGACTATTTACTTCCATATTTGCTTTTTGCCACCAGGGAAGTACCCCAGTCTTCCACGGGATTCTCGCCTTTCGAGTTATTGTACGCCCGACGTCCTCGCGGACTGTTAGACGTTGCAAAAGAAACCTGGGAGGGTCAGGTCACACCGTTTAAAACAGTGATAGATCACGTCACACAAATGCAGGACCGTATTGCGGCTGTTATGCCTATCGTCAAAGAACACATGATACAGGCTCAAGGAGCCCAAAAAAGAATCTATGATAGGGGCGCCAAGATCCGTACGTTTGCACCCGGAGATAGGGTGTTGATCCTGGTCCCCACGGTGGACAGTAAGTTCCTGGCAAAGTGGCAGGGCCCCTTTGAGATTAAGGAAAGAGTTGGTGAAGTAAACTACAAAGTATACCAGGCAGGTAAACGGAAACCTGATCAGATTTATCATGTAAATCTGATAAAAACCTGGAAAGATCGGTCTGCCTTGTCAGCGGAGCTGGCCCGTCCCGTCTGCTCACATACCGTACCGGAGGTACGGGTTGCAGAGACTCTCTCGGAGCGGCAAAAGACTGAGGTCAGGCAGTTTCTACTTTACAACCAAAAGTTTTTCTCAGAAAAACCCGGGCAGACTACGCTAATGAAACATGACATTGTAACGGAACCTGGTGTCACAGTTCACGTAAAGCCCTACCGAATCCCGGAAGCGCGCCGTGAAGCCGTTTCCCGAGAAGTGAAGGCAATGTTAGAGTTAGGTGTCATTGAGGAATCGCACAGTGCTTGGTCCAGCCCGATTGTGCTAATTCCTAAACCGGACGGCACCATCCGGTTCTGCAATGACTTCAGGAAACTGAATGCGTTCTCAAAATTTGATGCCTACCCTATGCCCCGGGTCGACGAGTTAATAGATCGGTTAGGAAAAGCCCGGTATATTACGACCCTAGACCTAACAAAGGGGTATTGGCAGATCCCTCTGGCGGAGGCTGCCAGAGAAAAGACGGCATTTGATACCCCAGAAGGTCTATTTCAGTATGTGTATATGCCGTTTGGACTGCACGGAGCACCGGCGACCTTCCAGAGACTGATGGATCGAGTCCTGAGGCCACATAGGCGGTACGCTTCGGCCTATTTGGACGACATTGTCATTTACAGCTTGGACTGGGAGACTCATCTCCAGAAAGTACAAGCTGTGATTGACGACCTGTGGGAAGCAGGTCTAACCGCGAACCCCAAGAAATGTCACATCGGGCTAGAAGAAGCCCAGTATTTGGGGTATGTAATTGGGAGGGGTGTTGTTAAACCCCAGGTTGATAAGATTCAGGCAGTTCAGGACTGGCCGCAACCTGTCAACAAGAAGCAGGTACAAGCCTTCCTGGGGATCGCCGGCTATTATCGCCGGTTCATACCCAATTTTGCAGCCATCGCTACCCCCCTGACGGATCTTACAAAAGGGAAAGACTCCGTCATGATTAAATGGAGTTTAGCGGCTGAAGAAGCCTTCCATAGCCTAAAACGGGCACTTTGCTCTCAGCCCGTACTGGTGACTCCGGACTTCTGCAGCGAGTTTGTGGTACAAACAGATGCCTCTGATACCGGTATCGGGGCCGTACTCTCACAAGTGAGGGACGGAGTGGAACACCCAGTCCTCTATCTCAGCAGGAAGCTGAATAAACACCAGCAAAGGTATGCAGTCGTAGAAAAAGAGTGCCTCGCTATTAAGTGGGCTCTAGAGGCCCTCAAATATTACCTGGTGGGCTGAAAGTTCAGGCTGATCACTGACCATGCCCCTCTCAAGTGGATGCACTTGAACAAGGAACGGAATAGCCGGTTGACCCGGTGGTTCCTTGCCCTGCAGGCCTACACTTTTACGGTGGAGCACCGCCCAGGCGTACAGATGGGAAATGCAGATGCCCTGTCTCGAGTGCACTGTTTGGCGGGTGTCATTGCTCGACCGGAGTGGTCTGAGCAGAGGGGGGGATATGTGAGAATCATTTGGGAATCGTGGATGAGGGCAGGTATATCTCGCCCAGATTCCTTTCCTATGTGGCCTAGTCTGGTCAGTATCGCACCTGCTTGCTAATGAATAAAGGGAGGTGGATATAAAAGGATGCCAGGTGGTGGTTGTGTGAGTGTCTCAGCCTGGGAACACAGAGAGCCTGTCTGTGTGAGAGACACACGTGAGTGGAAGCAGTGCCCACTGCAACTGTGGTTTGGCTGGACGGGAGAAGCCCGCCAGTTGGTAGTTAGGTTGTCCATTGTTTAGTTAGTGCTGGACAGGCAAGGATTTGTTTTATGTTTTATTTCCTTTTTGCATTGCTTTCACCGTTAATAAACCTGACTCAGGGTCAGTTACACCCGAATCCCAGCTCTGCACCTGAGTTTCATGCTGAACGCACGTGACCTTTGACCCCAGCAAAGGCGATCCCGGAGTGTTTTATCACACCGCCTTCTTCCTGCAGCCACCACACTGCTTCTTCCTGCCTGTTGGAGTGCTATGCCTCCCTCCCCCTGTGTGCTGCTGTCCTCACTCTGCATGTCCTCCTGCCAGTTTGGGTCAGTTACTATAACAACCACCACCTCGTCATCCGCGTCCACACCCTTGGTCCTCCTCCTGATTTTCTGGCAATTGTGTCGCATCATCATCCACCTCTTGTGACACTTTCCCACTATCGCTTTCGTGTGACCATGGCTGCTCAAATATTTGGGCATCACTACATGTGATCTCCTCTTGCCCCGTTTCAAGTGGACCGGGCGGGAGGCCAGGATCTATAAATAGAAAAGTGAACAGGTCTTCGTAGTGTCAAATTGTGGGATCAGTTGTCTCCGGGCGCTGAGCATGGAGGGAGGAAGGAGGATCAGAGTGAGGAATATGCAGTCCAGATTCACGGCTACTGAGACTTGACCGTGTGAAGGCAGGGTGGTGGTGGCGGCAAAGTGACTGGAAGCATTATCCACTATCCAACCAACAACCTTTTGACACTGCTCTGGGTTCAATATTGTTTTGCTGCTGCGGTCCCCCAGGAATTGGGACAGGAAGGTCGGGCGAGAAGATGTGGTTGTTTGTTGTGGCCTGAGTTAAAACATTAGTATTGTTGTTTCTAAATGATTATGAACTTGTTTTCTTTGCATTATTTGAGGTCTGAAAGCTCAGGGTTTTTTTTTACATTTTGACCATTTCTCTTTTTCAGAAAAAAAAACAAAATTTATTACTTGGAAATTCGGAGGCATGTTGCCAGAAGTTTGTAGACTAAGGTTTCACATTAGAGTTTTTGTGCGCAGCGCATCGTGTGCATCCGTGCGCATGCGTCATGCGTACCTATGTTTAACATGACGTACGCATGGTCTTGCGTTTGCATGCGTTTGTCTGTGTTTTCGTGCTCATGCGTTTTTTGTGCTATGCGTTTTTTCAAGGTGTGCGTCTAGACGCACCGGACGCAACCTGTTGCATTTTTGGGTCCGCCCAAAGGAGTAAAAAAAAGCATGCGTACGCTTGCAAACGGAATGCGTCAAAACAACGCATCAAGAGACACTATCAAAATCAGTTTGTTCAATACCATTGGTGGGGGAGGAAGCAGTCACTGTGACATCCTCAAACATCCCTTGAGCCTGGTTGTTCCAGGCAGCCTCTCTAGCAGCCAAATCCATAATAGTATACAAATATATACAAAGCGTGCCAACACTCCTCTAAAGAAATGTGGCTTATAAGGCCACTAAAAGTAGTTCAAATAACAAGAAGTGAGGAGGGCACCACCAATAATATATAATAGGGATACACCAATGGTCAGTATAAAGGAGTGATGCTTTAATTCTGGACCAGTAGTAAGCTTACCATCTATACCTTGGATGATTAGAACCTGTTAGGGTTATATTATTAACCCATTAGGGTTTAATGTGTCATTTTGTGACCTTTTAATGTTTTTAATGTGTTTTTGGTTTGACTGACATTTAGTAAAAATAGCACATGTTGTCATTTATAGTGGTGATCCCATTTTTTGGCCAGTAGCTTTCTCTTTCTTGATGCATCACTCCTTTATACTGACCATTGGTGTATCCCTATTATATATTATTGGTGGTGCCCTCCTCACTTCTTGTTATTTAGTCTATGGGAATGCAGGCGTGTGCATGGACATGCGCACGCCTGCGTTTGCATACGCCTGCGTTTTACAAGTAAACATGTGTAGACACTGGTTTAAAACCTAGAGAATGAATGCACATAAAAAACGCAAACGCATGCAAAAACGCATCATGCATTTTTGCATGCGTTTCTACTTGCGCACGATGTGCTGCGCACAAAGACGCAAATGTGAAACTAGCCTAAAAGAACAATTTACATTTTATTCAAAAAATATATCTGCAAAGAGAAAACTCAGACAAACTGAAAATTTGGAAGTGGTCTCTTAATTTTTGCCAGAGCTGTATATAGCCACATACACTGCTTCTGCCTACTTAGCACTGATATCTATATACCCCGTAATTAGTCCTTAGAATGACTGTTGGTTTAGCTGGATTTGTGTATTCAGTAATAGTATACCCACACTAACTTCATAACCACCTATTCTGTCCCTATCTCTGCAGCAATTATCTTTACACTGGTGATTCCGGAGCAGATCGTGACAAGCAGGGCAGTGCCAGGTCTGATATAAACCTGATGACGCTCTGCGGCCAGCCAATCACTGTAATGCCACAACCAACATTGCTGTGGTGTTACAGTGTATGGCAGACAATCCCTGCATGTTGATTGGTGCACTAAAGAGTGCCAAACATGCAGGGAGGGGACCCTAGCTACCGCCGAGCAACCCCAGAAATACTTGGCGCTCACCGAGCACTGCGATGCTCGGGTGAGCACCGAGCCTTACAGAGCATGCGCGCTCATCACTAATTATAATATCACTAGATGGTGGCCCGATTCTAACGCATCGGGTATTCTAGAATATGCATGTAGTTTATTTATGAAGGCAAATAGCCTCTTCAGAGAGGACGATAACTTGAACTCTAGAGCCAACTATTGGATTTAGCAATCCTATAAGTCAATATCAACTCTTTAATAAGCCTTGCCAAATGACTTAGGGTAAGAAGCCCAACCAGAAACCACATGCAGACATGTGTTTCAGGTTGTTTTCCCCTCCTATGTGCAAAGCAGGTGATCTAATTTGACTTTTAGGATTGATACATTTAATAGATGACGGTAGAGATCAAGTTATCTTCCTTTCTGAAGAACCTATTTGCATATTTAAATTTCCAAAGGAGCATTGCATGGCCTATAAGTCTCCTTACGCTGGCTTGACACTGTCTACAAGGAGAAACATTCCTGTTTATATCCTATGGAGCGATGATTCTCATTTTTCTTTATCAGATCCCATAAACATAAAGTAAGTAGATATTCCTGTCAAAATCAACTGGTTTGGCCAATATTTTGTTTTTAAGTTGAGAGTTATATACACTTATGAGCAAAAAGGTAACGTTTTGAACTTTTGACTTAAAGGCTCCATATCTCACCATTCACTACTGCTTAGAATGTGAGACTGCCATCACTTTATAGAAAATCATCTTGGCTATCTCATACATAAATTTGACTTGCATCTATTTTGAATATGATTAGTTATGCAGATTCTTGTCATGTCACTGCATTGTTACTGATTTGCACCTGATGGTGGAGACATTTTTTTCTTCCTGCATACTACAAATTGTAACCTGTTCTCACATTCGTTAATAGCTCAGTCTGTTATTAGGTTGATTCCCAAGTGAAAATTCACTGGTTCAAATTGAGAAGCTTCCATGATGAAGATTTCCCAAGAAGAGATAAACAGCATCATCCAGCTCATAGACAGCGGTCTCTCGTCCAAGAAAATTGCCAAACTGCATCATGTGATGCCATGACAGTTGGAAGAATACGAAATGATGTCCATACATCCATCCATTCAAAAGACAAGAGGGGGACATCGAGGCAAAATATCAGTTTAAAAGTCTATTAGGTCTATTAGTTCTGGTGCAACAAACACGGCAGTGAAAGTGGCTTGAATGCTTCATAATAGTGAGATTACAGAAGTCCTAGCAAAGCACCATGTGACGCACGTTACGCAAGTCTGGAATGGTGTCCTGATAAAACGTGAAGAAGCCTCGACCTCTATATCATCATAAGAAGTGTTGGCTCAAGTTTGCAAAAAAGTACGAAAAGTGAACAGTAGAAGATTGGAAACAAGTAATTTACAGCAATGAGACATAAGTCAATAGACTAGACTCGGATTGATGCAAATGAGTCTGAAATAAACAAGGGGAAAAGGGCTGCAAGATTGAGAACTTGAAGGAACTTTCAAGTTTGGTGGAGGAAGCCTGATGATATGGGGCTGTTTCACAGCCAAAGTCATTGGATACTTGACAAGGATCAATGGTATTCTCAATGCTGAGCTGTATGTTTGTATCCTACAAGACGAGTTACTTCGTAGACTTGTGTACTATGTACAGAGTGTTCCAGCAGGGCAATGACCCTACGCATATGTCGAGATTGGCAAATAAATTGTTCAACGACAATGAAGTAGAGGTGCTGGATTAGTCCACACAGTACACAGACCTCAATTCAATAGAACACTTGTGGGTAGAGTTGAAGAAAAAATTGTATACATACCCAAGTGAGTCAATCAGTATGCACCAACTTTGGGAACGTGTAGAAGAGACCTGGGATCAGATTTTGGACAAGACATGCTTGAATCTGATCGAGTGCATGCCCAGAATGATTCAGGCAGCGCTGAAAGTCAAAGCTGGATTTACAAAATACTAACAAAATAATACAAATTAAAATTTTTAGGTGCAAAACAATAACAATGCAGTGACATGACAATAGTCTGCATAACTAATCATATGCTTAATAGTTGCAAGTCAAATTTATGTATGAGATAGCCATGATGATTGTCTATAAAAATAATGGTAGTCTCACGTGCGAAGCAGTAGCGGATGGTGAGATATGTAGCCTGAAATTCAAAAGTTCAAAACATTGTTACTCTTTTGCTTGTCTGTGTATATTTCTACATTTATAATTTATAACATACATGAAGCAACAACTGACATGTCATGAGTGGAATTTGGAAGGTTTGAAAATATATTCAGAAATAATTTTATCGATGTAATACTAATGATGATTCTGGTATATTCAAGGAATTCTTGAGTAAATTGCTTTGAAAAGACACAATTTGTTTTGCCGAATGTGTAGTTGCACAATAATTGTGCAGCTTTAGGTGTTTTCATACCAGTTTTGCCCAACTCTGCCAAACTATGCCGAGGTAGAACAGGTGTGTGATGCAACAGCTCGACAAACTCATGATGTCCTGTGGTTTACATTACACCAGAAACCTTACTCCAATCCCTGATTCACAGAGGTCATGATAAATTGGAGCTTCTGTTCTTATTATGGATCACCCGCCAGGGCAGTGGGGTACTCGGTACCGGGCCGGTATCTCAGAGGGAAGTGTAACAGTAGCCTTGACCCAGTCTGTGTCCCTGGGCATCCATGTAAAAGGGGTTAAGCATGGCTGATTAAAGTTTATAAGTGGATGATGCGTGACGCCACTTGTGGTGCTCAGCAATGAAGGGGTTAAGCCGACGCTGCAGGCAGGTCCTCTGGGACAGATGGTATAAGGCAGCAAGATGTAATAGCTCCCCACAGGTAGAGCTGTAGTCCTAGGGCAAGTGGGAATAGGTGTTGAGGAAGAGGGTGCAGTGTTACGCACAGAGATGTAGCAGTGCTGAAAGGGTTGCAGGAAGAAGGCAATGACACAACAGGGTGCAGTTTCATTTACCTTTACTTTGCTTTGCAAGTGCAGTCCAGGATCCAGATTACAGATGGAACAGGAGTTGGCCAGCCTGGAAGCAACTCAGGAATCTCTCTATGCAGATGGGTTGTGTAGTCTCCTTTCTAGCGCTTATCTGAGGTACATGCAGTACTGAGTTACACTGAAGTTCCTTTGCTTGCTCTCTTTTAGAACCCCCTCATATGGCAAACAGCTGTAGTCTCCTTCTTCTGGCTCACACTTTTCTGTTGTGCCTCTGAGTCTTATGTGGGAACAGAGCATTTACAGCTTCCTATTCCTCTGGTTTTTGCTGCTGGAACATGAGTATCCATACAACCTTGGAGACCGGACTCCGGACCATGCGCTATGCTAGAAGTGAGCCTGAACTCTGCTCAATCCTCCAGCTCTTCTCCTCTCATCCACACACTTTGCCCTCCTCACACGAACTAACTAACTTCCCCTTCCTGGCCCCCAGAGAGCAGCTCCTCCCCCAGCTTTGGTTCAGAGCTCCCTCTGCTGGCCTGGAGTGGGAACTGTGCTGTGTGTTGAATTTACCTGACAGAGAGACCATTTATTGCTTCCAAGCATGACATTACACTCCCTAGGAGGAAGGTAATGCCACTGTGGAGACCATACTCCTGGGGCACCACATTCCCCCCTAGTGCAATTCAGTACTCCCGGACTGAAGAAAACATGCAAAACATATTAACAAATGAACAATTGTAAATGTAACAAGATTTCAAAAATGAAAAATTACAAAAACCAAAGCTCAAAAATAGTCCAGATGATGATTAGTCCATGCGTCAATGTCCATGGTCCATTTCCTTGAGCAGTTGGCAAACTATGTACAAGATAGTTTTGACTACACATAGTCCTGGGGCCCAGTTGTTCATCAAAAACAAACTGATATTTCCAAAAGGTTCTTACAGAGTCTCTGTAGGCGCATAAGCTTGAAAAGTTGCATATTTACATTTTACCATTTGCATAACTTATTTAGATATGAAACCTTAGGGGTGGTATACCTTGGGTACTACGGACAGACCTACGTAGCACTGGTGTTGTTGGGTACCTTACTGGATGCCTTGTGTTAACTACTGGTGTAGTGTGTGTTGTACTGGCTACACTACTGGTGGTTCTGCATAGCACAGGGATACTAGATTTCCTAGGACCACTTCTACTCACTGTGGGCATGACAGATTCACCACTGGCAGGGTGATAATTCTCTTGTTCCACTGCTGGTGTGGCATCCGCTACCTGTACTTGCTGGTTTTCAGGGTGGTCTTGAGTCACTTCTTCTTGCATTACCAGTTGGGGAAAGGTCAAAACTGGCACCACTATGGCTTGATTCGCTCTAGTCCAATTTTCAGGGAATTCTCCGAGTACAGTACTGACCTTTTCTTCTTCCTCTATGGGCTGAAGGTTGTTTTGCTCTTCCATTCTGTCCTTTAGTTGGTCAGGGCACAGTTTCAGATGATCCCTCGACACTGCTGATGAAGTTTCTCCCCCATCTTTACTGATAAGGCACACTTTGGTGTTGTCAAAGTTTGATGGTAGGACAGTGTAGGGTTCAGCTTTCCATTGGTCATCCAATTTATGCATCCTCCTTTTCCTCTTTAGGACCTGTTCTCCTGGTGACAAGGGAACTGCAGGTGCATGTTGATTGTAGTTCTTTTCCTGCTTTTGTCTTTCCTGTGCTACACTCTTTTCTACACACTCTTGTACTTTTCGGTATTGCTGCTGTGGCTCTGAATCCCAGTCAGCATCTGGTGATGTCACCTCATGTGTAAGGACCCCCATATCCAAATCAATAGGCAACTTGCCAGGCCTCGCTCTCATTAGGTAGGCTGGAATGCAGTTGGTGGAATTCACAGGAATGTGATTGTAGAGGTCGACCAGATCTGGCAACTGCTCTGGCCACATATTCCTCTCTTCCAAAGGCAAGGTCTTCAGTAGATCGATCACCACCTGATTCATCTTTTCACACATGCCATTGGTCTTTGGATGGTATGGTGTTGTCCTGATCTTCTTGCAACCGTACAAGTTACAGAATTCCTGGAACACTTCTGCCTCAAAGGCTGGACCTTGATCTGTAAGCACTCGCTTGGTATATATGTGTGTGGGTGACAAAAGTGCTGTTGGAATGCTCTGGCTGCTGTCCTGGCTGTTTGATCCTTGACAGGCACGACTACCAGGAATCTCGAGTAGTGGTCAACGATGGTAAGAGCGTAAACGTAGCCTGAACGGCTTGGGACCAGCTTCACATGGTGCAGGGCGACCAACTCAAGTGGTTGTTTGGTTATTATTGGCTGCAAAGGAGCTCGCTGGCTGTTACGGTCCTTCCTGCGCAGGTTACATTGTCCACACTCCCGGCCCCAATTTTCAATGGCCTTCCTCATATCAGCCCAGTAGAATCTCTCTCAGAGCAAGGCCTCCAACTTCTTCCATCCAAAGTGTCCTGCTCCATTGTGGTACGCTTCCAAGACCATCGATGCCTCCCTCTTTGGGACTACCACCTGCCAGACCAACTCATGAGTGCAGGCATTGATACTCCTCTGACACAGCTTTCTCTCATAGATGAACAGCCTGCCTCTTTCCTTCCACAACTGCTGGGTTTATTCAGGAGCATCTGGACCTGGGCGTGAGTCAGCTTGTGACAGTAGCTCCTTTACCAGGTGGACTGCGGGGTCGCTATACTGCGTATCTGCCCAGTCATGATGAGGCAATGGATTTAGAGTGGCCTCTTTCATGATAGATCATCTGTTTCTCACTCCTTGGGCACGTTGGGCCGCAATTGGCCGGTGGAAGGCAGGTATCTCTATTTCTTCGAGTGCCTTGGGGTCTTCTCCTGCATCTGGCAGATTGGGCATTCTGTACAGTGCATCAGCATTGGCATTCTTGTGCCCCGCTCGGTACTTGATGGTAAATTCATAGTTAGACAGGCGGGCCATCCATTGCTGCTCCAGTGTGCCTAATTTTGCAGTTTCCAAGTGAGTCAGCGGGTTGTTGTCCGTGAAGATGGTAAACTTGGCTGAAGCTAGGTAATGCTTGAATTGTTCAGTCACAGCCCAGACTATGGCGAGGAACTCCAGTTTGAAGGAACTGTAGTTGTCAGGGTTCCTTTCAGTGGGATGAAACTTCCTGCTGGCGTAGGAGATCACTCTTTCTTTGCCATTCTGTACCTGTGACAGTACTGCTCCCAGTCCCACGTTGCTGGCATCAGTATACAAAACAAATGGTTGGTCATAATCTGGGTAGGCCAGAACTTCATCTCCTGTGAGAGCTATCTTCAGTCGAGTGAAGGACCTCTCCAGTTCCTCATTCCATTCAAATGTAGAACTCTTCTTCCTGGCTTTCTTGGGTTGGCCCACCAGAAGATTTTGCATAGGCGTGGCTATCTCAGTGAAGCCTTTGATAAACCTTCGGTAGTAGCCTACCAACCCAAGGAATTGATGTACCTCATGGAGGTTGCTGGGCTTCTGCCAGTCCCGGATGACAGTGAATTTGTCAGGATCCGGTGCCACACCTTCTGCACTCACTACATGACCAAGGTACCGTACCTTGGGCTTCAGGAGGTGGCATTTGGAAGGCTTCACTTTCAGGTCAAAGTTGGACAAGGCTTCAAACACCTCAGCCAGGTACTTCAGATGGTCTTCATAAGTCTTGGAGAAAACAATGACATTATCAAGGTACAACAGGACTGTCTCAAAGTTCTTGTGTCCAAGACAGCACTCTATTAGCCATTGAAATGTCCTTGGGGCGGTGCAGAGCCCGAACGGCATGTAGTTGAACTCACAGAGACCCATTGGTGTAGTAAATGCTGTTTTCTCCTTGTCTGCCTCTGCCACGGGAACCTGCCAATACCCACTGGTGAGATCTAAGGTGGAAAAATAGTTAGCAGTTTTAAGTGCGGCTAATGACTCCTCAATTCTGGGTAATGGGAAGGCATCCTTATGTGTAATGCTGTTAATTTTTCGGTAATCAACACACATTCTCATGGTACCATCTTTCTTTTTCACAAAGACTATTGGAGCTGCCCAGGGGCTACAACTGTCTCTGATCACCCCAGCCTCCTTCATTTCCCGCAACATACTTGTGGCACATTGATATTGTGTTGGGGGTATAGACCGGTACCTTTCTTTAATGGGTGGATGATCTCCAGTGGGGATATGGTGTTGAACTCCTTTTGCCTTCCCAAAGTCTAGAGGGTGTTTACTGAATACCCGCTCATACTCCTGAGTCACTCGGTATACCCCACTCTTTTGGTATGAAGGGGTGGAGTCAGTTCCCACCTGCAGCTGCTAACACCACTCCTCCAGCTGCTTTACAGAGCCATTGTCCCCTGCCTGGTCGGACGAGACCAAGGGCTCTGCTGCCTGTATTGCGTTGTTACTGACAGTAAGCAGCTTAGTAACTGTGGCATACCGAGGTATTGTGGCCTCCTCTTCCCCACAATTCAAGAGGCGTACAGATACTCTCCCTTTGCGAACATCAACTACCCCTCTGGCTGTCAGGACAGTGGGCTTGCTATCAGAGTACACTGGCTCTACCAATGCTTGGTAATCTTTTCTTCTGAGGCCGATGGCTGCCCGACACCAAATTAACATTTCACATCTGGGGGGTATCGCAATGGGGAAAGAATCACTCACTCTGATGCTGCCAATTTCTCTGCCAGACAGTTCTACCTGCTGTCTTTGCATCAGGGCCTTGATCTCCTTCTGCAGGACTCATTGTTCACTGGAACCAGCAGTCTCGGCTACCTGTTGCAACAAAACAATAACCTCGGCAAGACAATTTTCAATCACATTAGTACCTAGGGTCATCATTGGGTTACATTCTCGTCGATCAATGTCTACAACTATCAGACCTTGAGATTTTAACTCTACTTGCCCCACTTTAATGGTAATCTCTTTACATCCCACTTACAGCGAAGACTGACCATTGCTGACAACTACTGTTAGTTCATCACTTGGGCCACGGGTAAGTTCAGAGTCAGCCCAATACCACTTGTAAAGGATATATGGCATAGTTGTCAAGTGAGAGCCAGTGTCCAGCAAAGTGTTCTTGGGGATGCCGTCAATCACCACTGGGAGGACCGGTCGCCCTCCAACATACTTGGCTCGCCAGTTCTTTGGGCCTTGTGGTCCTACTCCTGGGGGTTGGCCCTTTGCCCCAGGGGTTGCTCATTTAAATAACAGAATCTTGCGATGTGGCCTGCCTTGTGGCAGTGACGACAGATGGGACGTCCGTCCTTGTCATAACGATGGTTGTTTCTTCCTTGGAGTGGCGGGATTCTCTTCTTCCGTAGCCATGGGACATCCTCTGGACTGGAGGCCAGCTGGCTCTTCTCCTTTGAGGACACCTGCATGGACTGCATAGTTTTGGCAAGTGCAACCATACTTTTGGTCAGCTCTTGGACCTGAAGGCGCAGTTCTGTGGATGGATCATTATCCAGAGTCTGTGCATCAGCCCCCACAGGGCTGGGAGGGAAAGAGGCTGCTTCTTGGTGGTATGTGATCACTGGGTGCCTTGGTGGCGCTGTACGGCTGACATTTGGTTCATGCAGCACCCGAATAGCCCTGTCTTTGAAGTCTGCAAAGACTAGGTCAGGGTTTTGTAGGGCTATGATGCGCAGCTGTGCTCTGTGGGTACTGAATAGGAGTCCCTCAATAAATTGATCCTTTAACAGCCTGTCTCCATCTTTCACACTGTCTGGGTCAATCTGCTATATGGCTCGCAGCGCCTCCTGCATTTTAACAGCATAGTCCCGTATACTGTCCTGCACTCTCTGCTTACACCCAAAGAATCTCATTTTTATTTCAGTTGCAGGTGGGTGTCAAAGGTGCTTCTTAGCTTAGCAAGAATCTTTTTAACAGTCTCTTTATCAGTGTCCTGCCAGGCTTTTACTTCTCTTTGCGCTGCACCAGTAAGCTGCCCAATAAGGATGTTCACTTTTTGGTTTTCAGACAGAGGATAGACTTCAAACAAACTGCACAGTCTCTCTTTGAATTCACTCAGGGTATGTGACTCCCCTGAGTACTGCGGTAACCAGGCTGCTCCCGGTATATAGGGCATGGACAGCGGCATTATGGGGACTGCTGTGATGGGCACTTGTTCCTGCTACGCTCTGGAAGCGGCATTGGCTGCTGGATTCTGCGGTGCCATTGGGGCCGCAGTTGCGCTGGCCCCTGCATCTTGCGGCGCTGTGGGGGGTGCGGTGGCATTCACCGCTGCATCTTCTCTTGCCTCAGACATTCTCTACCCCCCTAGCTAACGTTGGCCAAGCCCTGTGTTGCGCTGGCTCACCGGTCGCCGCTCCTCAGGCTGGATGATCGGGGACGCCGGGACTGCAGGCCTCTGCTCCTCACTTCCCGCGCGCTGGTCTCTTCCCGCGCAGAACTTCACTTCTTCATGCTCTCCGGCAGGCTCCACCCACGACGGCCCGCCCCTTTGACTTCCTGCGTGCGCCAAGCGGCGGGCAATGGCGGCAAATGCACAATAAGTCCACGGCACACAACACAGTCTCTGGCACACAGGACCCGGTGGCACCGGGCTCCGTAAATCCTGTTCGTGATGCCAAAATGGATCGCCCATCAGGGCAGTGGGGTACTCGGTACTGGGCCGGTATCTCAGAGGGAAGTGTAACAGTAGCGGTGACCCAGTCCATGGCCCTGGGCATCCATGTAAAAGGGGTTAAGCGTGGCTGATTAAAGCTTATAAGTGGATGATGCGTGACGCCACCCGTGGAGCTCAGCAATGAAGGGGTTAAGCCGGCGCTGCAGGCAGATCCTCTGGGACAGATGGTATAAGGCAGCAAGATGTAATAGCTCCCCACAGGTAGAGCTGTAGTCCAAGGGCAAGTGGGAATAGGTGTTGAGGAAGAGGGTGCAGTGTTTCACACAAAGATGTAGCAGTGCTGAAGGGGTTGCAGGAAGAAGGCAATGACACAACAGGGTGCAGTTTCCTTTACCTTTACTTTGCTTTGCAAGTGCAGTCCAGGATCCAGATTACAGATGGAACAGGAGTTGGCCAGCCTGGAAACAACTCAGGAATCTCTCTATGCAGATAGGTTGTGTAGTCTCCCTTCTAGCGCTTATCTGAGGTACATGCAGTACTGAGTTACACTGAAGTTCCTCTTGCTTGCTCTCTTTTAGAACCCCCTCGTATGGCAGACAGCCGTAGCCTCCTTCTTCTGGCTCACACGTTGCTGCTATGCCTCTGAGTCTTATATGGGAACAGAGCATTTACAGATTCCTATTCCTCCAGTTTTTGCTGCAGGAAAATCAGTATCCATACAACCTCGGAGACCGGACTCCGAACCATGCGCTACACTAGAAGTGAGCCTGAACTCTGCTCAATCCTCCAGCTCTTCTCCTCTCGTCCACACACTTCGCCCTCCTCACACGAACTAACTAACTTCCCCCAGAGAGCAGCTCCTCCCCCAGTTTTGGTTCAGAGCTCCCTCTTCTGGCCTGGAGTGGGAACCATGCTGTGTGTTGAATTTACCTGACAGAGAGACCCTTTATTGCTTCCAAGCATGACATCCCACTCCCTAGGAGGAAGGTAATGCCACTGTGGCGACCATACTCCTGGGGGAGCCACATTTATATGTTTTAAGTTGATTGACCCCGATTTCTTCACAGCCAGAGCTGAAATCCCCTGCATAGCTGTACAGATTACAGTTTGTCCTATAGTTACAACGTAACCTTGTTCCAAAGAATAGGTGGTAAATTTTGATCACTGAGCCACTCTTCTCTATTACTGATCACAATTGTGGGTCTCATGTCTCTCGATTCAAAGTCAATAGAACTGATGTAGACAGCAGAGTACAGGAGATAAATTGTGATTAAATAATAAAATTATGTGCTTATTGCAGTTATTGCATTCTAAGTATAAACACTATGAAGAATCTTAGTAAAAGGCTCAATATTCAAGGCTGAAACCCACAGTTATTATCAACTCATGATAAATGTGTGGTGCAGACCTAAGTCATTTTTACCATTTAGGGATAGTGAGAGCCCTCTTCAGGGCTATGCAATACCAAACACTGTACAAATCCATTGACTATTAACATTGACCCATGATACATAATTATGCGAGCTCTGTCTCAAAGTCAATACTTACAGACTCATTTTACCGTTCTCTCATCACAGCTTGACAGCTTGGAAATACATTATTGATAATATCTCCAGCGAATCTGACACGAACAACTTTTTTTTTTTTCCTGTGAACTGCGGGTAATTTTTTCTATTGCACTCTAAACACTGATTTTTCATTATCATTTATATGAAATAGGCCTAAAGTCTATTTTGTTTTAGATACTTGAATTTGTATTGATAATGATTACATTCAATCCCTCTCACCCGCGTTTGTCTCCCATGGCGTAAAACATCCTCTAGAAAACAAATTACTTTTTTGCTCTAACATAATTTAAAAATTGGTAAAAAAAACAACTCATTGGACAACACTATTAGTTTAGCAAGTCCCCTGATTATAGGAAGACGATTTCTATTTAGTAAATCTTTACTTATGATAATTGCAAAGGTAAAGAAAAAAATCGGTATGCTGCTGCATCCAAGGCCAGCTATCTATTATTCACACCACATTTACTTTCAGCATTCATGTAGATTCCCTTTGACATAACCTACTGTGTCACAGTTAATCCAATAAAGATAAAATATAGCCGAGCAAAAGACTGGTCGATTCCAGCTTTCTGGTAATTATTAAAGACTATTTCACACTGATTCTTTCAATCGATGCATTCCCCTTGCTTGTGATAGTTCTTTGCTTTGAAGCTCTGAATCCTTCTAGAGTCTAGAGAAAAATATAGCCACTTTTTCCCAGTCCCAGGGCCTTAGTATGAGTTCAAAGAGCACCACGAGTCATCATAGGTTTATCCTCAAAGGCTGACACTCACTGTTTGATGTATAGTGACTTAAAAAGTCATCCCTAACAAAGCATGTGTTTGCTACTAGTCCATTGAATAAGCCTTTTATCAGCTTATCAGTATGCACCCAGCACCTGCTAACAGCTCAGAGGAGAGAACATGCTGTCTCCTTGTGGACTGGCTATTGATTTAATTCCCCTCTCTAATTTCATATTGTCTTGGTGTCCAGTTTCTGAAGCATTTCTATTTTTTTTTTTGTGTAGAGAAGGAATACAGATGTAGTATAAAACAAACATAGGACCCTGCCTAAAATAATAATGATTGTGTTGGAAAAGGGTATCCGTACCGGACCTGCAAAAATAATTAAATAAATAAATATAACTTCAGAAAGCCTAAACTCCATCCACAAAGGCAAAACAAAAGAAAAAAAAAAAGAAATTTGAACACATAAAAGAGACTCAAAAAAGTCACAGATGGAAAGATAAATATGGCACACCATAAAAAAGGGCAAAAAACTAAAAGTGAATGCTATAATAAATCTGACCCATAGCCTTTGGTCTAAATTGCTTTCACAACCCAATAGTGGATTTGGATAATGCTGCAAAGCAATTTTGATAATTAGGATGTATTGGTATTTTGATTGCTAGATTTAATTTTTTTTTTTTTTAGCCCCTTTACCACCTTAGACGTATAGGTACTTATAAGGTTGGCTCCCTCTGTTTGCTGTGGGCTCTGACGCTGAGTCCGCAACTTTTCCAGTACATGTCAGCTGATATCATCAGCTGACATGTACCCCTAACAGCCGAAGGTGGAATCGCGATCCATCCGAGGCTGTTAATATGTTAAATGCCACTGTTAATCTCTGACATCGGCATTTAACATGCTTCCTCAGGAAGCGCATCACTAATCCCGCCCATCGGCGTCCGTGTCACATGACTGCGGGTTGCTGATGGGTTGGCATGACAACCCAGGGTCTGCAGGAGACCCCTGTGGTTGTCATTGCCAGATAGCTAAGAGCAAGTGAGCATTTCTGCTACACAGAGTCCCATAGAGACTATTGAAGCAAATATAAATTAAAAAAATATTTTTAAAAATGTTAAAAAATATAATGATATAAAAGTTCAAATCAACTCCCATTCATCCCATTAAAAATAAAACAATAAAAAACACATATTTGGTATTGTCGAGTTCAGAAACATAGACTCTATCAATATATAAAAACAATTAATCCGATTGGTAAACGGCGTAACAAAAAAAAAAATAAAACCGTCAGAATTATGTTTTTTTTGGTTGCCGCAACATTGCAATAAAATGCAACAACAGGCAATCAAAAGATCGTATTTACACCAAAATGGTATCAATGAAAACGTTAGCTCGGCACGCAAAAAATAAGCCCTCACCAGCCCCAGGTTACAAAAAATGGAGACGCTGCGGGGTTTTGGAAAAAGGCAGCTTTTTTGTTTTTTGAGAAATTAAATACTAAAATTGACCTGCCATTATGATTCTTCAGGTCATTACGAATCCATAAACACCAAACAAGTCTAGGTTCTTTTTTATTTCAGTGGTAAAAAAATATATATAAAGTTTGTAAAAAAAAAAATGTCATAGTCCGAGAACCATAGGGGCTAGATGAAGGCTTATTTTCTGCATGCTGAGCTGATGTTTTTATTTATACCATTTTGGGATAGATACTATCTTTTAATCGCCCGTTATTGCATTTTAATGCAATATTGCTGCTACCAAAAAACATAATTCTGGAGTTTTGATTTTCTTTCTAGTTACACCATATACCAATCAGATTAATTCTTTTTATATATTGACTAGCTGAAGAGCCCAGCGTTTCCCAGGCATAGTAAGTAACTGTGGTTAGTTATAACAAATTATAATGATTATATTGCACATAAAAACATTTCACATCATACACTGCTCAAAAAAATAAAGGGAACACTTAAAGAACAGAATATAACTCCAAGTGAATCAAACTTCTGTGAAATCAAACTGTCCATTTAGAAAGCAACACTGATTGTCAATCAATTTCACATACTGTTGTGCAAATGGAATAGACAACAGATGGAAATTACTGGCAATTATCAAGACACACTCAATAAAGGAGTGGTTCTGCAGGTGGGGACCACAGACCACATCTCAGTACCAATGCTTTCTGTCTGATGTTTTGGTCACTTTTGATTGTTGGTTGTGCTTTCACACTTGAGACGGACTCCGCTACCCACACAAGTGGATCAGGTAGTGCAGCTCATCCAGGATGGCACATTAATGCGAGCTGTGGCAAGAAGGTTTGCTGTGTCTGTCAGCGTAGCAAAATTTATTGCTTGGAAATTCGGAGACATGTTGTCAGAAGTTTATAGAATAAAAAAGCAATTTACATTTTACTCAAAAATATACCTATAAAGAGAAAAATCAGACAACCTGAAAATTTGGAAGCGGCCTCTTAATTTTTGCCAGAGCTGTGTATATGTATATATATATATATATATACAGTTGTGGCCAAAAATATTGACACCTCTGCAATTCTGTCAGTTAATACTCAGTTTCTTCCTGAAAATGATTGCAGTCACAAATTCTTTGGTATTATTATCTTCATTTAATTTGTCTTAAATGAAAAAACACAAAAAGAATTGTCCTAAAGCCAAATTGGATATAATTCCACACCAAACATAAAAAAGAAAGTGGACAAAAGTATTGGCACTGTTCGAAAAATCATGTGATGCTTCTCTAATTTGTGTAATTAGCAGCACCTGTAACTTACCTGTGGCACCTAACTGGTGTTGGCAAGAACTAAATCACACTTGCAGCCAGTTGACATGGATTAAAGTTGACTCAACCTCTGTCCTGTGTCCTTGTGTGTACCACATTGAGCATGGAGAAAAGAAAGAAGACTAAAGAACTGTCTGAGGACTTGAGAAACCAAATTGTGAGGAAGCATGAGCAATCTCAAGGCTACAAGTGCATCTCCAAAGACCTGAATGTTCCTGAGTCTACCGTGCGCAGTGTCATCAAGAAGTTTAAAGCCCATGGCACTGTGGCTAACCTCCCTAGATATGGACGGAAAAGAAAAATTGACAAGAAGATTTCAATGCAAGATTGTGCGAATGTTAGATAAAGAACCTCGACTAACATCCAGCCAAGTTCAAGCTGCCCTGCAGTCCCAGGGTACAACAGTGTCAACCCGTACTATCCGTCAGCGTCTGAATGAAAAGGGACTGTATGGTAGGAGACCCAGGAAGACCCCACTTCTTACCCCGAGACATAAAAAAGCCAGGCTGGAGTTTGCCAAAACTTACCTGAAAAAGCCTAAAACGTTTCGGAAGAATGTTCTCTGGTCAGATGAGACAAAAGTAGAGCTTTTTGGGCAAAGGCATCAACATAGAGTTTACAGGAGAAAAAAAGAGGCATTCAAAGAAAAGAACACGGTCCCTACAGTCAAACATGGCGGAGGTTCCCTGATGTTTTGGGGTTGCTTTGCTGCCTCTGGCACTGGACTGCTTGACCGTGTTCATGGCATTATGAAGTCTGAAGACTGTTTTAGTTTTCTACTACAAATTTTGCAGCATAATGTAGGGCCCAGTGTGAGAAAGCTGGGTCTCCCCCAGAGGTCATAGGTCTTCCAGCAGGACAATGACCCAAAACACACTTCAAAAAGCACTAGAAAATGGTTTGAGAGAAAGCACTGGAGACTTCTAAGGTGGTCAGCAATGAGTCCAGACCTGAATCCCATAGAACACCTGTGGAGAGATCTAAAAATGGCCGTTTGGAGAAGGCACCCTTCTAATATCAGGGACCTGGAGCAGTTTGCCAAAGAAGAATGGTCTAAAATCTTCATTTAATTTGTCTTAAATGAAAAAACACAAAAGAGAATGAAGCAAAAAGCAAAACATTGATCATTTCACACAAAACTCCAAAAATGGGCCAGACAAAAGTATAGGCACCCTCAGCCTAATACTTGGTTGCACAACCTTTAGCCAAAATAACTGCGACCAACCGCTTCCGGTAACCATCAATGAGTTTCTTACAATGCTCTGCTGGAATTTTAGACCATTCTTCTTTGGCAAACTTCTCCAGGTCCCTGATATTTGAAGGGTGCCTTCTGCAAACTGCCATTTTCAGATCTCTCCACAGGTGTTCTATGGGATTCAGGTCTGGACTCATTACTGGCCACCTTAGAAGTCTCCAGTGCTTTCTCTCAAACCATATTCTAGTGCGTTTTAAAGTGTGTTTTGGGTCATTGTCCTGCTGGAAGACCCATGACCTCTGAGGGAGACCCAGCTTTCTCACACTGGGCCCTACATTATGCCGCAAAATTTGTTGGTAGTCTTCAGACTTCATAATGCCATGCACACGGTCAAGCAGTCCAGTACCAGAGGCAGCAAAGCAACCGCAAAACATCAGGGAACCTCCGCCATGTTTGACTGTAAGGACCATGTTTATTTCTTTGAATGTCTCTTTTTTTCTCCTGTAAACTCTATGTTGATGCCTTTGCCCAAAAAAGCTCTACTTTTGTCTCATCTGACCAGAGAACATTCTTCCAAAACGTTTAGGCTTTTTCAGGTAAGTTTTGGCAAACTTCAGCCTGGCTTTTTTATGTCTCGGGGTAAGAAGTAGGGTCTTCCTGAGTCTCCTACCATACAGTCCCTTTTCATTCAGATGCCGACGGATAGTACGGGTTGACACTGTTGTACCCTCGGACTGCAGGGCAGCTTGAACTTGTTTGGATGTTAGTCGAGGTTCTTTATCCAACATCCGCACAATCTTGCGTTGAAATCTCTTGTCAATTTTTCTTTTCCATCCACATCTAGGGAGGTTAGCCACAGTGCCATGGGCTTTAAACTTCTTGATGACACTGCGCACGGTAGACACAGGAACATTCAGGTCTTTGGAGATGGACTTGTAGCCTGGAGATTGCTCATGCTTCCTCACAATTTGGTTTCTCAAGTCCTCAGACAGTTCTTTGGTCTTCTTTCTTTTCTCCATGCTCAATGTGGTACACACAAGGACACAGGACAGAGGTTGAGTCAACTTTAATCCATGTCAACTGGCTGCAAGTGTGATTTAGTTATTGCCAACACCAGTTAGGTGCCACAGGTAAGTTACAGGTGCTGTTAATTACACAAATTAGAGAAGCATCACATGATTTTTCGAACAGTGCCAATACTTTTGTCCACCCTCTTTTTTATGTTTGGTGTGGAATTATATCCAATTTGGCTTTAGGACAATTCTTTTTGTGTTTTTTCATTTAAGACAAATTAAATGAAGATAATAATAACAAAGAATTTGTGTTTGCAATCATTTTCAGGAAGAAACTAAGTATTATCTGACAGAATTGCAGGGGTGTCAATACTTTTGGCCACAACTGTATGTATAAAAGGTGATAGTAAATAGCAAACTTGATTGCATATAATGTTGGGGATATCCCTAGGAGAGCTACCAGTTATAAATAACTGGTCCAATATCCAGGATGGCATAAATAACAATGGACTGTACAGGTGCTATTCTGAGATTTACACGACAGGAAAACATGTTACTCATCTTGTGATGATACTGCTTCACAATGGCTTCTGTATCTCAATATTTATACCAAACAAAGACCCTAATATCATTCAATATAAATATTTATTTATGATCAAAATGGTCTTCTGTATAAACATCCAAATAAAAAATAAACATAGAAATATTAATCTCAATTTTAATAAAAATAGGAACAAGAATGACAAATATTCTTATGAAAACGTCGCCCAAAGTGGGAAACAAAATAAGACACATAAGCTTAATTGGGCTTTTTTTGGATTAACAAACAAAATGTAAAAAAAAACCGAAAAAAAAAAGGAGTGGGCGGGGACTCATTACAAAAAAAAATTAGATCCCCTTAAAGATGATGAAAAAATCTGTAATTTAAGTTCTGATTTTTATGAAGAGGAAGAATCTCTATTGCATAAAGGTCTTAAATATGCACCTTTGGTAAACAATGCTATTTTTTTATTAAAATTAGGCAATATGTTTGAAAGTTGGCTTTAAAAAAAAATATTCAAAAAAGAATCGTTATAAAACAGTCAAATCATCTGTTACACAAAGAAAATAATCCAGTATATGAAAGCAATGTCTCACCTAATATTAACATATGATTACCACGCTTTCCAATAAATCAAAATTTAATCGTCCTAATGAGCACTCCACAGCATTAAAAACTTTTGAAATAATGCTATATGGAAAGACGTTACAAAAAGAGCCTTAGATTAACCTGACACAATTTAACATTCAAAGAGCGTAACGCCATCAGACAATTACAAAATAATCACAATATTGTCATGCACACAGTTGACAAAGGGGGCAGGATATTTCATATCTCAATGTCCTGTGAGTAACAAACCCTAAACTTTGGCAAATTAAATGTGACATAGAAATAACCTTGTGCATGGTTCCACCCTGGCTATAAATGTAATTTTTATTGATATATTATCATTAAAAAAAAAACTTAAAAACAGAAGAGGTGCAAGAAAAAAAACATGACTAGTGTCAGAAACACCGCACTGAACTTACTCACTGAGCCAGTGCGCCTGTCCTGAGTAAAGCGAACTGAGCTCAAAGATACCTGTGGAGCGGGCAGCAGCCGAGTAGATGCGTACTTCAGAGCCGCAGGACCTGAAGCACGTGACTGCTAGGGGCGTGGCCTAAACTCCAGAGAGCTAGGAGCTGCAAGAGAACTCCTAGCAGGGTAACTGCGAGACAAAGTTACCAAGGGGCATAGACAGGGAGGATAGTCAGGATGTAGCCAATGAGTCATACACAGAGATAGCAGCAAGGTACAAGAGGGGTGAGCAGAGAGCAGTCAGATCACAGGCAATGAGTCATACACAGAGAGGATAGCACAATACAGAATCAACAGGCAAACTCACAACGGGAAACAGAACCGGGTTAGAACCATATAAACAAGCTATAACAATGAACAGGCACAGGCACACAGGGGTCAGCACACTCGGCCAAAGGCAAAAGTATAACTGGCAGGGATTGGAGTTTCCCAGGGGTTTAAGAAGCTCTCCCAGAACCAGAAAGAGGACACAATCATTAACCCCAGGTGTGCAGGTCAAAACCTGCACTGAGCTCCAGACATTAACCCCTGACGTGCAGCTCAAAAACCTGCACTGGGATCGTGACAACTAGTAAGAAGTTGATAGAGAACAGGTTAATATATAATAGTCCTTAATAGAAGATTCAATACCAGGTGTGCTTCATAAACAATAGTGGATCTAGCAAGATTAAAGTGGCTTAAAGCATCAGAATTAAAGTGCTAGTAGTGTGGCGACATTGGATATTTACTTTCCAAATTGGGTGGTTAAACAGTGGCTATTGGTATTCTATCTCATCCCCAAAATACTTAAAGTTGCCATTAACCTAAAGGGGCGATCTATAATATCTTGAAAAGGTTTAATAACTACTAATTTATCTAGATATGTGGATTCACATCTCCAGCCATGTGTCACTCAACTCTCAGCCTACTTTAAGGATATCAATCACATTATTGAGATATTACACACTATCACTTGGAAATAAGGATACATTCTGGGGAAACTAGATGTCACCTTATTTTTTACTGTGATTGAGCACAGTAGGGGTTTGCGGGAAACTAGATGTCACCTTAATTTTTACTGTGATTGAGTCCAATAGGGGTTTGCGGCACAGTGCAATCTTTTCTTGATTCAAGTGGAATTTATAATCTAAACTAGGGGTCTCAAACTTGGCAGAGTAAATGGGCCGCACATAAAAAATATTTAAGCTGGCGGGCCGCATTCCTTTCAAACTTAATACACTCACAATTGATAGCGGTATCTAAGGGGTTAAATGGCCGCAATCGGTGCTAATACCGATCATGGCTGTTCAAATAGGTTGTCAGCTGCGATGTACAGCTTACCTCAGCGGATGATAGTGTTGGCTCTGCATGTGAGCCGGTGCTATCATCTCGCTGTACACACACAGCCACAGTCACCTGTAAAACCCAGCAATGGGGGGAAAGTCACACCTCTGCTCTCTGCGTGCTGGCGTGATGTCATTACACAGTGCCAGAGGGATGTCATCACGCAGGGCCACAGCCACTATGGAGCGGTGCAGTCCTCCTCTCTTCTAGTGTGAGCAGTGGCGTAACTACAAAGTTATGGGCCCTGGTGCGATATTTCAAATGGGCCCCCCATGCCAAAATACATGCACATCTCCACTCCACACACCTCGTACACATGCGGCTCCACTCCACACACCTCGTATACATGTGGCTCTGCACACCTCGTACACGCGTGGCTCCTCTCTGTCCACCTCGTACACACGCGGTTCCGCTCCGTATACTTCATACACACATGGCTCCTCTCCGTACACCTCGTACACACACGGCTCTGGTACATCCACACTGTAAACCCCTCCTGACCCCAGACATAAACTTACCTGCATCCAGCACCATGGCAACCAGCACAGGCAGTTGCTTCCTGCTTACACTGAGGCCCCTGATCATGTGATCCTGACTCCTCCCCCTCCTGTGACCTCATCCCAGGTCCGGTGCACTCAGAACAGCCATTGCACGCTCCTGAATGGGAGTGAGACATGTGGTGCACCGCGGGCCCCAGATGACTGCTTCAGGAGCCACATGCTAAACGAATCCAAATTTATTATTCACAGATTCATTTTAACTCATAATTGTTTTGAATACAACATGGAGATGTATTTTCAGAAGTATGGTACCACCATGGGGATCATGTCTGCCCCAGCTATGCCAATTTGTATAGGGGTTGCGAGACAGTGCAAATCTTTTCTTGATACAAGTGGAATTTATCATTTAAACGGATCCGAATTTATCATTGACAGTATCAGATTTATTTAAACTAATAATTATTTTGAATTTAACAAGGATATGTATTTTCAGAAGTGTGGTACCGCCATGAGGACCATGTTTGCCCCCTAGCTATGCCCAATTTGTATATGGGAATATGGGAACAACATTTCATATTTCCAGGACACAGGCTGCTGGTGGACCTGCTTATTGGCAATGTTAGTTTTATTTGAAAGGGATCTGAGGAGTCATTATTAAACTTCTTTACTGAAATTAATTATAATGATTTTTTCTTAAAACTCACACCCATTTACACTTTAAAGAAAAAAATCAATTTTCTTGATCTTAATTTATTTATTTTGGATATCAAAATTTCTACTAAATGTTACCATAAATCCGTTGATTTCAACAGCTACAGTACATTATCACCACCGTTTGCCACCTACCCACATGGTTAGCTAATATCCCAAAAGGACAGTTCACTCAGATTTGGCAAAACTGCACACACATTGATGGCTAATTAAAGAAGGCCAATAATTTGAAAACTAAGTTGTTCAATAGAGGTTATAGTGTAAATCTAATAAATTGGATAGATTGATTGTAGACATCCAGTCACAACCAAGGGCAGCCTTATTTAAGGGGTCCAAAATATGCAAACCTTGAGCATTTGATAACATATAATACATAAATACATGAATGGATGAATTATCCAGTTTCCCTACTATAACCCAATATAACACAGAAATTTACCCAATAATCCTAAATTAGTTTTCCGTAAGGCACTTACAATAGACAAATTGGTAGCACCTACAGTTAAAAATAAAAATAAGAATGACAGTATTAGTGCAGCTCCCATGCAAATATTTAATGTATCAATTCAGAATCATTGGTGCAATCCAGTAAATACAAGATCCTCTGCATCCACTCTTAAAGTATTTTTCTGTACTGTACAGTCTTTGTTTAGGCTGCAAACACAAACCCAACAAACAAAAATGCTTTGAAGAAAATACCAACTCCATGGATGTGTACCTGATTAAGAGCTTTATCACTTGCTATACTAAGGGGGTGATTTAAGCTATCAACCATCCATGGGATGGAGAAGGGTACTACTTATGTTTTAAAGATGTAAGGGTACTACTTATCTTTTAAACATGTCTCGGACAGAATCCAGATGGATTTTCATCTCAAACACCCCTATAACATCAGGTTGAAATCATGATATAGAATAATTTGCATTTTAATAATTTTATCAAAAAACAGAGACTAATTGGTAGGAATAATGTACTAATTATTAAATTAGCAGACATATTTAAATACAGTTTTAAACATTCTTAATATTATTTATATTTTTTTTAACATAACAGTCTTTGTGTTAGAAATCCACAAACTACTTTTAAATAGTTTTGTTAACAATGTATTATGTCATAATAAGCTAAATGTTTTTTTTTTAAAATGGTTATTGAACAATGAGCCAAGTCACATCAGGATAAATGACAATTTTTGATCATAGTATTCAGCTCTGTAGAAACTGAGAACAGAAAGGACACTATTGTGTTTATTGTAGACCACCTGGATAGACTGAAGACATACTGTAGATGAACTCTTTTTAAGTCAGATGTCTTTGTTTTAAAAAAAAATACAACATAGTGATCATGGGAGATTTTAACTATCAAGATATTTGTTGGGAATCTCAGGCAACAGTAATGGGTCCAGAAAATTCTTATCTTCTCTTGCTGACAACTTTATCTTTCAAAATGCAGAAGGGAGAACATGAGGATCTCTCATCTTGGATATAATTCTTACCAACAGGGAGGAAGTAGTTGAGGGCAAGAAAATGAAAATTACATCTACAGAATGAAAGGAACAGAACTAAGCAACAGCATGTGTGAAAAAGACTTGGGTTTTATAATAGATTACAGACTGAATATGAGTCAACAGTGTGATGCAGACACAAAAAGGGCAAACACAATTCTGGGATGTATGAAGAGAAGCATAGAGTCTAGATCATGCAAAGTAATTATCCCCCTCTACTCCTCCTTGGTCTGACCTCATCTGGTATACTGTATCTAGCTCTGGGCACTACATTTTAAAAGAGACATTGAAAAACTTGAGCAATTTTAGAGAAGAGCTACCAGGATGGTGAGCGGACTGCAAAGTATGTTCTACGAGGAATGCTTAAAGGATCTGGGAATGTTTAGTTGGCAAAAAAGAAGGCTAAGAGGAGACTTAATAGCTGTCTACATATATCTGAAGGGCTGCACAGCGTAGAAGAATCATCCTTCTCATTTGCACATGGAAACACGAGAAGCAATGGAATGAAACTGAAAGGGCAAAGATACAGATTAGATATTACAAGAAACGTTTTGACAGTGATAGTGATCAATGAGTAGAACAGGCTGCTACCAGAGGTGGTGAGTTGCCCATCATTGGAAGTCTTCAAACAGAGGCTGGACAGACATCTGTCTGAGATGGTTTAGCAAATCCTGCAATGAGCAGGGGGTTGGACATGATGATCCTGGAGGTCCCTTCCAACTCTCACAGTCTATGATTCTATGATTATTTTGCCCTAATAAGCATAGAAGGGTATTCATAGCCATCTAGGACAGCATTTCTGTATTTCCCCCGACAAAGGGAACAGTGGTTTTCGAAATGTGTAGTGACTTTTGGATCTATCCATCATCCGTACCTGCAGAGTGTGACGTCAAACACTGGTTCCTCCTCATCTCCTGAATTTTCATGGCCTTCCTGATTCTTCCTGCTGCATGGACACCTTAACCTTTGGAAAACCTCATCCCTTGTACCCTATGGGACATTTATTACTTTACTGTGTTTACAGTTCAGGTAAAAAAAAGGTACTAATGCTTCTCCTAAGTGGGGAACATCTGTTATTGGTGTTTGTTTATGCTGCAGTCTTTTTCTACTATTGTTATTATTATAATCTGTGAAGGAAATAATTAGTCGATCCCTTGCTTATTTTGTAAGTTTTCCCACTGACAAAGACATGGGCAGGTTAATTTTAACATTGAGAGATAGAATATCAAAAATAAAATTCAAAAATCACATTGTATAAATTATATAAATTTGTTTGCGTTTTGCAGTGAGAAATAAGTATTTGATCTCCTACCAACCATTAACAGTTCTGGCTCCTACAGACCAGTTAGACGTTCCTAATCAACTCGTTACCTGCATTAAAGACAACTGTCTTACATAGTCACCTTGATAAAAGACTCCTGTCCACAGACTCAATTAATCAGTTAGACTCTAACCTGTACAACTTAGGCAAGACCAAAGAGCATTACCAATATGTCAAGTACAAGATCATAGACCTGCACAAAGCTGGAATGGGCTACAAAAGCATAAGTAAGATGCTGGGTGAGAAGGAGACAACTGTTGGTGCCATAGTAAGAAAATGGAAGAAATACAAAATGCTTGTCAATCGACATTGATCTAGGGCACCATGCAAAGTCGTACCTCGTGGGGTATCCTTGAACATGAGGAAGATGACAGATCAGCCTAAAACTCCATGGGTGGAACTTGTTAATGTTCTCAAGGCAGCTGGCACCACAGTCACCAAGAAAACCATTGGTAACACATTACGCTGTAAAGGTTTAAAATCCTGCAATGCCCGCAAGGTCCCCTTGCTCAAGAAGGCACATGTGCAGGCCCATCTGAAGTTTGCCAATGAACACCTGCATGATTCTGTGAGTGATTGAGAGAAAGTGCTGTAGTCAGTTGAGACAAAAATTGAGCTATTTGGCATTAACTTAACTCACCGTGTTTGAAGGAAGAGAAATGCTGCCTATGACCCAAAGAACACATCCCCACTGCCAAGCATGGAGGTAGAAGCATTGTGTTTTTTGGGGGTGTTTCTCTGCTTAGGGCACAGGACTACTTCACCTTGTCAATAGCAGAATGGATGGAGCCATGTACCTTAAAATGCTGAATGACAATATCCTTCACTCTGCCAGCAACACAATGTCCCAAAACATACAGCCAAGGCAACAAAGGAGTGGCTCAAGAAGAAGCACATTATTGTCATGGAGTGGCATAGCCAATCTCCTGACCGTAATCCCATAGAAAACTTATGGAGAGGGTTGAAGCTCCGAGTTGTCAAGTGACAGCCTAGAAATCTTAAACATTTAGAGATGATCTGCAAAGAGGAATGGACCAAAATTCCTCCTGACATGTGCACAAACCTCATCATCAACTACAAAAACCATCTGACTGCTGTGCTTGCCAACAAGGGTTTTGCCACAAAGTATTAAGTCTTGTTTGCCAGAGGGAACAAATACTTATTTATTACTTAAATGCAAATATATTTATATAATTTATGCAAAGTGATTTTCTGGATTTTATTTTTGATATTCTATCTCTAGATGTTAAAATTAACCTTCCCTTAAAATTATAGACTGTTAATATCTTTGTCAGAGGGTAACTTACAAATTCTTATTTTGTTATTTTATTTTATTATTTTTAAGCATGCACTAAACATAGCCATGCAATCACAGCCAGATTTACTATTGTTTGCACAATTTTGATACTGTTATCTGAAGTGTGCCATACAGAGCAGTTGTAACACGAATGCCAGCACCTATGCATGGTTCCTTTTCCCCCTCCATGAAGGGACACTGACATATTCAATCCTCCGACCCCGCGGCTTTGTCTGCTTCTGATGGCATGTCTCCTGCTTGTGCAAACCACACTTGCTGGCAGCACACCTAGTGGGCACACATGTGTGCTCCCTTATTGTTATAGGGGCAGCACATGCACATAGTAAAATGCCCCCAGCGAATGAATGGGAGGTATTTAGCATCAGAGTGCACCTGCAAGATGGCTCCCAGCCAATAGGTGGGAGGCATCTAGAATAAAAGACTCCCTTCCCCTTAGGTAGTTGCTGAAGCAACAATATTTATTACTGTGTAGTTTCTCCTACTAGTGAGTTGTGAGGTCACCCGGTCCCGGTGTGGCCAATATACTGCTCCCTTGGTCCGTGTTCAGCCACTTCTTGAACATTCTCCCCCTGGTCCATGTGCAGCCAGAGCCGGACCTGCTCTCCTGGTCCATGTGCAGCCAGTGACTGAACCCGCTCCTCAGGGCCATATGTGGCCAGTGCCTGAACCTGCTCCTTTGGTCCTTGTGTGGTCAAGCCTGAAACCTCCTTCCCTGGTCCATTTCTATTCAGCCTGCTAGAACCAGTCTCCGAATCAGCCAAGTCTGAATGTAGCCCGAATCCGTGTCAGTAACCATTCTGTAGAGAAGTCAAAACCTACTAGTTTAAATGGAGCCCAAGTTTGTAATCTGTGTCAGCGGCAGCTGCAGTACTGGGTCCTGCCTAGCTTTGGTACCTGGTGGCTACCTGCAGCCCCACTCTCTCCACCTTCAGGAGCTTCAGTGAACACCAGGTAGCTGCTTAGCTGCGCCCCTTCCTATCCAAGCCTAGTCTTATGGCACAGTAGGTCCACAAATCCACGTGCACCACCGTTGGGGGTAACAGTGGTTTACGACTACATATATTTAATTTTCATTTTTAATATCACATAGTTGATTTTTTGCTCTGCTTGAGCCATACCTCATGTACCTCCTAATTTACAATATATAATTAACCAGCAGTTACTGATATTTATTCCTTTGTTGTTGTTTGTGGAGCTTACTAACAGGTGTATGCATTACTATTGGCTGCCACAAAATATTTTTATACGATTAGGTGCAGGTGATTTTCGTTATTATTCTAAGATGGGTAATTTGATATCAGCATAGTATTTGTTAATGGAGTTGATGTAGCTGATGAAATATCTTAGTTTGCATATGTAGACAATTTAAACCTCTTTAAACTTAAACAAAATAAATCTAGAAAAGATTTCCAATCTGGAACACTGTGGTTCTGAAAAAACTGCACTGTTTGTTATAAAGACCTTCATGGTCTCACACAGTGCAGCATTGACTTGTTAAAGGTAATAGGATAATGCAGTAATGAACACACAATAGAACACAGGGGTATCACAAGTCCCAGAATAACAGTTATGTTTAATTAAACAGTATAGTTGTGTATTTCAAGGTACTACAAGTCCAAGCATAAATTAGTGATAAACAAATACATAGTGGCTTGGAACTGCATGGCTCACCAAACTCGGGGCTGAATACAGGGATAGCCACTTATAAAGACTTTGAAGTTCGACAACAGCTGCTGTGTGGATGGATTCTAACATCCCATATATGAGCGACCATTTCCTCTCCACCACAGACACTGCAAACCCAATCTTGTGCTGAGGATGCAGCATGTAGAGAAAGGTAAAAGATCAGGTGGAGTCTGCTGGGGAGGAAAAGGAGACTGCGGGGCTGGGTCCCACTGCCACACCGGCCTATCTGTCTGTTTACGCATGCTGGTCCTGGTACCTATCATTGTTTCCACGTAGCTCTGGGATTCTAGACTTGTATTTGAGCGAGAGCAACTTCTGCACTAATTGTGTATTCTCATGCTATGCATATGTGTATTCTTTTTCTGGAGACTCCAATTTCCTCCAACAAACCAAAAACATATTGATATGTTAATAGGGTTTTTATAGAATCATAAAATCGTAGAGTTGGAAGGGACCTCCTGGGCCATCTGGTCTAACCCCCTGCTCAAAGCAGGATTCGCTAAATCATCCCAGTCAGATGTCTGTCCAGCCTCTGTTTGAAAAATGAGGATGAATGAACTCATGGAGATCTACATCCAGCATTGCGGAGACACTATCACATGTTTCTCAACGCAGTGATTCTAGAGCAATGCCCCCATCCCTTATGGGAAATATGTAAAAACATGCAAAACACAAGCCGCGGAGACACCATCACATGTTTCTCAACGCAAGCAATGACTAGCCAGGTCTTTCCCCAGGAAGGGACAACCACGGGAAGGACAGTCTCCAATGAAGGAAAACACCTATGCCAAAACATGGTATCCACCCACAGACAGCTTTTTCGGGATATTGCCCCTCATCAGTGTGGAGTAGGAAACTGGCCAGTAGGAGCAATGCCTAGTAGAAGACTGTGAAAAATGAGGATGAATGAACTCATGGAGATCAACATCCAACACTGCGGAGACATCATCACATGTTTCTCAACGCAGTGATTCTAGAGCAATGCCCCCATCCCTTATGGGAAATATGTAAAACATTTTTCACAGTCTTCTACTAGGCATTGCACCATTACATACTTCCCATAAGGGATGGGGGCATTGCTCTAGAATCACTGCGTTGAGAAACATGTGATGGTGTCTCCGCAGTGTTGGATGTTGATCTCCATGAGTTCATTCATCCTCATTTTTCACAGTCTTCTACTAGGCATTGCTCCTACTGGCCAGTTTCCTACTCCACACTGATGAGGGGCAATACCCCGAAACAGCTGTCTGTGGATGGATACCATGTTTTGTCATAGGTGGTTTCCTTCATTGGAGACTGCCCTTTCTGTGGTTGTTCCTTCCCGGGGAAAGACCTGGCTAGTCTTTGCTTGCGTTGAGAAACATGTGATGGTGTCTCCGCGGCTTGTGTTTTGCAGCCTCTGTTTGAAGACTTCCATTGATGGAGATCTCACCACTTCTCGTGGCAGCCTGTTCCACTCATTCATCACTCTAACTGTCAAAAAGTTTTTTCTAATATCTAATCTGTGTCTCCTCCCATTCAGTTTCATCCCATTGCTTCTAGTCTTTCCTTGTGCAAATGAGAATAAAGATGATCCTTCTACTATGTAACAGCCCATTATATATTTGTAGACAGCTATTAAGTCTCCTTTCAGTCTTCTCTTTTGCAAACTAAACATTCCCAAATCCTGCAATCTTTCCTCATAAGACAGGGTTTGCAGACCGGTCACCATTCTGGGCGCTCTTTTCTGAACTTGCTCCAGTTTGTTGATGTCTTTTTTGAAATGTGGTGCTCAAAACTGGACATAGTATTCCAGATGAGGTCTGACCAAAGAGGAGTAGAGGGCAATAATAACTTCACGTGAACTAGACTGTATGCTTCTGTTAATACATCCTAGAATTGCATTTGCCTTTTTTGCTGCTGCATCATACTGTTGACTCATATTCAGTCTGTGATTTATTAATATACCCAAGTCTTTTTCACATGTGCTGTTGCTTAGCCCTATTCTTCCCATTCTGCATATGCTTTTTTCATTTTTATTGCCCAGCTGTAGTACTTTGCATTTTTCCCTGTTAAAAACCATTCTTTTAGTTGCTGCCCACTGCTCCAGTTTATTTATATCTTTTTGAATCCTCTCTCTCTCTTCACTAGTATTAGCTATCCCTCCTAGCTTTGTGTCATCAGCAAATTTAATCAGTTTACCCTCAATTCCTTCATCTAAATCATTGATAAAGATGTTGAACAATACAGGGCCCAGGACAGAGCCCTGTGGTACCCCACTTGAGACATTCTTCCAACTGGATGTGCAGCCATTTACGACCACTCTTTGGGTCCGATCACTAAGCCAGTTATGAATCCACCTAAGGCTATGTGCCCACGTAGCGTTTAAATCCGGACACTGAAAACCGGACTCCTTCCCAGAAATCGTGCGGTTTTACTGTGATTTTACTGCGATTATGTTCACGATTTTGCCGCGATTTTCGCGTGCGATATACAAGCACTTTCCAAGCGATTTGAAGCATCGCTTGGATTGTGATTGACAGGTTGGTCACACTCATCAAACATAGTGTTTGACAAGTGTGACCAGGTTTTTACTATTGAGGCTGCCTATGCGGCATCAATCATAAAAGAAAGAATGTAAAAAATAATTAAAAAATAAAAAATCGGGGTATATTTACCTTCCGACGTCCCGCGCTGCCATCCCAGGCCTCAGCGTTCCCAGTAATGCCTTGCGAGACCTGTGATGACGTTGGTCTCGCGTTGCTATAGCGATCTCACGAGACCGCTAGTCATGCGAGACTACGTCATTACAGGACCTTGCCGAAAGGCATTACTGGGAACGCTGAGGCCCGGGATGGCAGCGCGGGACGTCGGAAGGTAAATATACCCCAATTTTTTATTCTTTTTTTTCACAGGGGTAAGGTACCCAGGGCCTGGAGGACAGTCTCCTCTCCTCCACACCGTGGGTACCAACTGCACTTGAGATGCTTAACTTCGTGCATGGTGGGCATAGCCACATGCAGGAAGTAAGCGATTCTCATGCATTCCTATGGGTGCGGAATCGCGGCAATTCTTTGCGATTCCACACAAAAGAATGAGCATGCTGCGATTTTTTCCACGATGCGATTTCGCCGCGGAAAAAAGCGCAGCATTAGCACAGCATGTGCGGAATGCCATAGGAATGCATGGGGTACGTTCTGTACAAGATTTTTAAAAGTTTTCGTGCCAAAAATCGTGTCATAAACGCTTAAAAATTGCATCGTGGGCACACAGCCTAACAGTTGCCTTGTCCATTCCATACCTAGTCATTTTTTCAATAAGGATTGTGTGAGATACTTTGTCAAATGCTTTGCTGAAGTCAAGATATACTATATCTACAGCATTTCCTCGATCCACCCAATCAGTGATTCCGTCATAGAAGGAAATTAAGTTAGTCTGACATGACTTATTAGTTACAAACCCATGCTGACTCTGTTAAATCACTACATTCTTATCCAGGTACTGACATACATGTTGTTTAATAATTTGTTCAAAGATCTTTCCTGGTATAGAAGTCAGACTCACCGGCCTATAGTTGCCTGGGTCCACCTTCCTCCCCTTTTTGAAGATAGGAACAACATTTGCTCTTCTCCAGTCTTCTGGGACTTCTCCTGTTCTCCAAGAATTTTCAAAGACTATGGAGAGGGGTTCAAAAATTTCTTCTGCTATCTCCTTCAGTACTCTGGGGTGTAATTCATCTGAACCTGGAGACTTGAATTAATTTAGGTTAGCTAAGTGTTTCCTCACTATCTTTCTGTTTATAGATATCCTGGATTCTTCTATTCCATTAATAGGACAGTGAAGAACAGTTGATGTTACATTTCCTTTCTGAGAGAAAACAGATGCAAAATAGGAATTTGAAAGTTCTGCCTTCTCAACATCCTGTCTTACCATTTCATCATTTTCATCCTGTAAAAATCCTATAGCATCTTTGACTTTTCTTTTACTTTTGACATATCCCCAAAATCCTTTATTATTGCTTTTGACGTCTCTTGCAAGCCTCAATTCATTGTCAGCTTTAGATAATCTGATTTGTGCCCTGCAGATTCTGCACACAGCATTATATTCTTCTTTAGATACGCCTCCCTCTTTCCATTTTATAAACATTTCTTTCTTCCTTTTTAGCATGTGCTTAAGTTCTGTGTTCATCCATCCTGGTTTCCTTAAGTGCTTCCTATTCTTCCCTCTTTTCGGAATTGTTAACAATTGTGCTTTGAGAATTTCATTTTTCAAGATTTCCCATCCTTCCTGGACATTTTTGTCTTTAAGGATATCCAGCCATTGGATCCCTCCAATTCTCTTTCTGAATCCCTTAAAATCTGCCTTTCTGAAATCTAACCTTGACGTCTGAGTCTTCACAGGTCTTCCTCCTCTAGTTATCCAAAATTCTAAAATAGTATGGTCACTACCTCCTAGGGTCCCAGCCACTTTTACCTCCTCAACCATTTCCTCCCTGTTAATAAGGATTAGATACAAGGTAGCAGATCCCCTTGTTTTCTCCCCTACCTTTTGGAAGATAAAGTTGTCAGCAAGAGAGGATAAGAATTTCCTTGACCTGTTAGTTTTGCCTGAGAGAGATTCCCAACAAATGTCTGGATAGTTGAAATCTCCCATGACAACTATGTCATATTTTTTGGAGAACTTGGCCATTTAATGCATAAAGAGTTCATCCATATCTGCAGCTTGCACAGGCGGCCTGTAGTTAATGCCTACAATGGTGTCCTTCCCATTGTTCTGTCCTTATATTCTTACCCAAACAGTTTCCACAGAACTCCCAGTCTCTGAAGCTTCAATCTCTGTGCAGATATTCGCGTTTCCAACATTCAATGCGAAACCTCCTCCTCGTTTATCAAGTCTGTTTCTTGCAAATAAGTTGTATCCTTGTAGCCTTGTATTCCAATCATGTGTATCGTCCCACCAAGTTTCAGTGATTCCAATGATATCATATTTCTTTTCCTGTGTTATTAGTTCCAGTTTTCCTTGTTTGTTGCCTGTTGTGAGCTTATTTTTGGGTTTGCCTCTGGCTTCTGGTGAGGGTTATGGAGCTGGCTGTGCTGACAGAGGAGTAGTGAGTTCTCTATCTGGACTCCCTCTGTTGATGAAGGGAGGTAATGAAGCTGATCTAAATGGCAGAGACCGGCCACCTGAGGAAGAGGACTGCGATTGGACATCAGGAGTTTCTGATTGGATTTAAGGCAGCCGACTCCCTAGTTTCTTGCTGGTGAATTTCCTGATTGTGGCTTCTGGTTTCCAGTTTGGTTCCTGCCTTCCTAAAGCTAAGTTTTCTCTTCTATTGTTCATATGAGTTTTTGTCTGGTTTACTTAGTTTTTGTGTTCAGCCAGCCCTGGCTGGGACTGGGCTGAATCCCCATTTTGTCTCTGATCAGTTGATCTCTTTTGCTCTGTCTTCAGAATATACCTGAGTGCTGATATAGTGATTTGAAGTCTAGCGACTTCAGGGCCTTTTTCTATCAGACGTGTTGGACATTTTTTTTGGCAGGGTTTCTTGCGTGATTGCAGACAGCAGCTTTTCTTTCCGGTCCTTTCTAGTTAGTGAGGGCCCCATCATTTGCTCAGCCTATCTTTCTATCTGTGTCTGTGTTTTCATCTTGTTTCACCGACAATACATGTTGGGGGCTGTCTATTGCTTTGGGGTCTGCTCTGGGGCAGTTTAGATTTTCCCTTTCTTTCTTTAGGCTTATTTAGTTCTCCGGCCGTGACGAGGCATCTAGGACCACCATAGGCACGCTCCACGGCTACTGCTAGTGGTTGTGGATAGGATCAGGGGTCTGCAATCCGCTAGTTACCAACCTCTCCGGTTTTCTGGGCTTAGCTTGCTTTTTGTTTTTTCCTCCTCGGTGACTCATTCATAACAGTTGCCCATGCTTTGTGCATTATAAAATGAGTGTTATAATACTGGTGGTGTAGAACTGCTGAAATACAATGTCAGAAGAACCCTAGTGGACACAGCAAACTCAGAGATAATGCCCTTGAGAGTACTTACTTCAAACAGTGGGAATAAATCCTGCTATGGAGTGGGAACAGTCTAGAGAAGACAGTTCTCAAGGAACTGGAGACTGGGGCTGGTCAGAATTCTAGACAGCAAACTCCATCAGTGCCTAGAGTCCCATGTGTTCCAAAGTAGGCCCAAATAGGAAGCATGATGACTTTGACAAGAACAACATCAATCATCTTAGCAATGAGAAATCTCAGGAGCAAAATAGCAGCCTCTATTGGCGAGGCATGAAAAACTTCACAAGTTCTCAAGGTGTACAACAGCAGCCACTAGTGGTTAATTAGCAAAATGACAAAGGAAGAGAGAGGGTGGGAGAGAAAGAGAGTATCTGAGATAAGCATATCTTTTTTTCCACTTTGATGAATAATTTAATGTTAATGTCTATTTTGATGTATGCAGTTTTACAGTGGGAGCCTGTTGGTGACAAGTCACTGATTACTTCCATGAGCACATCCCCTCTTATAATCAGGGAATGTGCTGCCTACAATATTGAAAGTGAGTGATATAAAATAATAGCACAAACGACTGTTTGTATGAACCCATAATAATAATTGCTGTGTAAGATGCCCAAGCAAGGTAGTCGTGTGCGAGCTTCTGTTCCTACTCGCTTTGGCATCCTAGAGACATCTCGTGTCCCATGTCCCAGTGTGCTGCTATGTGTGAGGTGCATCACACTTACTTTAGGGCTACAAGCCTCTTCTTCTTTTGAATCCAGGAATCCCTCTTCTGGAACTATGGTTGCAATTGATCCAGGAGACACGAGGTTCATAAAAACAACCAAACTTTTAATTGGTAAATAGCAATATTTACAGGCAGATATAGAAGATAAGGCCCATCGGGTTGTCATCTTTCCCACAAGTACCGGATACAGCGTCAGCCCTGTTTCTCAGTATAGGTAGCCTGTCTCTCTCACTGGCTTTCCTAGCTCTAGGGAGTCTTCTCCACCACTAGCATTATATTCTGATTGCAATGCCTTCCACTCCATTTAGTCTGAGTCCATCTTTCCAGGGAGCTTCACAGGCTGAGTTCGCCCCAGGCCCCAGATGTCCATCTCGAGGCAGCCCCAGGCCATTAGATGGAATCACATGGAAAGGTATTTTCAGCAATCCACTGCACCAAGTATTAGGCCCATGCTGTCCCTAGCAGCCTCTTGACCTAGACCTGCTACTTCACACATTGCTGTTAACACACTGACTCTCCCGGTCACTTCCTGGACTCTCCATTTCCCCTCCCAAACTGGACTGACCATTACAGTTAACCATGTCTCAGCTAACTGCAGCCCCAGTGGGTATCATTCTTTCATAACATACATGAACATCAAATATTTTTAACCCTTGAAGTATCAAGGAGCAATCAATCAGCCCCTACCACTGCTACAGATGCATGAAATGAAAGTAAATGAGCTGATCGACTTCCTATAGCATTTCAGCACTTGTTACATGCAATTTATTCACTTGAGTAAAGGAATAAGGAAGATAACTAGGTCTTAACAGAGATTGGTGAGTAAATCAATTTCACTTAATGGAAAGTCATACTCCTATACAAAATACAAGTGAAAATGTAGGACACGTAATCCAAATTGACTAAAATTTGGTGTATTCGGATTGTGCCTACTTAACTTACACTGTAAATATCACTGGTTATGATCAGGTTTTTTAACAGCATCCATCATGATTTTTATCATTAAAGAGGAAGTGTAATGAACTAAAAAATTCTAGGCCAATGTTTACACTACTGTAATGGCCCCCACAGTCAGTTGGGCATTTGGAAATTTTTGACACTGGTGGGGGCAAGGGTGAATGGGGTGCCACTACTGAGGATTATACTGTGTGTGATGTTAAGGTGGAGGTAGAGGAAGAGAGGCCACTTGATGCAGTGCTATCCATCCACTGTAGCACATGCTCTTTTTGAGCCTTATTTACAAGGTGTATTGCTGTGCAACTGCCAAAGAAAGGGAGTCGAGTAGCCCGGCATGTAATAGATTTTGTCAGTGGATAGGACAAGATGGTGTTTATTAAGTTGAACTTTCATTCACATGAACACATAATCCACGTACAGGTTGATCACCAAGTCTATTCTCCCTTCCACCAAGACCTCGCTTTTTCCCACTCATGTTGTAAGTATCCTTCCCCTCTCGTAACCTGCTGCTTCACAACCTTAGGCCCACAGCTGTCAGTCACCTGTCACTAAATGAACAATCAATATTTATTTTCTTAGATAGTGTGCCTGAACAACTCTGTTATACCTAACAATTTTTAAGTGGAAATCTGGCCTTTTGATTTGCCTCTGAAACACAGTTTTAGCACAAACGATTTGGATTTGCTAATTGGGCCTCGTGGCTGCACCAGTATATTAGGCCTAACAATTTTTGCGTGGAAATCTGGCCTTCTGATTTGTCTCTGAAACAGTTTTACCACAAATGATTTGGAGGAGCTAACTGGACCTCGTGGTTGCACCTCAATGTTAAACCTAACGATTTTTACGTGGAAATCTGGTCTTCTGATTTGCCACTGAAACACAGTTTTAGCACAAACTATTTGGAGTAGGTAATTGGGTCTCATGGCTGCACCACTATATTAGGCCAGAGTGAGCAGCAAATATAAATATAAGTAAAGGGGTTGTACTTTATATTGATGGCATATTTTCATGATAGGTCATCATTATCTGATTGGTGGGGATGCGACACCCAGAACCCCATCTTAACCCAACTTAGTGCATAGCATCACAACATAATGTATTCAGCATATGTCTCTGTAATGGCTATAAGTTATGATAATGTGGCGCCCCCAGGAGTATGGTCGCCACAGTGGCTTTGCCTTCCTCCAGGGGAGGGTAATGCCAGGCTTGGAGGCAATGATGGGTCTCTCTCGCAGTCAATCCATACATTCAACACAGTTCCACTCCAGGCCACCAGGGGGAACTTTGAACCAGGATTGAGGGGAGGGGTGCCCTCTGAGGGCCAAGAGGAAGGAGTGGTCAGTTAGTCTACGGAGGGTGAAGTGTGCAGACGTGTAGGAAGAAGCTGGAGGTTGAGCTAGGAAGGAGAGCTCCCTCAGCTTGAGAGCGCACGAACTGGAGCCTAGTCTCCATGGCTGTATGGATACTAAAGGTCCTACAGCAGATACCAGAGGAGTAGGCGGCTGTAAATGCCCTACTTCCATCTAAGACTTGAGACACAACAGCAGCTTGGATAGAGAGCCAGGACTCAGAGTGAGATGAGTCCCCAAGAGAGAGGCTACAGCTGTCTGCCGTGCAAGTACGGTTCTTGGGAACATCTGACAGGAGGAACTTCAGAGTAACTTAGTACTGGAGTGCTTCATTCAAACAAGTGTTAGGAAGGAGACTGCACAGCCTGTCTGCTGAGACAGAACCCCTGAGTTGCTTCCAGGCTTGCCTGCTCCAATACCATCTGTAATCAGGACCCTGGACTGCAGTTATTAAGTAAAGGTACAGAAATTGCACCCCGCTGTGTCTTGTCTGCTTCCTGCCTTTCCGGCACTGCTACGTCCCCGTGCCAACCACATCTACACTGCCCTGGGACTATAGCTTCACCTGTGGGGAGCTACTACATCTTTGCTGCACCATACCATCAGTCCCAGCGGATCTGTCTGCAGAGTCGGCTTGACATCTCCCTTGCAGAACACCACAGGTGGCGTCACGAGCTATTCCATTAAACCATTACATTTCCCCATTACTTGGGCGCCCAGGGCCACGGACCGGGTCACTGCTGCTGTGACACATCCCACTGACACCGGCCCAGTGCCGAGTACCCCACAGCCCTGGGAGGGCGACCCAACAGCACAATCATGTTGACCATGCAGCTGTTATCTTTTAGTTTCGTATCTTCAGAAATCTTCACCGTGTTTCCCCGAAAGTAAGACCCTGTCTTACATTAATTTTACCCCAAAAAGTTCCACCCTGTCTTACTTTCGGGGGAGGTCTTACATTAGCCGAAAAAAAATGACAATTTCTTTTTAACCAATAAATTAACATTTATTAACATGCTGTTATACCCCATAACAGTGCCGTATCCCACTGCACACAGCCCCACACCCCATAACAGTGCCGTATCCCACTGCACACAGCCCCACACCCCATAACAGTGCCGTATCCCACTGCACACAGCCCCACACCCCATAACAGTGCCGTATCCCACTGCACACAGCCCCACACCCCATAACAGTGCCGTATCCCACTGCACACAGCCCCACACCCCATAACAGTGCCGTATCCCACTGCACACGGCCCCATACCCTATACAGTACATGTTTCCCTACTTGGTTTTTAAATGCTGGACGTTTTCCTCTGCGGTGCGGCTGTGGGTGCGGAAGGCCTGTGCTGCAGGGAACGCTGTGCCAATCAGCAGGGAAACAGCGGTGACGTGGGGCTGGGGCGGCCAATTACAGCCCAAGCTGCTGGACCAATCAGTGCTCGAGCCGGGGGCCGGCGGTGACGTGGGGAACAGGGGCGGCCAATGAGCTGTTGAGCTGGGCGGATTGCGGGGTTAACACGGCGAGTTAACCCCATGAGCGCTGGACCCGCCCAGCTGCACCTGAGGACACCTCTGGAGCCTGGGGACCCAATGGGGGACAGCGGCGGCCCAAAGGTAAGGGCCTTACATTTCACAGTGGCCCCCAACCCTGCCTTACATTCGGGGGAGGCCTTACATTGAAGGACCCCCCCCGTAACCCCCACCCTGTCTTACTTTCGGGGGGGTCCTACTTTCGGGGAAACACGGTATTGTGCATGTCATTTATGGAACAACAACTTTCAACAACTTATTTTGAGTTGAAATATGGCAATGTGCTTCGTTAGTCATAAATATAAATTGTTTTATTACTAAATAATACAATATGTTGGCACCTATAATCAGTACATTTGGTAGTTTTTTATAATGGAAGCAATCCTAGCTATATGGTGTGTCTATAAGTTGTGTACATTAAGTGAAACGCATTTTTCATGGTCAAATTGATTTGGAATATTGTATTACATTTTATTCCCATAAAGACAGAGTTGATAATAGTTTTTACTTTTGAACTGCTTTAAAATCAAAATGGATAAAAAAAGAACATCAAGGCAAAAAAATTAAGGAGTTTGCAAATGGAATAGGTTTTTTTCTGAGGCTTTTATTACATTTGGAATGTATGTCGAGTGCTCTCTTAGCTCTAGGGAGCTGTGAGCACAATGGTTGTTTGATCTATGTCCCAAACTGGCACTCTTGTCATTTTAGCAGCTAGCAATAATAAGAATTTATCTGAAGACCTAATAGCTTTCTCTATGTAAGTACTTTGAGTACTGAGAACCATTCTTTTCATTGGCTCTTTATTCTCCCAACAACAAAAAAGGTACAATAAAGAAAAGTGATCTTACATCTACCATACTCAAGAGAAGCATAATGATAATAAGTGTATATCTGGAAATGGAACAAAGCTTAAGAAAAGTCTTTCGTTATTGATATTTTGTATTCTTTGCAACTTAATGTAGACAATTTATTTCAAGGAATCTTCTTCATCTGATTTAGGGATTAAATTATCAGTGCTGTTTGCAAAACTTTGTGTTTATATGTCAGCCAGAAGCCAATCGACCGTCCAACATACCTTAAATGGGACAGTTTCCATCCAAAACACATAAAGAACTCTATTATCTATAGCCAAGCCATCAGATACAATCGCATATGTTCCAACCCCATGGATAGAGACAAACACCTTGGTCGCCTCAAAAAGACGTTTTTGAATCAGGGCTACCATCCAAGAACAATTGAAAATCAAATTACAAGAGCTACCAGAATGTCAAGGAATCACCTGCTACATTACAAAGCTAAAGAACAAAATTACCGGGTGCCTCTAGTAGTCACCTACAACCCAAATCTGGAAGTGCAAAAGGGGAGCTGCACGGAAATGACAACCTTTACTACAAAAAGATGCCCGATTACAATCCATTTTTCCAGACCCCCCACTACTGTGCTTTAGGCAGCCCCCAAATCTAAGAAGCATCATTGTCAGAAGCTCCCTGTCCTCTCCAACAGCTGCAGGAACCTTGCCTTGCAACCAGAAAAAATGTAAAACCTGTCCATTTATAATGACCATGGACACGATAAAGATCCCCAATTCACATCACGACTACAAGATCCCAGATACTTTCAGCTGCATTACATCTAATGTGGTGTACTTAATTATTTGTACTAAATGTCCAACTGGTGGTCTGTATGTGGGGGAGACAGGGCATAAGCTTAGAACAAGGATGAATGCTCATCGTCACACAATAAGAGAAAAAAGAATGGATCTACCTGTGGCAAAACAATTTTGTATGCCTGATCACAACAACACCATGGATATGAAATTACTGGTATTGAAAAGTAACTTCACTTCTCAGAGAGACAGGAGGGTTTGGGAGTATAAATTTATGACGACCTTTGACACTCTCAGTGCTGGAATGAATGTGTCACATGGATTTATGTCTTTTTACATCAATTAAAAAAAATTCAGAATTGAGAGTCCTCAGTGGTTGATACCTTTTAATGGCTAACTGAAAAGATGGTAACACATTGCAAGCTTTTGAGACTACTCAGGTCTCTTCATCAGGCATAGACTAATACAAAATCTGAAGAGTCACATATTTATGCACAATACAGCACGGAAAAAATGCAATAGATGAGACAAGTGACGTGAAGCAGAATTATGATTATGGGAGAGGGAGAAACATAAATATTGGACCAGTTCTTTGATAAGGAGTCCGGATGTTTTATTGTCCTCTGATTGGGGTCTCCTAATGTGTTGTGATGCCCCCACAAAGTCTTAGGAGCAAATTCCTTAATTGATGTAAAAAGACATAAATCCATGCGACACATTCATTCCAGCATTGAGAGTGTCAAAGGTCATCATAAATTTATACACACAGACTCTTCTCTCTCCGGACTCCTTATCTATGAACTGGTCCAATATTTATGTTCTCCCTCTCCCATAATCATAATTCTGCTTCACGTCACTTGTCTCATCTATTGCATTTTTTCTGTGCTGTATTGTGCATAAATATGTGACTCTTCAGATTTTGTATTAGTCTATGCCTGATGAAGAGACCTGAGTAGTCTCGAAAGCTTGCAATGTGTTACCATCTTTTCAGTTAGCCATTAAAAGGTATCAACCACTGAGGACACTCAATTCTGAATATTTTTCTATCTACTGGCTAATACGGTACAAAGAGATACATCTTTCCTATGCATCAATTAAGGAATTTGCTCCTAAGACCTTGTGGGGGCATCACAACACATTAGGAGACCCCAATTAGAGGACAATAAAACATCCAGACTCCTTATCTATGAACTAGTCCAATATTTATGTTTCTCCCTATCCCATAATGATAATTCTTCTTCATGTCACTTGTCTTATCTATTGCATTTTTTCTGTGCTGTGTTGTGCATATATATGTGATTCTTCAGATGTTGTATTAGTCAATGCCTGATGAAGAGACTTGAGTAGTCTTGAAAGCTTGCAATGTGTTACCATCTTTTCAGTTAGCCATTAAAAGGTATAAATCACTCATAATAATTTAAAAATTGGCTTGGTCATTAAGTACCAAAATGGTTCTGTCACTAAGGGGTTAATAATTGGCTCAGTGATCATACTCATAGAGTGGTAATAAATTGTTGCACATCCAATTGGAAAAGTGTTTCAAATGGGGTGTGACAAGGCTCTGTCCTGGCCCCAGTAATGTTCAACATTTTTATAAATTATTTAGATAAAGGAACTGAAGGTAAACTAATTAAATTTGCAGATGATGCAATGCTAGGAGGGATAGCTAACACTAGAGAAGACAGAGAAAGGATTTAGAAGGATCTAGATAAACTTGAACAATGGGCAGCGACTAATCGAATGGTATTTAAAGGGAAGAATGCAAGAGTCTACATCTAGGCAAGAAAAACAAAAGTTACATCTAAATAATGGGTGGAATAGAACTAAGCTACAGCACGTGTGAAAAAGACTTGGTTTTACTATCAGATCACAGACTGCATGAGTCAACAGTGTGATGCAGCAGCAAAAAGACAAACATGGTTCTAGGATGTATTAAGAGAAGCATAGAGTCTAGATCATGTGAAGTAATTATCCCCCTCTAATCCTCCTTGGTCAGGCCTCATCTGGAATACTATTTCCAGTTCTGGGCACCACATTTTAAAAAAGACATTGAAAAACTGGAGCAAGTTCAGAGAAGAGCTAGCAGAATAGTAAGCGGACTTCAAAGTATGTCCTACGAGGAAAGGTTAAAGGATCTGGGAATGTTTAGCTTGCAAAAAAGAAGGCTAAGAAGAGACTTAATAGCTGTCTACAAATATCTGAAGAGGTGCAACAGTGTAGAAGGATCATCATTATTCTCATTTGTAAATGGAAACACGAGAAGCAAAGGAATGAAACTGAAAGGGAGAAGATACAGATTAGATATTAGAAAAAACATTTTAGCAATGAAGGTGATCAATGAGTGGAAGATTCTACCCAAGAGGTGGTGAGTTCTCCTTCAATGGAAGTCTTCACACAGAGGTTGGACAGACATCTGTCTAAGATGGTATATTGAACCCTGCATTGAGCAGGGGATTGGACACAATGACCCTTGACGTCCCTTCCAACTCTAACATTTTATGATTCTATGACTCTCGACGACTGCTCACTCATCCCAGAATGCACCATGACTATGCAAATTATCTCCTACAAGCTTCAATTCCTGGTTTGATGATTTCCTCAAAGAAGTTTGTTCTAGCTACACCCAAAGATCCTCAGACACGAGACAATTCTTCACTCTTCCTAGAATGCATCAGGAATAGGCAATTTATCTTTCACTAGCTTCAATTCTTGGTTTAACTGAACCCCATTGAATTCAATAGGAGGCAAAAACAATTGCATTGACAACACTGTCACAGGAGGCCCAAAGCTGCCAAAACAGCTCAAATTATGGGCAGACAGCAGGAAAAGTGGTTATCAATTGACCCATCAATTGCGCTTTAAATAAATAATTTAAAAAAAAGACGTTGATTCCCCTGTATTTTTGAAAACTAGCCAGGCAAAACTGACAGCTGCTGACTGCCACCCTCAGTTGTCAGCTTTAGTAAGGCTGCTTGTCAAGATTACAGCCGATGACTGTGACCTGTGATAAGCTTTTATCGAGGATCACAGTCACAGCTCCAGGGTCACCCTGACATCAGACAGGGTGATCCAGCAGCAATCTTACCAGCAGTAACATTACCTCTGATCAGAGCCACTGTGTGCACACAGCCTTTGTAGAAACTCAATCATTTACCTGACTTTGGCCAAATTTTGCCTATTTTGAGGAAAATGCTCGGGAACCTGAAGACGAATCAGAATGTGCAAGGTTCGTGCCGACTTTAGGATTGATTTTCCAGTCAAGTTCGCTCATCTCTACTCCTGAGGCGTGGCACCACATCTCCACTGACCTGGGCCCAGCTGATTTTGGAACAGAATTTTTGGCTGCATCTAGCCTTAGCAACAATACATGGATGTTGCCTCCACGCCTCCTACCCAAAGATCCATGTTCTCTTGATTAGAGCAGAGCATATGAGCTTTAGCAACCGGTCACCGAAGGAGAAAAAAGGCCTGCAATGAAAACCTGCTGAACATCTGTTGTATCAAGTATGCAGCTGAGGCCTCAGAGTATGTTCCCATGGTCAGTAAATGCTGCGGGTTAGACGCTGCATACATCCACAGTGTCAAACCCGCAGCAGCCAGATAGTGGATGGGATTTGAAGAAATCCCATGCCCACTATGCATGCACGGACGGCTCCGGCTTATCTGCGGAGATGCACATGCGGCTCAGTCTCCTCTGCGTAAATTAAATGCGGTAAAACAGCATTATCTTTCTAGTCACATGCGTATTAAGTGCGGAAACGCAGCTTACTATGCATGTGTACTAATTTAAATAATGTTGAACCTTGTTTTAGCCGTAAGTACAAGTACACTGCAGTTCTCGTGATCAGCAAGCTGATCGCGAGAATTGCAGTGCATGTGACTGCCGGGGACCGAGTTATCTCTTCTGGTCATCAACTTCAAGGTCAGCTGTGTTCTGGATGTCAGGCTGAATAGTGGCATAATGCCACCGTTCAGCCAAAGGCATCCAGATGTAGCAAAGCTGGACTCATTGTGGGAGAGTATGTATATCTTCTCGGCGGACAGGTATGGATTTTTTTTATTTTAATTCTCTTCCAGGAGATAAGGGCGTCGGTGGAATAGGCGATCCAGTAAGTATGGTTTAATTAAGATCTATTAAAGGGGTCTGTGTCATTATTTAAATTAAAAGACTTTATTCTGGCTGTGTGTTTAATTTCCATACAACTATAGGATTAGTAATGGAGAGGTGTCTTATAGACGCCTCTCCATTGCTAAGCCATGGGCTTGATGTCACCTGACAATACAAAGGTGGCATCAACCCCACAAATATGAACCCCACTTGTCACCACTACAGGACAAGTGGGAAGAGCCTGGTAAAGTGACATAATTGTACCAATTGTGGGGCGGCTGTGGGCTGCTAGTTTTAGGCTGGTGAGAGCCAAAAATCTATGGGCCTTACCGACCTGAGAATACCAAGCTGCAGCTGTCTGCTTTTTCCTTGGCTGGCTAACAAAAAATGGGGAACCCACTCTAATTTTTTTGGAGGGGATCCCACTATTTTTGCTAACTATCCAAGGTAGGCAGACTGCTGCGGCCTGGTATTATCAGGCTGGTAAGTTTCATGGATATTGGATCCTTACCAGCATTAAACACCAGTCCCAGTAGTCTGCATTAGGCTGGGATCACACTGCCGTGTGTGATGCAAGAAACTCACAGGAGTCTCTCACACCAACATAATACATGCAGACACAGTTCCCGTCCTGAGTGCTGGTGGCAGTGCCAGGTGTTGAGACTCGTGCAAGTTTCTCAAATCATACACGGTAGTGTGAACCCAGCCTTACTCTGGCTGGTTAACAAATATTATTTATTTATTAAAAAAAGGTGGGGACTTCTCTCTGTGCATTCCTCCACTTCCTGTGTTGCGTACTTTTGGCTGTGTCACAAGATTCACCATAATTTAAATTAGTACACATGCATAGTAAAGTGCATTCCCGCACTTAATACGCATGTGACAAGGAAGATAACGCAGTTTTACAGCATCTAATGAAAGTCTATAGGTAATTTACGTAGCGGAGTCTCCGCTACATAAATTGACATGCTGCAGTATGGAAAGACGCAACGCATGTCTGTCTTCGCAGGTGAGCTGCGGGTATTGGCACACGTATAGTGGGCATGAAATCCCATCCACTATGCTGTAACATCTAGACACTGCCGGTTGGATGCTGCAGATGTACGTAGGGTACAACTCGCAGCATTTACTGTCCGTGTGCACATACCACAATATACTCTATATGCAAACAGGAAATCACTTTTTTTCCTTCCCTCTAGCAAAATTTCAATTAGCTTTATTTCAAGTTACAAAAAACGCATGCAATGAAGAAACGCATAAAAAATCATGCAGAAAAAACGCATAAAAACGCAGGTGACCTGCCAGTGACCTCAGATGCAGATTTGGTGCAGATTTCTCCTGCGTCAAATGCTGAGCAAATACTGAGCCATTCCTGATTGTGTGCACATACCCTCATTGCTTTGGACACCGAACGATCTGGTCAGCGGTAATGCATGGTGGTAGTTACCTGATTACATCGCTCAGTGCCTCGTAAGGGAAGGCATCACATGAAGTAGGACACTACTACTGGAAACAGCTTATGGCTGTCAAGACATGGAACATTTATCATTTGGATTGTTTGGTTGGTAGAAGTGTTTGCATGTTGCTGCTTTCCCAATCTGAAGATGGGTTTCCAATGGAACTTGGACTATCCCACTGTTGTGGACTTAGGCCACCAACCATGAACGTGGCATTTACAATTTTACTGTTATAGTTTAATTATTGTATGCTTGTGTTTCTTTTTTGTCTTTCAGGCTTCAAGAACAAAGTAGAACATCATCGGATCAGATCAGATCATCATGAAATCTAATGATTTCAGATGGGGAGTGCTATATCCCACAACTTGTGTTGTTGGGAAAAGTAAAGCAGGGTTAGGTTATATAAACTAGATCAAGCTCTGAACATTTCAAGAAGTACCATTCATTCCATCATCCAAAACTAGAGGGAGCATGGTGCAGCTGCAAGCCTACCAAGACATGGCCGTGGAGAACACTAATTAACGAAGCAGCTCAGTGCCCCATGGTCACTCTAGAGGATCTGTAAAGATCCACAGATCAGGTAAGAGATTCAGTCCACAGGACAACTATTAGTCACATACTCCACTGATTTGGCCTTTATGGATGAGTGTCAAAAATAAAGCTATTTTTCAAAGCAAGCAATAAGTCTTGTTTGCAGCTTGCAAAAATCCAAGCCAAGTAGGGGAAAAAGCCATGTTGGAAAAAGTTTTGGTGTAGGTAAACGGGGTATGTAAACTTTTGAGCACAATTGCATATACCCCTCATGCTGGCCCCATTCCGGTATATACATTGCCTATTCTGCTATATGTCCTTTATCCCGGGCCCCACCCTTGTATATACTGTATATCTCCCATCCAGGCATATATGTCCCCCGTTCTGCTGTTGATCTTTAATGTATAGAGGAAAATAAACAATTATACTCACCAGGACTGTATATAGAAGTCATGAGTAGAGTTGAGCGAAACAGGTCGGCCAGATTCATAAGTCGCCGACTTATGGCAAAGTCGGGTTTTGCCGACCGAAACCCGACCACAGTGTGAAGTCGGCCATGCGATCGGCAAAACAAGTGCCAAAGTCAGATTTCTCAGAATGGTTGCATGTGACTTTTTTAAGCCACTGAGCAAGGACGTACACTGTGGGCAACGAGATGACATGTGCAGTGTCCGGAGAGAGAGAGAGTTTTCACGCACTTTAAAAAAGCGGTCCGGCATGTAGGTGTGTTTCCTGTCCTCCACTCCCTGCCGACTTTTCTTCCCCATTGACTTACATTGGGTTTTGTGTTTCAGTCGGACCTTTGACTTTTCCCGATAGTCGGCCGATTTCGTTCAACTCGACTTTTGAGAAAGTCGGGTTTCATGAAACCCGACTCGACCCTAAAAAGGCAAAGTCGCTCATCTCTAGTCATGAGGTCCATAGAAGAAGTATGATGCATCATCATAGTTCTCCATATAATATACTGCACAGACCAGAGTCTGCCATGTAGTATAATACACAGCCCATAGTCATCCATAAAGCATAATGCACCGCCATCGCCATCCATAAAGTATAATGCACCAATATAGACATCCTTTAAGTATAATGCACCCACACAGTCATCCTATAAAGAATAGTGCACCACCATAGTCATCTTATGAAGTATAATGCACCCCCACAGTCAACCATAGTAGTATAATGCACCGCATAGACATCCTATAAAGGGTAATGCACCCATAGTCATCTTATAAAGTATAATGCACCCCCATAGTCATTCATAGTAGTATAATGCACCCCATAGTCATGCTATAAAGTATAATGCACCCCATAGTCATCCATAGTAGTAAAATGCACCCCCATGGTCATCCATGGTAGAATAATGCACCCCATAGTCTTTGACATGTGGTCAAAATTGTTGGTACCCCTCGTTTAATGATACAAAACCTCACAATGGTGACAGAAATAATTTGAGTCTGACAAAAGTAATAGTAAATAAAAAATTTATGAAAATGAACAAATGAAAGTCAGAGATTGCTTCCACAGAATTTAAAAAAAATAAAACTCATGAAATAGGCCTGGACAGAAATAATGGTACACTTAACTTAATATTTTGTTGCAAAACCTTTTGAGGCAATCACTGCAATCAAATGATTCCTTTAACTGTCAATGAGACTTCTGCACCTTTCAACAGGTATTTTGGCCCACTCCTCAAGAGCAAGCTTCCCCAGTTGTCTCTTGTTTGAAGGTTGCCTTTTCCAGACAGCATGTTTCAGCTCCTTCCAAAGATGCTCAATAGGATTTAGGTCATGGCCCATAGAAGGCCACTTCAGAATGCACCAATGTTTTCCTCTTAGCCATTCTTGGCTGTTTTTAGCTGTGTTTTTTGGGTCATTGTCCTGTTGCAAGACCCATGACCTGCGATTGAGACCAAGCTTTCTGACACTGGGCAACACATTTCTCTCTAGAATCCCTTGATAGTCTTGAGATTTCATTATACCCTGCACAGATTCTAGAAACCCTGTGCCAGATGCAGCAAAGCAGCCCAGAACATACCAGGGCGTCCTCCATGTTTCACAGTAGGGACAGTGTTCTTTTCTTGATATGCTTCATTTTTTCATCTGTGAACATAGTGCTAATGTGCCTTGCCAAAAAGTTCCATTTTTGACTCATATGTCCATAGGAAATTTTTCCAGAAGCTTACTGGCTTGTCAACATGTAGTTTGACAAATTCCAGACTTGCTTTTTTCAAATTATTTTCAACAATGGTGTCCTTCTTGGTCGCCTCCCATGAAGTCCACTTTGGCTCATACAACTGATGTTCCTTGAGCTTCAAGTTCACGTTTAATCTGTTTAGAAGTTTTTCTGGGCTCTTTTGTTACCATTTGTATAATTTGTCTCTTTGATTTGTCAACAATTTTCCTCTTGCGGCCACTTACAGAGAGGTTGGCTACAGTCCCATGGAGCTTAAATTAAATTAATATGTGCAACTGTAGTCACAGGAACATCAAGCTCCCTGGAGATGGTCTTATAACTTTAACCTTTAACACGTTTGTCTATAATTTTCTCTCTAATCTCCTGAAACAACTCTTTCCTTCGCTTCCTCTGGTCCATGTTGAGTGTGATACACACCATGTCACCAAACAGCACAGTGAGCATCTGTAGTCCTCTATACATACTCACACACTGATTCCAAGATTGTAGACACCTGTAATGCTAATTAGTGTACACACCTTGATTTAACATGTCCCTTTTGTCACATTATTTTCAGGGGTACCATCATTTCTGTCCAGGTCTATTTGATGACTTTTATTTTTTTTATTAAATTCTGTGGAAGCATGATTGAAAAGCAATATTTGATTTTCATTTGTTAATTTTAATAGATTTTTTATTTATTATTACTTTTGTCAGATTCAAGTTATTTCTTTGACCATTGTGGGTTTTTCTGTCATTAAATGAGGGGGACCAACAATTTTGACCATGTGTGTATATAGTAATATAATGCATTTCATAGTCATCATAAAAAGTATATTGCATCCCATAGTCATCCATAGCAATTTAATGCACGCCATAGTCATCCTATAAAGTATAATGCACCCCATAGATATCCATAGTAATATAATGCCCTCATAGTCATAAACAGTAATATAATGCACCCCATAGTCATCCTATGAACTATAATGCACCCCATAGTCATCCTATAAAGTAAAATGCCCCCCATAGTCATCCTATAAAGTATAATGCACTCCCATAGCCATCTGTTGTGAACTCACTTTCTGGTTTACCTCTAGCTTCTGGTGAGGGTGGTGGAGCTTGCTGTGTGGACAGAGGAGTCGTGATTTCTCCATCCGGGCTCCCTCTAGTGGTGACAGTAGGTAATGAAGCTGATCTAAATGGCAGAGTCCTGCCACCTGAGGAGGAGGACTGTGAGTGGACATCAGGAGTCTCTGACTGGATTTAAGACAGCCGACTCCCTAATTTTGTGCTGGTGATTTTCCTGCCCTGAGGTTCTGGTTTACAGTTCTGTTCCTGCCTTCTCAAGCTAAGAGTGCTCTGTTACTTTTTCACATGAGATTTGGTCTGGTTTACTCAGTTTTTGTGGTCATCCAGCCCCTGCTGGGGTTGTGCTGAATTTCCATTGTTATGTCTCTGTTTATGCCAGTTTGCTTTTTGTCCCTGATCAGATTGGTCTCTTTTTGCTCTGTCTTCAGAATATACCAGAGTGCTGATATAGGGAATTGAAGTCTAGCGACTTCAGGGTTTTTGTTATCAGAAAGTGTTGGACATTTTTTGGCAGGGTTTTGTGCGTGATTGCAGACAGCATCTTTCCTTTCCTGTCCTTTCTAGTTAGTTTGGGCCCCATCGTTTGCTCAGCCTATTTTTCTATCTGTGTTTGTGTTTTCATCTTGTCTCACCAACAATACATGTTTGGGGGCTGTCTATTGCTTTGGGGTCTGCTCTGGGGCGGTTTAGATTTCCCCTTTCCTTTCTTTAGGCTTATTTAGTTCTCTGGCTGTGACGAGGCGTCTAGGATCATCGTAGGTATGCTCCACGGCTACTGCTAGTTGTGTGGATAGGATCAGGGGTCTGCAATCCGCTTAGTTACCAACCTCTCTGGTTTTCTGTGGCTTAGCTTGTTTTTGTTTTTCCTCCTCGATGACTCATTCATAACAGAATCACCAGCCATACTGCAGATTCTAGGGTACTCAAAAGCAGGAAAAAAAAATTGTAAAAAAAAAAAAGTGTCAGAATTTTTTTTTTTATATGTATTTTTCCTTTTTTTCTCTGGGGCCGTAGGAGGATTTTTTCCTTAATGGAGATTAAGCAATTGTCTGATCGTGTGGAGCAGCTCGCTGCTGAAGTGTGGGGAATTTCCGCCTATCTCGCTCAATCACATGCTGTGGAAACAAAAATCCCTACTACTGATGTGTTTTCTGGGGATCGGTCTAAATTTTTGAATTTTAAGAATAATTGTAAATTATTTCTTGCCTTGAAGCCTAACTCCTCGGGGAGCTCTGCGCAGCAGGTTAAAATTGTAATTTCCTTGCTGTGCGGCGATCCCCAGGATTGGGCGTTTTCTTTGACACCTGAAAATCCTATTCTGACTAATGTGGATGCATTTTTTCAAGCCTTGGGGTTGTTGTATGATGAACCTAATGCTATTGATCAAGCTGAGAAAGCCCTATTGGCATTGAACCAGGGTCAGGATTCTGCAGAGTTATACTGTCAAAAATTCCGAAAGTGGGCGGTCCTTACTACATGAAATGATGGTGCCTTGGCAGATCTCTTTTTCTCAAGGGTTTATCAGAAACCGTAAAAGATGTTATGGTGGGATTTCCTGTTCCCTCTGGTCTTGACGATTCTATGTCATTAGTCATTCAAGTTGATCGGCGTTTACATGAACGTAAAACTACACGAGAGGTGTTGCCACCTTTTCAACAAATGTCTGAACCTATGCAATGTGATAGAGTTTTGTCTAGGGTGCAACGTTAGGAGTATAGAAGGCGTAATAAGCTGTGTTTTTTCTGTGGAGATGCCTCTCATATTATTTCTGTCTGCCCTAAACGAGAGAAACGTTTTGCACACACATTTACTGTGGGTGGCGTACAACCTAAGTTTCTTTTGGCAATTACTCTGATCTGCTCCATATCCACATTTTCCGCCAAGGCTTTTGTGGATTCAGGAGCGGCTTTGAATCTGATGGATTTGGATTTTGTTAAACATTGTGGTTTTCCCATGATACCTCCGCAGACGCCTATTCCTTTGAGGGGTATTGATGCTACTCCTTTGGCGGAGAATAAACCTCAGTTTTGGACCCAGGTGATAATGCGGGTCGCCCCAGACCATCTAGAAAATTGTAGATTTTTGGTACTGCATAATTTGCATGATACTATTGTCCTGGGTTTTCCCCGGTTGCAAATCCATAATCCAGTTTTGGACTGGAAATCTGTGTCTGTGATGAGTTGGGGCTGTCGGTGTGCTCTTGGTGACACTCCTGTTTTCTCCACCTCTCCCCAGTCTCATGATGTTCCTGACTATTTGGCTGATTTTTATGATGTATTTAGTAAGAGTAAGTCTGCATCCCTGCCTCCTCATAGGAGTTATGACTGTGCAATTGAGTTGAGGCCTGGGTGAATTTCCCAAGGGTCGGCTTTTCAACTTATCTGTACCTGAACACGAGGCTATGCAATCTTATATTAAGGAGTCGTTGGAGAAGGGTCATATTAGACCATCCTCTTCACCCTTAGGTGCTGTTTTTTTTTTCATGGCTAAGAAAGATGGTTCATTAAGGCCTTGTATAAACTATCGTTCCCTTAACAAGATTACGGTTAAATATCAGTTTCCGTTACCACTGATTTCTGATTTATTCTCCAGAGTTAAAGGTGCCTGCTGGTTTACTAAGCTTGACCTCAGGGGGGCATATAATCTTATTCGCATCAAGCAGGAAGATGAATGGAAGACGGCGTTTAATACTCCGGAGGGACATTTTGAATACCTGGTGATGCCTTTTGGGCTCACTAATGCCCCTTCTGTCTTCCAATCATTCATGAATGATATTTTCCGGGACTTTGTGGATAAGTTTTTGATCATCTATTTGGATGATATTCTGATCTTTTCCAGTGATTGGGATTCTCATGTGGAACATGTTCGGACTGTGTTCCGGATATTGAGGGAGAATTTCCTGTATGTTAAGGGATCGATATGCCTTTTTGGTGTACAGAGGATTTCATTTTTGGGATTTATTTTGTCTCCGCCAACTATTGAAATGGACCTGGCCAAGGTACAGGCCATTTATGATTGGGTTCAGCCCACTTCTCTGAAGGCTCTCCAGAAGTTTTTGGGTTTTGCTAATTTTTATCCTAAATTTATAGCTAATTTTTCTAGTATTGCCAAGCCACCAACTGATCTGACCAAGAAGGGCGCTGATGTGCTGAATTGGTCTCCAGAGGCTGTTTTGGCATTTCAGGAGCTGAAGCGGAGGTTCACTTCTGCTCCGGTTTTACGGCAACCTGATGTCTCACTTCCATTTCAGGTAGAGGTAGATGCTTCGGAGATTGGTACAGGAGCTGTTTTGTCCCCAAAAGATCCGGTGACTTCTAAAATGAATCCCTGTGCCTTCTTTTCCAGTAAGTTCTCCCCATCTGAACGCAACTATGATGTGGGGAATCGGGAATTGTTGGCCATGAAGTGGGCATTAGAGGAGTGGAGACATTGGTTGGAAGGAGCTAGACATCAAGTTGTGGTCCTCACTGACCACAAGAATTTGATTTACCTGGAGTCGGCCAAACGCTTGAATCCTAGACAGGCTAGGTGGGCCTTGTTTTTCACGTGTTTTGATTTTGTGGTCTCCTTTCTTCCGGGCACTAAAAATGTTAAGGCAGACTCCCTTTCTAGGAGTTTCTTTGCTGATTCTCCTATTGTGACCAAACCTACTACCATCCTAGGTGAGGGGGTAGTTCTTTCTGCCATCTCGCCTGATTTGAGACGTGCCCTGGAAGAATTTCAGGAGGACAAACCTGAGCGTTGTCCTATGGGAAAATTTTATGTTCCTGACCAGTGGAGGAAAAGAGTGATGTCTGAAGTTCATAGCTCCGCGTTGGCTGGTCATTCAGGTATTTTTGGTACCAGAGATTTGGTGAGTCAGTCTTTTTGGTGGCCCGCCTTATCTCGTGATGTCAGGAATTTTGTGCAGTCTTGTGGGACTTGTTCCCGGTCTAAACCCTGTTCTCGTTCTAGTGGGTTGTTGATGCCCTTGCCGGTGCCCAAGAGACCATGGACCCATATCTCAATGGATTTTATTTCTGATCTTCTTGTCTCTCAGAGAATGACTGTTATCTGGGTGACTTGTGATAGATTTTCTAAGATGGTCCATCTTGTACCACTCCCAAAGCTGCCATCTTCCTCAGAGTTGGTGCCCTTGTTTTTAAAACAGGTGGTTCGGTTGCATGGGATTCCTGAGAACATTGTGTCGGACAGAGGAGTCCAGTTTGTCTCCAGATTTTGGAAAGCTTTTTGTTCCAAGCTGGGAATTCAGTCATCCTTCTCCTCTGCGTTTTACCCACAGACCCATGGGCAGAGTGAGAGAACAAACCAGACTTTGGAGTCCTATTTGAGATGTTTTATATCTGCTGATCAGGATGATTGGGTCTCATTTTTGCCCTTGGCCGAATTCGCCCTAAATAATAGAGCTAGTTCTGCCACATTGATATCGCCCTTTTTCTGTAACTTTGGGTTTCATCAATGATTTTCTTCAGGGCAAGTGGAATCTTCAGCCTGCCCAGGTGTTGACACTGTGGTAGAGAGAATGCAGCAGATTTGGGACCAAGTGGTGGATAAGTTGTCCCTTCATCCTGATCGGCCTGGTGGCGTGGATGAGGGCTCGGTGAGCCCTCCTCAAGGGGGGGTACTGTTGTGAACTCATTTTTTGGTTTACCTCTTGCTTCGGGTGAGGATGGTGGAGCTTGCTGTGTTGACAGAGGAGTTGTGAGTTCTCCATCCGGGCTCCCTCTAGTGGTGACAGTAGGTAATGAAGCTGATCTAAATGGCAGAGACCTGCCACCTGAGGAGGAGGACTGTGAGTGGACATCAGGAGTCTCTGACTGGATTTAAGACAGCCGACTCCCTAATTTTGTGCTGGTGATTTTCCTGCCCTGAGGTTCTGGTTTCCAGTTCTGTTCCTGCCTTCTCAAGCTAAGTGTGCTCTGCTATTTTTTCACATGAGATTTGGTCTGGTTTAGTCAGTTTTTGTGGTCAGCCAGCCCCTGCTGGGGCTGTGCTGAATTTCCATTGTTATGTCTCTGTTTATGCCAGTTTGCTTTTTGTCCCTGATCAGATTGGTCTCTTTTTGCTCTGTCTTCAGAATATACCAGAGTGCTGATATAGGGAATTGAAGTCTAGCGACTTCAGGGTTTTTGTTATCAGAAAGTGTTGGACATTTTTTGGCAGGGTTTTGCGCGTGATTGCAGACAGCATCTTTCCTTTCCTGTCCTTTCTAGTTAGTTTGGGCCCCATCGTTTGCTCAGCCTATTTTTCTATATGTGTTTGTGTTTTCATCTTGTCTCACTGACAATACATGTTTGGGGGCTGTCTATTGCTTTGGGGTCTGCTCTGGGGCAGTTTAGATTTCCCCTTTTCTTTCTTTAGGCTTATTTAGTTCTCTGGCTGTGACGAGGCGTCTAGGAGCATTGTAGGTACGCTCCACGGCTACTGCTAGTTGTGTGGATAGGATCAGGGGTCTGCAATCCGCTTAGTTACCAACCTCTCTGGTTTTCTGTGGCTTAGCTTGTTTTTGTTTTTCCTCCTCGGTGACTCATTCATAACAGTCATCCTTTAAAGTATAATGCACCCCCATAGTCATCCATTGTAATATAATGCACCCCATAGTCATCCATAAAGTATAATGCCAAAACTCAAGATAAAAAGCGGACGGCACCGCTGTTACCGTGTGACTTCAAATGATGTGCGGCATACAGAAGCCCAGCAGCTGGGAATCTTGGGTGCCAGACCTGGAAACACTGCCAGAGAATATGGGAAGCAAGATGTGCCACAGTCCGCGCTGCTGAATCCACAAAATCACCTGGGATGCAAGATGTAGTAACAAAGTACTGCTTTATTCCTTCCTACGCGTTTCGGCGCCCTTCCTGGCACCTTCCTCAGGGATATTACACCAGCCATAGGAGCAGGGAATTTATAGCCCCTTCCATTAGCAATTATGGGTGTGTTCTGTTTACATATGATGTCATAATGGTCATCACTGGGGGAGGGGCCAGCATTTTTGGCACAATTTCACACAAATAACATAATAAAACAAGAAAATCCTTCAAAATACTTGCTAAAATGTACATAAAAATCCTACCAGTAAAATGATATAAAGACCTTCATAAAAATTGCAGCGGAAACATTGCCAAAGTATCCAGACTGTCAATGCAAAAACAAAAAAATTTTTTTTAAAAAATATTATCTCCCGACTTTCAGGGTAGTAGAACCCATGTGTTTACTGGTTTCATTTTTTTCTCTTGTGACTTATGTTGAGCACCACCGTTCTGCTGGTATCAGTGCCTTTGGAACATAGGTTCTATGAACTATTTTTTCACAAAACTATCCTGTTAAATATGTGATACTATGGTTTGTTAAAAAATTATTATAAAAAATTGCAATGAACAATTTTCTTTATTTTTGTTTTGTAGGAGGGAATCAAGGAGCGATGCCACTATTAAATAAAATGGATTATTTCTAAAATTAACTGCTTTTAAAAAACTTATTTTTATTTTCATTTTTATTTTTATTATTTATTATCAATAAAGAATTATCTAAAAATTACTATTATATAATCGTATTATTAAAAATGGCCTGAAGAAAGTATCTATCATCTTCCGTATAGTTATGGTCACTATTTTATATATTAATTGTGGTGGTGTCACCCATGAAACGTGTGTCTTTTGGTCTAGCACACCTGGGTTCAAGTCACAGGTCTCCATGCAGGCATAAATGACATTGTCTTTTGTAATATCAGGAAAAATTATAAATTGTTATGAGCTTATGCATATTAAATTAGGGAATTGTGAAATTCTAGATAGGATACCAACTTTGATATATATTTAAACAAAATAAATGTGTCATTAGGTGTATGTGAGACATTAAGTGTTTAGATATACCCGTGCGATCAAAAAAGTAGTCAGATGAAAAAATAAATAAAATGAAAAAAGATACCCACTCAGGATGTGACCAAGAGAGGGGTGCGCACCATAGTAGGAGGAATTCCTGCATCCTTATGTCACACACTTAAGCAAACCTCACTTTATTTTTTCATTCTATCTTTTTTCATTTTATTTATTTTTTCATCTGACTACTTTTTTGATCGCACGGGTATATCTAAACACTTAATGTCTCACATACACCTAATGACACATTTATTTTGTTTAAATATATATCAAAGTTGGTATCCTATCTAGAATTTCACAATTCCCTAATTTAATATGCATAAGCTCATAACAATTTATAATTTTTCCTGATATTACAAAAGACAATGTCATTTATGCCTGCATGGAGACCTGTGACTTGAACCCAGGTGTGCTAGACCAAAAGACACACGTTTCATGGGTGACACGACTACAATTAATATATAAAATAGTGACCATAACTATACGGAAGATGATAGATACTTTCTTCAGGCCATTTTTAATAATACGATTATATAATAGTAATTTTTAGATAATTCTTTATTGATAATAAATAATAAAAATAAAAATGAAAATAAAAATAAGTTTTTTAAAAGCAGTTAATTTTAGAAATAATCCATTTTATTTAATAGTGGCATCGCTCCTTGATTCCCTCCTACAAAACAAAAATAAAGAAAATTGTTCATTGCAATTTTTTATAATAATTTTTTAACAAACCATAGTATCACATATTTAACAGGATAGTTTTGTGAAAAAATAGTTCATAGAACCTATGTTCCAAAGGCACTGATACCAGCAGAACGGTGGTGCTCAACATAAGTCACAAGAGAAAAAAATGAAACCAGTAAACACATGGGTTCTACTACCCTGAAAGTCGGGAGATAATATTTTTTAAAAAAAATTTTTTTGTTTTTGCATTGACAGTCTGGATACTTTGGCAATGTTTCCGCTGCAATTTTTATGAAGGTCTTTATATCATTTTACTGGTAGGATTTTTATGTACATTTTAGCAAGTATTTTGAAGGATTTTCTTGTTTTATTATGTTATTTGTGTGAAATTGTGCCAAAAATGCTGGCCCCTCCCCCAGTGATGACCATTATGACATCATATGTAAACAGAACACACCCATAATTGCTAATGGAAGGGGCTATAAATTCCCTGCTCCTATGGCTGGTGTAATATCCCTGAGGAAGGTGCCAGGAAGGGCGCCGAAACGCGTAGGAAGGAATAAAGCAGTACTTTGTTACTACATCTTGCATCCCAGGTGATTTTGTGGATTCAGCAGCGCGGACTGTGGCACATCTTGCTTCCCATATTCTCTGGCAGTTTTTCCACTTTGGAGTGGTCGGTGGAGGTCCTGCAGCAGCTGATACTGTGTTATGTCTTCAAGCCAGTTGTGGGTCACACAACCGGAATAGGTGAGTGGAACTGCATTACACCACTCACATCGTAGTGTCACTAGTGATAGGGCACTATTGCACCTCTTGTTCCCCCACCCTTTTTGTATTGAGACCTGGAAACAGTCAATCCTGGGAATCCATGCAAAGAGAAAAGGTCGCACTCATCGAGATGGAAGTTTCACTGATTTATTGACATATCATAAACATGTCAAGTCAGGGGAGTGACATAAGGAGTGCAAGAAAGGCTGACAACGGCCGTTTCGCGCTGCTCGAGCGCTTCAATGGGTCAAACAGTGGGGGGAAGTGCCGGGTTCATATGCAAATCACATCACTCCGTACCTCCTCCCTCCACAGCTGCTGTCTAAATGACATTGGTGAATTAAAAACATGCTGAGATGCATTACAACATACAAAAGCATAAATACAACTTACTGCACAAGCAGAAAAAATGGTTACATCGAGAGATAAATTACAATGCATATTCATATATCGAAGACAACTGTTATTTTCATGTCGAAAACTACTATTTTTTTTTCTCTTATGGAAAACATCTACAATCATATGTATTCAGAGACCAAACTGTCTCACTATTATTATAATGAAATATTAATATACTCACAGAAAGAAAGAAAAAAAAAAAAATTTTCAAAAAAATTCTCCCCCCAAAATTTTTTTTTAAATTTTTTTTTACTGAAATAAAAAATACAAATTGTGTGCAACTTAATATCTGTTTTTTCATAAACGACTATGTACATGCATAGCTGTGTCTTGTTATGGAAAAACACAAAAATGGACTATCAATGACAAATCTCAATCCTAGCGGACAGAAACCGCTGCACTGAAAACGCACAATGTATATGTGCACGTATACTAAACAAACAAAAAACAAGTCACTAAACGATTCAAATGTTACGCGAAAGAAAACCCACCAAATTCAAAAAGATGTCTTTGCCTCAAGTATGTGAAAGTTCATCAAACTGCGATAAGAGACTCCAGAAAAAAGGTTCCAGCCAGAAAAGCCACATGTATACATATGTGACCTAGTTCTCCTATCAACATCAAGGGAAATGAGGGAAAATATAAACTCCTTCATAAAAAAACAGCCATGTCTATTCTATCATTAAAACCCAGCGGACCTGTCGCCTGTGTATTCATAATCCACCTGGATTCTCGTTTTAATAAGATTTTGTTTAAATGCCCTCCCTGCGGCGGTAAAACCACCTTCTCGATTCCTGCAAAGGAGAGAACATTAGGGTCATTTCCATGTGCATCTCTTACATGGTTAATTAAATGTGGGACTCCTTTTCCCGTTCTAATGGACTTAAAATGCTCACGAAAACGAATGTATAGCGGACGTATGGTTTTACCTATGTAGAAAAACCGACATGTGCAAAAAATCACATAGACTACATGGTCTGTCTTGCACGTGATCAAATCTGTTACTGTATGCGTGACCGCGCCCATGTGTAATGTACGATCAGTACGATGAAATTTACAATAAGGACAATGGCCACACCTATAATTCCCTTGTGGTGTTCCTTGACTCAGCCAAGTGTCACGCTTAGTGACGATCCAATTCTTAACCAAAATATCTCTAATTCTTGTACTCCGCTTACATGAGATAAGGGGCCCTCTAGATACTATGTCGCTTAAATCCCTATCTTGTTCCAAAATATGCCAATTTTTTCTAATTGCTGCTCGTATCTGACGATCCATGGGACTATATCGAAAACAAAAGGTAAATCTCTTATCATTTTCGACTCTTTTATTTTTTAGAGGCACAACTCCTCTAACTTTATTACTGTGCTGTGATTTTACTTTTTCAAGTGTGGTATCTAATAGAACCTTAGGATATCCCCGTTGTCTGAACCTATTATATAACTCTCTAGATTGTGTTTCAAAGCCCTCCAAGGTATTATTTAAACGGTGGACTCTCAAAAATTGGCCATATGGCAATGAATTAATGGTATGTGATGGATGGAAACTATCATAACGCAATATGGAATTGGTAGCCAAAGGTTTCCTGTAAACTGATGTGCAGATTTCATTATCCTTTACTTCCAGCAAGACATCAAGAAATTCCAGCCGTGTCCCTCCAAAATTGTGTGTGAACAGCATGTTCATCTGGTTCACCTCATTTAGGTGACTGACAAACTTGTCAAAAGAATCTCTGGTGCCATCCCAGACAATGAACACGTCGTCCACATATCTAAGATAAAGTCTGATATGTGGAAAAAATTGTTTGGCATTGTAGACATATTTTCCCTCCAGGGCACCGAAAAAGAGATTGGCGAATGTACATTGCTGCCGGGGTACCCATTGCGGTACCCACATTTTGACGGTACCACGTACAATCAAAAGTGAATGCATTGTGAGTAAGTATGAAATTCAAAGCTTCACAAACAAAATCCACAAAGCCCTGTTCTTTGCCTGTGGAGTTCAATATTTCTCTAATAGTATCCACACCCAACTTCTGGGGAATTTGTGTATATAAACTCTCCACATCTATGGATGCCAGCATAAAGCCGGGTTGCCAAGAAAAGTCCCGTATCACATGCAGAAAAGCATTGGTGTCCTTTATATACGACGGGATCTCTCCTAACAAAGGGCGCAGCAACCAATCAATATACTGGGACAGGGATTCCGTGACGGATCCTATCCCAGATACGATTGGGCGTCCTGGGGGACAAGAAGCAGACTTGTGGATTTTGGGTACGTGGTACCAGTCGGGGCGCATGGGAAACTCCGGCAGCAATTTCTCTGCCTTTTTCTCAGAAATAACATCCATCATGACATATTTCCTGAGTAGCGACCTTAATTCCCTGATGTACCTGGGAGTGGGATCAGTCTTCAATCTGGTATATGTTACTATATCAGATAGCTGTCGGTGTGCCTCAGAAAAATACATATCCCTGGGCAACAAAACCGTGTTGCCGCCTTTATCTGAGGGTCTCACTATGGTATCAGACCATTCTCTGATCTCCACCATGGCCTTCCTTTCTGAGTCTGTCAGATTAGAAGGCACTACAGGATATACCAATGATTCAATGTCCTTTATAACTTGAATTTCAAACACATCAATAAGGTTACCCGTGGATATGGGAGGCATGTATTGTGAAGCAACCCCCCCTGTAAACGGTCTATTGATCAACTGTGATTCATTAATAGTTGCCCTATCTGAGCCTGTGATACTGAGTAGTAAATTGGCATCTTCATGTAAATCAGCTAATGCTCCTGTGCCAGCCATGAAACCTAAAGGGCCCACCCTACATTGTGCTTCCCCAGATAATTTACTATCAATGGGGGGTTTTGCTGTAAAGTGTTTATGCAAATGGATCTTCCTGATAGACTTAAATAAATCAATTCTAAATTCAGTCATATTGAAAGGCTGTGGTATGCAAAAATTAAGACCTTTAGATAATAATGCAAAATGGGAATCATTCAAAACATGTCCTGTCAAATTGATCACTGAAAATGGTTGAGAGTCCGTTATTACTTTTGTCTCCACGAAACCTGTTTCCTCTTGCGGTACCGACCGAAAACTCTTCCTCCTTCCTCTTCTGACTCTCCGCCTAAAGGGACATTAGATCCAGCTCGGGCTACTTCACATGCTGATTGCTGGTCGGGTGAGGTAGTATTGTAACTGACCCCCTCCCCCACGCTGGAATCTGAATCTGTAGTGAGGTAATCTTTTTTTACTGGTGCCCGTTTCTGTTTGTGATAGAAACGTTTATTTTTCCCTTTACCAAAATGCCCAAAGTTAGTATTAATATTGGATCGTTGTTTATTCCAATTAAAAATCTGACCACTGGCGAAATCATTTTTCTCCCTTAGAAATTTATTACGTTTTCTTGATTTAATTTCCGCCTGTATCGGTAGAAGTTTACTGTCCATCTTTTTATTAAACAATGTCCACTGATTTTCTGTCAGTCTGGATTTTAATTCCTCTTGTGCTTTAACAAGATCATGTTTTACTGTCTCATAATTATGTAAATTCGTGGCCAAAACTAGTTGCAACAAATCCTGTGAGCATTTCAATAGAATCTTCTCCCATTCTGTACGGAACGAAGTGTTATCACTAGTGTTGAGCATTCCGATACCGCAAGTATCGGGTATCGGCCGATACTTGCTGTATCGGAATTCCGATACCGACTTCCGATATTTTTTCAATATCGGAATTCGGCATCGGAATCGGAAGTTCAGTTGATTGACGGCCTGACGTCATCATGATGCGCGGTGTGTGCGCATCATGATGCGCCGTCATTTCGGGCCTGCCGGGGGTCTCTGCCGGCCTGCCGGGGGGCTGTGCCGGCCTGCCGGGGGGCTGTGTGGACTGCCCGGGGTCTGTACCGGCCTGCCGGGGGGCTGTGCCGGCCTGCCGGTGGTCTGTGCACCCTGTGGGGGTCTGTACCGGCCTGCCGGGGGGCTGTGCCGGCCTGCCGGGGGGCTGTGCTGATGTCCGGGGGTCTGTGCAAGCATCGTCCGATGGGACTACAAGTCCCATCGGGTGATGCCTGCTACCATGACAGTGATTGACACATTAGCCAATGATGGGACAGTAGTAGTCCCATCATCCGGCTAATGTGTTAAATGTTAAAAAAAAAAAAAAAAAAAATACTACATACATACTACATGCTACATACATACTACATATATACTACATACATACTACATACATGCTACATACATACTACATGCTACATACATACTACATGCTACATACATACTACATGCATGCTACATACATACTACATATATACTACATACATACTACATACATGCTACATACATACTGCATGCTACATACATACTACATACATACTACATACATACTACATGCATGCTACATACATACTACATATATACTACATGCATGCTACATACATACTACATACATACTGCATGCTACATACATACTACATACATACTACATACATACTACATGCATGCTACATACATACTACATATATACTACATGCATGCTACATACATACATACTGCATGCTACATACATACTACATACATACTACATGCATGCTACATACATACTACATGCATGCTACATGCATGCTACATACATACTACATGCTACATACATACCACATACATACTACATACATACTACATACTACATGCATGCTACATACATACTACATGCTACATACATACCACATACATACTACATACATGCTACATATATACTACATGCATGCTACATACATACTACATATATACTACATGCATGCTACATACATACTACATGCTACATGCATGCTACATACATACTACATACATACTACATGCTACATACATACCACATATATACTACATACATACAATACATTCATACAATACATACATAGACATACAGTACATATAACATAGAGTAACATACTTACCAATACTTGTCACATTGTTCCCCGAAGCCATTGTCTTTTCCGGAATAAATATTAACATAACAAACCACAAAAATACTCACCCACGATCCGAAGCAGTCCACGAGTGTGTCCCACGACGATCTTGGGTAGAGAACTGCAGCATCAGATGATGCTGCCGTTCTCTACGGGCTGCAGGAATCCAATGACGGAAGGTAGGTATCCTTCCGCACTGTATTCCTCCGCCACTTAAAAAAAAAAAAGTCCCTAGTCTCACTTTATGCCATTGCTGCGTGGGAATTTCCCACACAGCAATGGCATAAAGTGAGACTAGGGACTTTTTTTTTTTTAAGTGGCGGAGGAATACAGTGCAGAAGGATACCTACCTTCCGTCATTGGATTCCTGCAGCCCGTAGAGAACGGCAGCAACAGCTGATGCTGCAGTTCTCTACCCAAGATCGTCGTGGGACACACTCGTGGACTGCTTCGGATCGTGGGTGAGTATTTTTGTGGTTTGTTATGTTAATATTTATTCCGGAAAAGACAATGGCTTCGGGGAACAATGTGACAAGTATTGGTAAGTATGTTACTCTATGTTATATGTACTGTATGTCTATGTATGTATTGTATGAATGTATTGTATGTATGTAGTATATATGTAGTATGTATGTAGCATGCATGTAGCATGCAGTATGTATGTAGCATGCATGTAGTATATATGTAGTATGTATGTGGTATGTATGTAGCATGCAGTATGTATGTAGCATGCATGTAGTATGTATGTAGCATGCATGTAGTATGTATGTAGCATGTAGTATGTAGCATGCATGTAGTATATATGTAGTATGTATGTAGCATGTAGTATGTATGTAGCATGCATGTAGTATATATGTAGTATGTATGTAGCATGTAGTATGTATGTAGCATGCATGTAGTATGTATGTAGCATGCATGTAGTATGTATATGGTATGTATGTAGCATGTAGTATGTATGTAGCATGCATGTAGTATATATGTGTTATGCATGTAGCATGCATGTAGTATGTATGTAGTATGTATGTAGTATATATGTAGTATGTATGTAGCATGTAGTATGTATGTAGTATGTATGTAGCATGCATGTAGCATGCAGTATGTATGTAGCATGCATGTAGTATATATGTAGTATGTATGTAGCATGTAGTATGTAGCATGCATGTAGTATATATGTAGTATGTAGCATGTAGTATGTATGTAGCATGCATGTAGTATATATGTGTTATGTATGTAGCATGTAGCATGCATGCAGTATGTATGTAGCATGCATGTAGTATATATGTAGTATGTATGTTGCATGTAGTATTTATGTAGTATGAATGTAGCATGTATGTAGTATGAATGTAGCATGTATGTAGTATGCATGTTGTATGTATGTAGCATGTAATTTTTTTTTTTTTTTTTTTACATTTAACACATTAGCCGGATGATGGGACTACTACTGTCCCATCATTGGCTAATGTGTCAATCACTGTCATGGTAGCAGGCATCGCCCGATGGGACTTGTAGTCCCATCGGACGATGCCTGCACAGACCCCCGGAGCCTGCACAGCCCCCCGGCAGGCCGGCACAGCCCTCCGGAGCCTGCACAGCCCCCCGGCAGGTCGGCACAGCCCCCCGGCAGGCCGGCACAGCCCCCCGGAGCCTGCACAGACCACCGGCAGGCCGGCACAGACCACCGGAGCCTGCACAGACCCCCTGGCAGGCCGGCACAGCCCCCCGAAAGGCCCGTACAGACCCCAGAGAGGCTGTACAAGGGCAGGAAAGGGTTTTTCTTATTCCGATACCGGAAGTCCCATAGACTTGAATGGGACTTCCGGTATCGGAATCGGCGATACCGATACTTTTTTTAAAGATCGGCCGATACCATCCGATACGATACTTTGAAGTATCGGACGGTATCGCTCAACTCTAGTTATCACTAAAATTAGAAATATCTTTCCATACTCGTAGTCCTCGTGGTACTCGTCCACAATCACTGTATGACTTTAATGAATTATTAGTCCAAAACAATTTTATCTCTCTCTCAGCCAAATTCATGAGTTTAAACTCTAATGATTTTGTGCTTAAAGTTTGCACCTCATCACAAGTTTCGCACTCCTTAAAATAATTGTCCACATCCTCCTGACCTGCTTGCAGGTTACTGCCCACTGTTGTTACTTCTGACTCCATGTTAACTGACATGGTTATATATAATGTTCAAGCCGTTAAAACATCACTGTGAAAGGCAAAACAAGCGTGCATAGTCCTGGAACTAGTCCAATATTAAATCACAAAACTCAAGATAAAAAGCGCACGGCACCGCTGTTACCGTGTGACTTCAAATGATGTGCGGCATACAGAAGCCCAGCAGCTGGGAATCTCGGGTGCCAGACCTGGAAACAGTCAATCCTGGGAATCCATGCAAAGAGAAAAGGTCGCACTCATCGAGATGGAAGTTTCACTGATTTATTGACATATCATAAACATGTCAAGTCGGGGGAGTGACATAAGGAGTGCAAGAAAGGCTGACAACGGCCGTTTCGCGCTGCTCGAGCGCTTCAACGGGTCAAATAGTGGGGGGAAGTGCCGGGTTCATATGCAAATCACATCACTCCGTACCTCCTCCCTCCACAGCTGCTGTCTAAATGACATTGGTGAATATAGCATGTACTGTACATTCGCCAATCTCTTTTTGGGTGCTCTGGGTGCCCTGGAAGAAAAATATGTCTACAATGCCAAACAATTTTTTCAACATATCAGACTTTATCTTAGGTATGTGGACGACGTGTTCATTGTCTGGGATGGCACCAGAGATTCTTTTGACAAGTTTGTCAGTCACCTAAATGAGGTGAACCAGATGAACATGCTGTTCACACACAATTTTGGAGGGACACGGCTGGAATTTCTTGATGTCTTGCTGGAAGTAAAGGATAATGAAATCTGCACATCAGTTTACAGGAAACCTTTGGCTACCAATTCCATATTGCGTTATGATAGTTTCTATCCATCACATACCATTAATTCATTGCCATATGGCCAATTTTTGAGAGTCCACCGTTTAAATAATACCTTGGAGGGCTTTGAAACACAATCTAGAGAGTTATATAATAGGTTCAGACAACGGGGATATCCTAAGGTTCTATTAGATACCACACTTGAAAAAGTAAAATCTCAGCACAGTAATAAAGTTAGAGGAGTTGTGCCTCTAAAAAATAAAAGAGTCGAAAATGATAAGAGATTTACCTTTTGTTTTCGATATAGTCCCATGGATCGTCAGATACGAGCAGCAATTAGAAAAAATTGGCATATTTTGGAACAAGATAGGGATTTAAGCGACATAGTATCTAGAGGGCCCCTTATCTCATGTAAGCGAAGTACAAGAATTAGAGATATTTTGGTTAAGAATTGGATCGTCACTAAGCGTGACACTTGGCTGAGTCAAGGAACACCACAAGGGAATTATAGGTGTGGCCATTGTCCTTATTGTAAATTTCATCGTACTGATCGTACATTACACATGGGCGCGGTCACGCATGCAGTAACAGATTTGATCACGTGCAAGACAGACCATGTAGTCTATGTGATTTTTTGCACATGTCGGTTTTTCTACATAGGTAAAACCATACGTCCGCTATACATTCGTTTTCGTGAGCATTTTAAGGCCATTAGAACGGGAAAAGGAGTCCCACGTTTAATTAACCATGTAAGAGATGCACATGGAAATGACCCTAATGTTCTCTACTTTGCAGGAATCGAGAAGGTGGTTTTACCGCCGCAGGGAGGGCATTTAAACAAAATCTTATTAAAACGAGAATCCAGGTGGATTATGAATACACAGGCGACAGGTCCGCTGGGTTTTAATGATAGAATAGACATGGCTGTTTTTTTATGAAGGAGTTTATATTTTCCCTCATTTCCCTTGATGTTGATAGGAGAACTAGGTCACATATGTATACATGTGGCTTTTCTGGCTGGAACCTTTTTTCTGGAGTCTCTTATCGCAGTTTGATGAACTTTCACATACTTGAGGCAAAGACATCTTTTTGAATTTGGTGGGTTTTCTTTCCCGTAACATTTGAATCGTTTAGTGACTTGTTTTTTGTTTGTTTAGTATACGTGCACATATACGTTGTGCGTTTTCAGTGCAGCGGTTTCTGTCCGCTAGGATTGAGATTTGTCAATGATAGTCCATTTTTGTGTTTATCCATAACAAGACACAGCTATGCATGTACATAGTCATTTATGAAAAAACAGATATTAAGTTGCACACAATTTGTATTTTTTATTTCAGAAAAAAATATTTTTTGAAAAAAAAATTTTTTGAAAAATTTTTTTGGGGAGAATTTTTTTGAAATTTTTTTTTTTTCTTTCTTTCTGTGAGTATATTAATATTTCATTATAATAATAGTGAGACAGTTTGGTCTCTGAATACATATGATTGTAGATGTTTTCCATAAGAGAAAAAAATAGTAGTTTTCGACATATGAAAATAACAGTAGTCTTCGATATATGAATATGCATTGTAATTTATCTCTCGATGTAACCATTTTTTCTGCTTGTGCAGTAAGTTGTATTTATGCTTTTGTATGTTGTAATGCATCTCAGCATGTTTTTAATTCACCAATGTCATTTAGACAGCAGCTGTGGAGGGAGGAGGTACGGAGTGATGTGATTTGCATATGAACCCGGCACTTCCCCCCACTGTTTGACCCGTTGAAGCGCTCGAGCAGCGCGAAACGGCCGTTTTCAGCCTTTCTTGCACTCCTTATGTCACTCCCCCGACTTGACATGTTTATGATATGTCAATAAATCAGTGAAACTTCCATCTCGATGAGTGCGACCTTTTCTCTTTGCATGGATAAAGTATAATGCACCCCATTGTCATCCTATAAAGCATAATGCACCCCCATAGTCATCCATAGTAGCATAATGCACACCACACTCATCCTATAAAGTATAATACACCCCATATTTATCCATAGTAATATAATGCAACCCATAGTGATCCTATAATGTATAATGTACACCATAGCCATCCTGTAAAGCATAATACACCCCATAGTCATCTATAGTAATATAATACACCCAATAGTCATCCTATAAAGTATAATGCACCCCCTTAGTCATCCATAGTAGTATAATACACCCCATAGTCATCCTATAAAGTATAATGCACCCCATAGTTATCCATACTAATATAATGCACCCAGCAGTCATCCATAAAATATAATGCACCCCCATAGTTATCCTATAAAGTATAATGCACCCCCATAGTCATACATAGAAGTATAATGCATTCCATAGTAATCCTATAAAGTATAGTGCACCCCATAGTCATCCATTAAAGTATAATTCACCCCCATAGTCATCCATAGTAGTATTGTGCACCTCATAGTCATCCTATAAAGTATAATACACCCCATAGTCATCATATAAAGTATAATGCACCCCATAGTCATCCATAGTAATATAATGCACCCCATAATCCTCCATAAAGTATAATGCACCCCCATAGTTATCCTATAAAGTCTATAGTTATCCATAATAATATAATGCACCCATAGCCATCCATAAAGTATAATGCACCCCCATAGTTATCCTATAAAGTATAATGCACCCCCATAGTCATCCATAGTAATATAATGCACCCCATAATCCTCCATAAAGTATAATGCACCCCCATAGTTATCCTATAAAGTCTATAGTTATCCATAGTAATATAATGCACCCATAGCCATCCATAAAGTATAATGCACCCCCATAGTCATCCATAGTAATATAATGCAGACCATAGTCATCCTTATAAAGTATAATGCACCTTATAGTCATCCATAGTAGTATAATGCATCTCATAGTCATCCTATAACGTATAATACACCCCATAGTCATCCAGAGTAGTATAATGCACCCCAATAGTCATCCTATAAAGTATAATGCACCTCCATAGTCATCCTATAAAGTATAATGCACCCCATAGTCATCCATAGTAATGTAATGCACCACCATAGTCATCCTATAAAGTATAATGCACCCTCATAGTCATCCAGAGTAGTAAAATGCACCCCTATTGTCATCCTATTAAGTACAATGCACCTCCATAGTCATCCATAGTCGTATGGTGGTTGATTTAAAAAAAAAAAATCACAGTTCCTTCGCTGCAGCGCCGCATGCGTCCTCTTGTGAAGCCAGCAGCTGATGGAGCATGTGATGTCATTGCTTTTCCCCCCAGGGGACGCACATCCAGTTTCAGGCTTTGCTGGCATCTGCAGGCCCCTGACCAGCCAGACCCAGTCGCAGCAGTCATTACGCCGCTGTTCCCTCCTAGTTTGCAACAATTAGTGATGACTGGCATGTTGGCAAACAGGAGACATTACATGATCAGCCCATAAGGCTTGGTTTTTAAGGATTTATTTTGTTAAAAAAATTGTTGCCAATCTGGCTTCTATGGCCTTCCCTCATAACACAGATTGGAGTATGTGCTTCAAAATTTGATAATTTGCAGATCTTAGTGACACTTGCTACTTCCTCGATTTGCATAACTTTATGGCTTCTTCTTCTTGGTGTTGCAATTTCAAAGTTGAAGAGTGGAATTGAAAATTCTTCAAATGGCTTAAGCAAGTAAATAACATAAGTATATCTTCAGTGATCTCATGGTCTCATCCTCAAAACACAAGAAGTATCTGGTATTTCCAGCTCAGTCACTTACTGGCTGCAGCGGTGGCTTGTCAGAGTCAGTAATTAGCTGAGTGTATGTGACGCCCCTGAGGCTCAGTCGCCACAGAGGTACTCCACCTCCTCCTGAGGTGTGGTGTCCCACCATCCAGGTAAGTTGGAGGCTCGTGACCACGCTCCAACACTCGCACCCCACACAACAGAGTAGTTCAGCAAAGCCACATTGCGGCTCCCTGCTTGAAGAGTAGCAGAGTACCTTTGGTGGCTCCCTGCTTGGAACATGAAACGTGCTGGGAGGCGGCTGGAGTTGAGAATACATAAAAGGGCGGGAATGTTTAGAATTTCAGTCAGTCAGGCAGGAGGTCAGTGGGCGAGAGGAAGCCACTCAGAGAGGAGTGAGGAAAGAAGATCCCTGAGAGAGGGATGGAGGAAGGAGGTGCTGCAGCAGACCTCAGTGACCTGGGTCTGCTGGCACAGGAAAGGAAAGAAGGAGAAAGACATTGAACTGAAACCTGATCTTCCATAAGAAAGAAAGACAAGTACGGAACGTAGGAGTAAAAGGGAACACAGAGGACGTGGGTTAGAGGGAAGAACCCTGCCTAGAAGTTCTAAGTGCAAGGCCGGGGCCCGGTCCCCAAGGTTGTATGGACACTAATGGTTCTGCAGCAGACACCGGTGGAGTAGTGGGCTGTAAATGCACTACTCCCATCTAAGACTTGGGGGCACAACAGCAACTTGGATAGAGAGCCGGGACTCAGGAGTAAGGAGTCCCCGAAGCAGGCTACAGCTCTCTGCAGTACAAGTAGAGTTCTTGGGAACATCTGTCAGTAGGCACTCCAGTGTAACTCAGTACTAGGAGTACTTCACACTTAAAGGCGCTATAGAGGAGACGTTCAGAAAGGCACATGTTGGCGGAGTGTTGGAAGGGAGCATTCCATCTTGCCTGGAGGTTGACTGAGTCCCTGACCCAGAGGACACGGCATGGAGGCAGGCACCTGTGTGTTCTACAGACTGTGAGTAAAGCTTCGGAACTACAAGCCCTGGTGTCCTCCATTCATTCTTGTGCCAGCGCAACCAGCACCGCTACATCTGGGTACCAGCTTCTACACCGCTTGTGCCTCTCCTCTTCCCCTACATTTACCCGGCCCTGGGGCTACAGCTCCAACTGTGGGGAGCTTCACCATCTTGGCTACAACACACCTCCAGCTCCAGAGGATCTGCATGCAGCGTCAGCCTATCATCTCACTTGCCGAACACCACAGGTGGCGTCACAAACTATTCCATTCACTACATTCTACCATTCAATTCCCCCCATTAATTGGGCGCCCAGGGCCACGGACTGGGTCAGTGCTGCTTTGACACATCCCGCCAACACCGGCCCGGTACCGAGTACCCCACAGCCCTGGGAGGGCGACCCATGTACATTATCAGCCATTATCCATGATGTATTTGAAAATGGTTTATATTCCCTTGAAGACCACTTTAAAAGTCCAAAGGCTGGTTTCTCTTAAGTCTGCATCCATTTTCCCACAGCCTTGATCTTTCTTGTCATTGTGTTAGGCCGGCGTCACACTAGAGAGGAATACGGACGAGTGAGAGGCGATAAAAATACGCATTGCCCACAGACCAATGATTCTCTATGGGGTAGCTCCCATCAGCCGTATTTTTCTCTCGTATTTTCTACGGTACGTGCCAATCGCAGCATGCTGCGATTGTCAGCGTATTACGACTGTAGTACGCCAATGCAAGTCTATGGGTGCGCAAAAAAAATCACATTACACACGGACCACCAGTGTGACTTGCGAGAAATACGCAAGACATTTCCTGGTCACAGGAAATGGGCCAATCCATCATCAGGAAGCTTAGACATGCAAATTAGCTCAAATAGCGCTCCAGACATCCAGGAAGTACGCCTCCACGGAGTCCTGCAGCGTCATGTCTGGCCACATTAATGTGGAGCTCCTAATTGTGTTGGTACAGGAAAGACCCGAACTTTGGGACCAACGGGATGCCCATTATTCTGACTGGGCCCGCAAAGAGGCGGCATGGAGGCGCATCTGTGTGCAAATCATCCCAGACTATGCCCAATGGCCACGTGAGGAGCAACAACACATTCGTAAGTAAATGTCATTTTTACCAATCAGCTTAAAGGCCAGAAGTGAGCTTTTTTAAATGTAGCCCCTACAATCCTAGACTGTGTATGTAGGTATCCCTTTTTGCTAAAGAAAAATTTACATCAAAACCACCCCCTACTAGGCCACGTGACTATGTGAAATGTTAGGAATATTGCTTGGCACAATTCCCGAAGATTACAGTCCCTTTTCACTTCACATTGCAGTTGAGGATGTGATGAGACGTTGGCGCAGCATCCGCGACCAGTACCAGCGGGAAAGACAGCAGAGGGCCAGGAGTGGGGCAGCAGCACCGACCAAGCGGAAATACATCTATTTTGACCGCTTGGCATTTTTGGCACCCAGTATGGATCTCAGACCATAAGTACAGACATCACACCACATGACACATATGCTTTTAAGGGTCAGAGCTACATTTGTTTCTTGTACATTTCCTAACAGAACTCGGTCCAACATCACAGAGAGGGAGACAGGATCGGATACTGAGCCCATTATAGACCCGGACGGGGGATGTGAAGAGGTGGCTGGCCCATCTTCTGACCAGAGCTTTTGCAACCCCCAAGCTCCACCAGCATCAGGCCCAGCATCAGGTTCTGCTCCTGGTCCAGACCCAGCAGAGCCACCAGCAGCCAGCAACTTAGAAGACCCTGGCAACAGCAGCAGCCCTACTGCCCATGTTGAGGGGTCCCCCCAGCCTGCAGCCATAGGCCGCTGTGGGAGACGGAGAAGTGACAACACTGCCTCTGATACCCGGAGGCATGTAGACACAGGTGTCCTAAATTACCTGTCCAGGGCTGCCCAGGATGAGGGTGAAGAGGCATATGCCTGAAGCCTGGCCCGGTACCTCCGTCCCCTACCCCATGAGGTGAGGCTACGTGTGCGCAGATCCATTCAGATCCTAATTGATGCATGCACACACCCCAATGATCCATATGAGTTGTTTGAGTATCTTGAGAGGTGGCAGCTCTCAACCCGTAACCGTCTCCGCCTTGTCCGACAACCAGCTGTGCATGCTTAATTAGGATCTGAGTGTCCGTCTGCACGAGTGCCTACACCTCCACCCATTCTCCCCCAAAATCAACCTTGGCCACAACAGGGCCAAATGGCAGCCTATAACCAACCTGCCCAATATGGCCACTTGTACAGACCTGGTGTTGGAGGCTGGCCCCAACCTGGGTTTGGTCGACATGGCCATATTGGGGGGTATGATGGTCGTGGCTACAATCAGCCACAGGATTATAATCGACAGTATCCTTATGGTCTCTTTGGTGCGCAGCTGCAGGAACATGGCCACATCTTTCCACAGGGCCAAGATCATCCACCCCAACAGGGTGATGGTCAAGCTGGGCACCCCAACCCCCAACAAAGAGATGAAGGCCTCCTGCCATCAACTCCGCCAAGCTACCAGCAGTTATAAAATAGCTAATTGTTTTGTAAATTTTTTTTGTTGGTATTTATAATTTCTTGTTACCCCTTTGTGTGTCAAAAAATGACAATGTTATATACAGAAAAGGCTAAATGGCCTGGGCAATATCTGCCATATGGCAAAAATATGGTACACCATATTGTAAGCTATTTTTTTAATTTATAAAACCTTTGAAAATGCATCTTTGGCCTTCTTCATGAATTATTTTAGGCATTCTAATAAGTAAGTCAACTTTATCACATATAAACAGACAACACAAATCAGAGAAGACCAAACCAAAAAAATTATATACACACACAAGAACATCACAACATAGATACAGCCTGATCATGCCAGGTAGCAGAACCATGAGGTGAAACAAAATACTGGGTGAACACATCACGTAAATGAGTCCTGAGAGAGGACGCCGTAAAGGGAGCACATGTGGCGTAGGCCTATTCCCATTGTCCACCACACCTTCAGTCACATCAGCAATCATGCAGTCTAGTGAAGTTATGGAGGACCACACAAGCTTTGATGACCTCATTGACTTTGGCTTCACTCAGCTGAATGACAGACTGGAGGACACGCCATTTGGCACAAAGAATGCCGAAGGCGCACTCCACCAGTCTTCGGGCACGTGAAAGGCGCACATTAAAAATCCTGCGCCGGTGGTCAAGGTTTCTGCGTGGGTATTGCCTCATGACATGCCTGGTCAATTGGAAGGCTTCATCCCCCACTAGGACATAAGGCACCGCTTCTTGATTTGATCCTGGCAGCTGACGTGGTGGTGGTAGGTCCAACAGGTTATTGCGCAGCCGCCGACCCATAATGGAAGAACTGAAGACTCTAGAGTCTCCAGTTCTTCCATAAGCCCCAATGTCTACAATTATAAACCTGTAGTTACTGTCAACCAGAGCCAACAAAACTACAGAAAAATATTGTTTATAATTAGAGTTGAGCGAAACGGGTCGAAAAAATTCAAAAGTCGCCGACTTTTGGCAAAGTCGGGTTTCATGAAACGAAACCCGACCCTAGGATGAGGTCGGCCACGAGGTCGGCGACTTACGCGCCAAAGTCGCGTTTCAAAAGTTTGTTTTGCGCTCTTTTTCAGCCAACCAGGATCCACGGACACTGTGGGCAATGTGATGACCTAGGCACGGGTCACCACCATCTTTCAGAAGGGCATGCAAGTGATTGGCTTGCTTTGGTGGGCGTCACAGGGGGTATAAAAGGGCGTGCACGCCGACCGCCATCTTACTTCTGCCGATCTTAGTATAGGGAGAGGTTGCTGCTGATTCTGTAGGGAGAGCGTTAGGCAGGGAAGAAGACAAAAAAACTGCTTCTGCTGCTAGCGATTTGGCCTGCACAACACACAAGTCACTGTGTGTGCAGTGCAAGGGGAGGCTATATTGTGGTGTATCAGTGGTGTTGGTTGTTGGGCTGCCTTTTAAGGCTTCCTGACATGCTGGCATTGCTGTTTACCCACTGCTCCGCAAACTGCTTTTTTAAAAGCAATCCAATCTCCCTTATCCTCTAGTCACTTTTGTCACAGCTGTGCCATCGAGCCTGTCACATAGAGCTCAGATATCAGTGGGCCTCACACAATCCACAAGTGTCCAGTGTCCAAAAGTGTGCGCAGAGATTCAAAATCTCCATTATCCTCTCGTCACTTTGGTCACAGGCAGCTGTGCCATCGAGCGTGTCACATAGCGCTCAGATATCAGTGGGCCTCACACAATCCACAAGTGTCCAGTGTCCAAAAGTGTGCGCAGAGATTCAAAATCTCCATTATCCTCTCGTCACTTTGGTCACAGGCAGCTGTGCCATCGAGCATGTCACATAGCGCTCAGATATCAGTGGGCCTCACACAATCCACAAGTGTCCAGTGTCCAAAAGTGTGCGCAGAGATTCAAAATCTCCATTATCCTCTCGTCACTTTGGTCACAGGCAGCTGTGCCATCGAGCGTGTCACATAGCGCTCAGATATCAGTGGGCCTCACACAATCCACAAGTGTCCAGTGTCCAAAAGTGTGCGCAGAGATTCAAAATCTCCATTATCCTCTCGTCACTTTGCTCACAGCTGTGCCATCGAGCCTGTCACATAGCGCTCAGATATCAGTGGGCCTCACACAATCCACAAGTGTCCAGTGTCCAAAAGTGTGCGCAGAGATTCAAAATCTCCATTATCCTCTCGTCACTTTGGTCACAGGCAGCTGTGCCATCGAGTGTGTCACATAGCGCTCAGATATCAGTGGGCCTCACACAATCCACAAGTGTCCAGTGTCCAAAAGTGTGCGCAGAGATTCAAAATCTCCATTATCCTCTCGTCACTTTGGTCACAGGCAGCTGTGCCATCGAGCGTGTCACATAGCGCTCAGATATCAGTGGGCCTCACACAATCCACAAGTGTCCAGTGTCCAAAAGTGTGCGCAGAGATTCAAAATCTCCATTATCCTCTCGTCACTTTGGTCACAGGCAGCTGTGCCATCGAGCGTGTCACATAGCGCTCAGATATCAGTGGGCCTCACACAATCCACAAGTGTCCAGTGTCCAAAAGTGTGCGCAGAGATTCAAAATCTCCATTATCCTCTCGTCACTTTGGTCACAGGCAGCTGTGCCATCGAGCGTGTCACATAGCGCTCAGATATCAGTGGGCCTCACACAATCCACAAGTGTCCAGTGTCCAAAAGTGTGCGCAGAGATTCAAAATCTCCATTATCCTCTCGTCACTTTGGTCACAGGCAGCTGTGCCATCGAGCGTGTCACAAAGCGCTCAGATATCAGTGGGCCTCACACAATCCACAAGTGTCCAGTGTCCAAAAGTGTGCACAGAGATTCAAAATCTCTATTATCCTCTCGTCACTTTGGTCACAGGCAGCTGTGCCATCGAGCGTGTCACATAGCGCTCAGATATCAGTGGGCCTCACACAATCCACAAGTGTCCAGTGTCCAAAAGTGTGCGCAGAGATTCAAAATCTCCATTATCCTCTCGTCACTTTGGTCACAGGCAGCTGTGCCATCGAGCGTGTCACATAGCGCTCAGATATCAGTGGGCCTCACACAATCCACAAGTGTCCTGTGTCCAAAAGTGTGCGCAGAGATTCAAAATCTCCATTATCCTCTCGTCACTTTGGTCACAGGCAGCTGTGCCATCGAGCGTGTCACATAGCGCTCAGATATCAGTGGGCCTCACACAATCCACAAGTGTCCAGTGTCCAAAAGTGTGCGCAGAGATTCAAAATCTCCATTATCCTCTCGTCACTTTGGTCACAGGCAGCTGTGCCATCGAGCGTGTCACATAGTGCTCAGATATCAGTGGGCCTCACACAATCCACAAGTGTCCAGTGTCCAAAAGTGTGCGCAGAGATTCAAAATCTCCATTATCCTCTCGTCACTTTGGTCACAGGCAGCTGTGCCATCGAGCGTGTCACATAGCGCTCAGATATCAGGGGGCCTCACACAATCCACAAGTGTCCAGTGTCCAAAAGTGTGCGCAGAGATTCAAAATCTCCATTATCCTCTCGTCACTTTGGTCACAGGCAGCTGTGCCATCGAGCGTGTCACATAGCGCTCAGATATCAGTGGGCCTCACACAATCCAAAAGTGTCCACTGTCCACAAGTGTGTGCAGAAATTCTAAATCTCCCCTGTCCTATAGACATCTTGTACCTTGTTTTACATTACTATATAGTTTGTTGGATTTTGTCTACATTTCTACCAAAAATGAGGAAGGCTGGTGGAAGAGGCCGTGGAATTGGGCGGGGGTTGGCAGCTGGTAATGATGGTGTTGGTGGTGGATCTGATGGTAGTGGCAAGAGCAAAATAGGACCGAATGCAGGAGGTGCTGACCCTGCGTCATCGTCTGGCTACATAAGGCCTCGAACGCTTAGTTTTCTAGGAGTTGGCAAACCGCTTTTAAAGGCAGAGCATCAGGAAAAAGTTTTGTCTTACATTGCTGACTCAGCCTCCAGCTCTATCGCCTCCTCTTCTTCAGTTGTAAAAAGTAAAAGCACTGAGTCGTCATTGGAGGCTCATGTTCATGAACCACACCTTTCCTTGTGTCCTTCACCCCAACCAAGATTGAAGGATGACGCAGGCCATACTACTGATTACTCCATGGAGCTGTTTTCACATACCATGCCTGGATTATCAAGTGAAATGGTGAATTACCCAGGCCAAGATGAATCTGACATGGAGTGCACTGATGCACAGCCGCTGATGGATGATTCTGCTGGTACATTCACTCAGAGCACTACATTGTCCTCGCAGTGTACAGAGCCAGATTTTGACCCTGATGAGACTCAGGTGCCCCTTCCCGCACACTATACCACCATACACGGTGACACAGAGAAAGGTGCACATGACATAGAAGAGGAGGTGATGGATGACCCAGTTGTTGACCCAGATTGGCATCCATTGGGGGAAGAGGGTGCTGCTTCCAATAGCTCAGATGAGGAGCATCCACAGCAGACATCGACATCGCAACAGCTGTTATCTGGCAGGCCCGGAGCACTCCAAAGACAGGTTCCAAAAATCAAAAGAGTTGCTGGACAGCTTGTCCAGAGGGTCAAAAGATCACAGCGTGCTAGGCCGCAAAATGTCTTTCAAAGTAGGAAGAGTGCAGTGTGGCACTTTTTTGAACAAAATCCTCATGATCAGGCCAAGGTTATCTGTAAGAAGTGCGCAAAGACCTTTAGCCGAGGGAAAAATCTGAAAAATTTGAATACCAGTTGCATGCTAAGACATTTAACCAGCATGCACTTGCAAGCGTGGACACAACACCAAACCTCAAGTGCCACATGTGCAACTGATCACAACGAAGGTAGTCAGCAACGCTACATTGTTTCCCCCACTGTAAGCCCACCGGTTAGCACAGCAGCAAATGTTGAGGTGTCGTTGCAAGACCACAGCAGTCAGGGAATCCCACTGTTATATCAACGAAAGACTGATTCTAGGCCATCAGAAAGAACACCAACTCCATCACCATCATCAACCCTCTCTCAGTCCGCCCTGTCCACCGCTACTTCCACCATATGCAGCTCTCAAGTCCAGCTCACCCTCCCAGACACTATGAGTAGGTCAAGAAAGTACTCAGTCTCTCATCCGCGTACACTGGGTTTGAACGCCCACATTGCCAAACTAATCTCGTTTGAGATGATGCCCTTTCGGTTGGTGGAAAGCACAGCTTTCCGCGAACTCATGGCCTATGCAGTACCACGCTATGACCTACCCAGTCGCCACTTCTTCTCTCGCAAAGCCATCCCAGCCCTCCACCATCATGTGAAAGACCGCATTGTCCATGCACTCAAGCAGTCAGTGAGCGGAAAGGTGCACCTCACAACTGATGCATGGTCCAGTCGGCATGGCCAGGGCCGTTACGTGTCCATCACTGCGCACTGGGTTAATGTGGTGGATGCAGGGTCCACAGGGGACAGCGGTGGTGGGACAGTGCTGCCTAGCCCACGGTATAGGAAACAGTTGGCTGTAGGCGTTCGACCCTCCTCCTCCTCCTCCTCCTCCAGAAGCGAAAGCTCGTCCACAGAGCGCAGTCGTACGAGCACTCCATCTGCAGCTGCCACTGTTGCACACGATGAGTCCCCCTATCGAGCAGCTAGTGGAAAGCGTCAGCAGGCTGTGTTGCAGATGATGTGTTTGGGCGACAGACACACCGCCGCGGTGCTGGCCGAGTACTTGAAGCGACAAACTGAGTCATGGCTGGGCAGTGTACATCTTGAGGCAGGCAAGGTAGTTAGTGATAACGGCCGTAATTTTGTGGCAGCCATAGCCCTTTCAAAACTCAGCCACATACCTTGCTTGGCTCACACCTTGAACCTGGTGGTGCAGTGCTTCCTCAAAAATTATCCGGAGTTAACAGCCCTGCTCCAGAAGGTGCGAAGACTGTGCGCGCACATCCGCCGGTCACCTGTACACTCCGTTCGTATGCAGAAGCTGCAGCGATTGCTCCACCTTCCCAACCACCGCCTCATTATCGACATTGCAACAAGGTGGAACTCCACCCTGCACATGGTGGAGCGGCTGTGCGAGCAGAGGCAGGCCATAATGCATTTGTGGGAGGATACACGGCCAGGCACTTTGAGAGCAGACATGGAGTTGACAGGCGTGCAGTGGTCGAAGCTGAAAGACCTTTGTAAAGTCCTTCAGTGTTCTGAGGAATGCACACGGCTGGTAAGCGCAGACGACGCCATCCTAAGCATGAGCATCCCACTTATGCGTCTGCTCATGCAAACTTTGACGCACCTTAAGGAGCAGGCGTCTGCAGCCAATGTTGATGAGGAGGAAGAGGAGGAGGGAATCCTTGATGACATTCAGCCATTGTCTGCTCAGGGACCTCTCCTGGACGAGGTGGAGGAAGAAGAGGAGGAGGAGGAGGATGATGGGGATGATTACTTAGGGGAGGAGGATGCATCTCGTGGGGCAAGTGAAAATGTTGGCGTGGCAAGGTCTGGTACAGGGTTTGTGCGTGACTGGAGGGATGTGGATTTGCCAGAAAGTGCTCCTCCACCCAGCACTCGCAGTGCATCATTGACACCGGGAACTTTGGCCCACATGTCAGATTATGCCTTGCGGATCCTAAAAAGGGACCCCCGCATTGCCAAAATGATGAACGATGACGACTACTGGTTGGCCAGCATCCTGGATCCACGCTATAAAGGCAAATTACAAGACATCATGCCACAGGAGAACCTTGACCTAATATTGGCTAATAAACAAGCAACTCTTGTAAATCGGTTGCTTGAGGCATTCCCAGCACACAGCAGCGGTGATGGTTCTCACACGAGCCGTACGGGCCGGGGGCAGCTTGGCAGAGGTGTTCGTGGTGCACACAGCAGAAGTGGCGTTGGAGACAGGGGTTTCATGACAATGTTGTGGACTGATTTTTCAAATACCTCTCACACAACTGGTAATACTGCATCGATGGAAAGTGACAGGAGACAGCAGTTGTCAACTATGGTTACAAACTACTTTTCCTCCCATATCGATGTTCTCCCACACAGGTCATTCCCCTTTGACTATTGGGCCGCTAAACTGGACACCTGGCCTGATTTGGCCCAATATGCCTTACAGGAGCTCGCTTGCCCAGCTGCAAGTGTGCTATCGGAAAGAGTCTTCAGTGCAGCTGGATCAATCCTGACAGAAAAAATGACCCGTCTGTCAACCCAAAATGTGGATGATCTAACCTTCATTAAAATGAACCACGCATGGGTTTCCAAGGATTTTGTCCCACCTTCCCCTGATGACACATAGGGTGACAGAAAAATGGCTTGCTTTGGTCCACCTCTTCCTGGTACTTCACCTATTTCGCCTTTTGCATCAGCTGAATGTCCAACATCAACATATGCCACATTCTAAAACTCCCTAACTGTGCTGCCTCCCCCCCCATGGCCGGGGTCACCACCTACCGCACGACACCGTGCGTGTGCCGTTGCCCTGGACAGGTGGGTAGGCTGACTCTTGGGCGCGGGCACTGGCACATGGTCCCTCATAGTGCAATCAAGTGTCTCTGACGGTGGTGGTGCACACCCGCCGTCAGACACACCGCTGTACTATGAGGGGACCAGTGCCAGTACCGACGCCCACGAGTGGGCCCCCCTTGCTTGTGCAGGGCCCCAGCATTTGCAATCTTTACCTCTCCCTGCTCCTCCGCTGCGTAATCTGGGTCGTCAAATCCATACTGTGCCTGACACCGTCTGAGCCTGCCTCCTGAGACATATATTTTGAATGTGTACGCTATCCATACATGTTATCCAGGGATACGGTACCCTTTCTAACCTTTGTGCAATCCATACTGGGCCTAACACCGTCTGAGCCTGCCTCATGCTGTATAGACATATATTTTGAATGTGTACGCTATCCATACATGTTATCCAGGGATACGGTACCCTTTCTAACCTTTGTGCAATCACGTGCAATCCATACTGGGCCTAACACCGTCTGAGCCTGCCTCCTGAGACATATATTTTGAATGTGTACGCTATCCATACATGTTATCCAGGGATACGGTACCATTTCTAACCTTTGTGCAATCACGTGCAATCCATACTGGGCCTAACACCATCTGAGCCTGCCTCATGCTGTATAGACATATATTTTGAATGTGTACGCTATCCATACATGTTATCCAGGGATACGGTACCCTTTCTAACCTTTGTGCAATCACGTGCAATCCATACCGGGCCTAACACCGTCTGAGCCTGCCTCCTGAGACATATATTTTGAATGTGTACGCTATCCATACATGTTATCCAGGGATACGGTACCCTTTCTAACCTTTGTGCAATCACGTGCAATCCATACTGGGCCTGACACCGTCTGAGCCTGCCTCCTGAGACATATATTTTGAATGTGTACGCTATCCATACATGTTATCCAGGGATACGGTACCCTTTCTAACCTTTGTGCAATCACGTGCAATCCATACTGGGCCTGACACCGTCTGAGCCTGCCTCCTGAGATATATATTTTGAATGTGTACGCTATCCATACATGTTATCCGGGGATACGGTACCCTTTCTAACCTTTGTGCAATCACGTGCAATCCATACTGGGCCTAACACCGTCTGAGCCTACCTCCTGAGACATATATTTTGAATGTGTACGCTATCCATACATGTTATCCAGGGATACGGTACCCTTTCTAACCTTTGTGCAATCACGTGCAATCCATACTGGGCCTGACACCGTCTGAGCCTGCCTCCTGAGACATATATTTTGAATGTGTACGCTATCCATACATGTTATCCGGGGATACGGTACCCTTTCTAACCTTTGTGCAATCACATGCAATCCATACTGGGCCTAACACCGTCTGAGCCTGCCTCCTGAGACATATATTTTGAATGTGTACGCTATCCATACATGTTATCCGGGGATACGGTACCCTTTCTAACCTTTGTGCAATCAGGTGCAATCCATACTGGGCCTGACACCGTCTGAGCCTGCCTCCTGAGACATATATTTTGAATGTGTACGCTATCCATACATGTTATCCAGGGATACGGTACCCTTTCTAACCTTTGTGCAATCACGTGCAATCCATACTGGGCCTGACACCGTCTGAGCCTGCCTCCTGAGACATATATTTTGAATGTGTACGCTATCCATACATGTTATCCGGGGATACGGTACCCTTTCTAACCTTTGTGCAATCACGTGCAATCAATACTGGGCCTAACACCGTCTGAGCCTGCCTCCTGAGACATATATTTTGAATGTGTACGCTATCCATACATGTTATCCAGGGATACGGTACCCTTTCTAACCTTTGTGCAATCACGTGCAATCCATACTGGGCCTGACACCGTCTGAGCCTGCCTCCTGAGACATATATTTTGAATGTGTACGCTATCCATACATGTTATCCGGGGATACGGTACCCTTTCTAACCTTTGTGCAATCACGTGCAATCCATACTGGGCCTAACACCGTCTGAGCCTGCCTCCTGAGACATATATTTTGAATGTGTACGCTATCCATACATGTTATCCAGGGATACGGTACCCTTTCTAACCTTTGTGCAATCACGTGCAATCCATACTGTGCCTGACACCGTCTGAGCCTGCCTCCTGAGACATATATTTTGAATGTGTACGCTATCCATACATGTTATCCAGGGATACGGTACTCTTTCTAACCTTTGTGCAATCACGTGCAATCCATACTGGGCCTGACACCGTCTGAGCCTGCCTCCTGAGACATATATTTTGAATGTGTACGCTATCCATACATAATATCCGGGGATACGGTACCCTTTCTAACCTTTGTGCAATCACGTGCAATCCATACTGGGCCTAACACCGTCTGAGCCTGCCTCCTGAGACATATATTTTGAATGTGTGCGCTATCCATACATGTTATCCGGGGATACGGTACCCTTTCTAACCTTTGTGCAATCACGTGCAATCCATACTGGGCCTGATACCGTCTGAGCCTGCCTCCTGAGACATATATTTTGAATGTGTACGCTATCCATACATGTTATCCAGGGATACGGTACCCTTTCTAACCTTTGTGCAATCAGGTGCAATCCATACTGGGCGTGAGAACGGCTGGCGAGCTGTTAAGCAAGCTACAGCACCTGTCCAGACAAGTACAGGGATTCCCTAGCGAGGAGACTTATTTGATTGTTTTCAATGTTGGGACAGCAATTTTTGGGGAGCACTATACTCTGGAGAATGATAGAGGGGGCCCACCATACACTGGAACATTCCAAAGGTGGACATCAGACACTGGAGCAGCATTTACAGGGCCCATTATACACTAGAGCATTAGAAATGGGGCCCATTATGTTTGGAGCATTATTTGGGCCCATAAGACAGTGGAGCTTCATCCATGGGGACCAACATATACTGTAGCATTATGTGGAGCTCATCATATACTGTTTCAAACATTATATGGAACCAATGATTCTGTATGGAGAAATAGATGGGCCTCGTCATGAGATGTAAAAAGTGAGGTATTTTTCATTGTACTATACCGCTATTTATCTGCCGTATCGGAGCATGATGAGTTGTGGTATGTGTTAAAGGGGCGCTCTTTCGCCCAGGGCACATGAAAACCTGCAGTCAGCCCTCCCCCCCACAACTTTAGCCAAATAACCCCCATTTTTCAGTGCGTAACTTGTATTATGAAGTTAATTAAGGTTGACAAGCTTAAGTAAGAAGAATTGATGCTTTTGGCATTCAAATGGGCACTGTAGGTGTGTTTCCTGTCCTCCTCTCACTGCCGACTTTTGTTCCCCATTGACTTACATTGGGTTTCGTGTTTCGGGACGACCCCGACTTTTCCCTATAATCGGACGATCTTGCTCGACCCGACTTTTGGAAAAGTCGGGTTTCACGAAACGAAACGCGACCCTAAAAAACCAAAAGTCGCTCAACTCTATTTATAATTATAGAATTGGGACCCTGAGTTCGGCGGTTTACGCACACGGATGTGCTTCCCATCCAGGGCTCCAATACAATTGGGGAATTGGCAGTGCAACTCAAATCCCCTGGCAATCCTCAACCAGTCTACCATCTTGGGCTCTGGCATGACCAGATGATGAACTCTGGACCAGATTTCCGAACATGTAGCACGAACGATGCCGGATATTGTCGATCGCCCAATCAAAAACTCCAGATGGAGTGCTGCATAAGAAAGGCCAGTTGAGAGGAGCCTACAATTAAACAAATGTAGAAAATATATACATTAAAATACATGCTCAAGGATGCACACATTACATATAGATCACCAGGACAGTGTGTAAGTAAGAAGCTAGGCGAGCAATACTTATACACATGTCCCACGGCTATGTAATGTGGAATAACACATCAAAGTGTTCTAAGCTTCAGAGCATATATTTGGTACCAATACATAATGTTTCTTGGCCAAAAAGGGGTTGCTGAGTAAGAGAATTAGTTGAGAAAATAATCATCTACATTCATTCTGTAGCTGAGAAATACATACCGTAACGTAAGGAGAAGGCGCTCCTCCGCAGAGATACAATTGCGCATCCTGGTGTCCTGGAAGGTGATCCCTGGGCGCACTGTCTCCAACAAAGAATCAAAGGTCGAAACGGTCATCTGACAATAGAGGAAAAACTTGTCATGATGTGTCCTCAGAGCTGCATAAAGCCTGAGGTGTTTTCTCAAATGCGGATGCACCCACATGCGTCTCCTCCTCCTCTGATCCACAGTCACTGGGTATGGCTGGCCAAAGCGCCTGGACAAAACCCAGTTGAAGAGAACACGGTCAGTTGGGGTGAACTGAGAGCAGAGCACCAAAATGGGCAGATTGGAGGCTGCCACCTGATGTTGAGGCAATAAATAGGGTTGGTGCTGATGATTTAAATTATGTGCAGTCCTCAAAACCGTTAAATGTCCATTTTGCAAGGTTGCGAGAAAAAAACGGTATACGGATGCCATACGGATTACATACGGATGATTACATGAGAAAAATACGCGGCCACACCCTGAAAACGGATGACATACGGAGCACTATTTAGGGACCATTTATGCGTATTACGGGCGTAAAATACGGTCCGTATTTTTCTACCTTATGTGTGAATCCAGCCTTATTGGGAGAATTCAAATTAGTATCCGCATCAATCGGGACACATCCATGCATAACTGTCAGCAACCCAGTTAGCTGAGATGTCAGCTGTGATGTAAATGACAAGGCTAAACAAGACCATTATGTTTTCTCATCAAGGCAATGTAGCCTGTGTCAAAACTGCAATTTTAAAACCTTCTCCACAATTATTTTTCATTATAGGCTGTAAAATTAAAACAATGAAAAAATACCACTTGAATAAAAGAAAAAATAAATATGCAAAAGCTTGAAAGAAAAAAAGAACATTTTCTGCTGCTAGATAACTTTTAGGCTGTGTGCACACGTTGCGGATTTTTTAGTGCTTTTGCTGCATTTTTTCACCACGAAAACGCTGCATAAACGCAAAAAATCCGCAACCCATTGTAGTCAATGGCATTCCGCACATGCTGTGCTAATGCTGCATATTTTTCCACGGCAGAATCGCATCGCGAAAAAATATGCAGCATGCTCATTCTTTTTGCGGAATCGCAGGGATTCTGCACACATAGAAATGCATTGTTCCGCTTACTTTCCGCATGTGGCTAAGCCCACCATGCACAAAGTAAGCGGAAAATGTGCGGATGGTACCCAGGGTCTGGAGGAGAGAAGACTCTCCTCCAGGCCCTGGGTACCATATCCCTGTGAAAAAATAATTAAAATAAAAAATCATGATATTCTCACCTTCCGACGTCCCCAGCAGCCTTCCCGCCTGTCAGCCACGCTCCCGGCATCTTCCTTTCCCAGTGATGCCTTGCGACAATGACCTGTGATGACGTCGCGGTCTCGCGTGATGCTACATCATCTGGGGTCATTGTCGCAAGGCATCACTGGGAACGGGACTTGCCGGGAGCATCGCTGAGGCCTGGGAACGCTGCAGGGGACACCGGAAGGTGAGAATATCATGATTTTTTATTTTTTAAATTATTTTTAACATATCTTTTACTATTGAAGCTGCATAGGCAGCCTCAATAGTAAAAAGTTGCTCACACTTGTCAAACACTATGTTTGACAAGTGTGACCAACCTGTCAATCAGTTCTCGAAGCGATGCTACAGATCACTTAGAAAGCGCTAGCATTCTGCAAGCTAATTACACTTGCAAAACGCTAGATTTTCACGGGAATTCCGCATGCGGATTTCCCGCGAATTTCTCATGTCAGGGAGTTGCGGAATTGCCCTGGAAATTTCTGTGGAAATTCCGCACGTATGCACATAGCCTTAATGATTATCCCAATAACTAAAACTTACTTCTTATGGCAGAGTTGTCACTCACAGTCATAAGCATACCTTTAGTTTGTCCTAGTGCTGATTCCTACTGATTCAGTGAAAAGACATAAAAACATGCAGAATAAATTCATAATCATAAACATTCCATTCCATATAGTTTAATTATCAAAGCTGGACCACTGACTTGATTTCAGTGATGGAGCAAATTTCATAATTAAAAGTTAAATTCATTTATATTTGAAAACCAATCAAACAACTTTTTATATCACTGTCAGTTTGATAGACCCTACAAAGCCATCTATGGTAGGTCATAGAAAGCTGAATAAAATGATACCTTGATATCTGCGATCTGTTGTCTTATTCCAAAGAAATCCATATTTATCTTAATATACGAATAAGCTGTTAAAATTTATGACACAGATCCCCCCTCTAGAATCTGGCTCCAAAGCTTATTTTAAATAAAAGGCGGCATTACTAGTGTGAGACATGTAGATCAGTAGAGCAGACTGTCAGTCATTACATAACGGCCTTTCATTTAAAATAAGCTCTACAGGCAGATTCTCAGATAGAGCTGTGTCCGGCCAATAGATCTTAACAGCTCATTTACAAGGGGTGTTCATTAAAGATTTCCCCGGCCTTTCATTTAAAATAAGCTCTACAGGCAGATTCTCAGATAGAGCTGTGTCCGGCCAATAGATCTTAACAGCTCATTTACAAGGGGTGTTCATTAAAGATTTCCCCTGACCCATTTCCTGTGGACTGAGAGCAATGAAACTTGGCACAGTTATTAGTCCTTCTCTACATAGGTGCCACCTAGGGACACACACTTCTCCCATCTCTTTAGGAAACTGTAAACACCTCGCTTGTAGAGCAGATTGCTCCAAAAGCCACGTTGTAACTTCGTAAATCAGTCTTATCGTCTGGAAAATGCTTGCCCTTCAAAAATAACTTCATTGTTGTATAGAGGTAGAAGTCCAATGGTGCAAGGTTGGGTGAGTAAGGGGGATGTGGTAGAATTTCAAAGCTACAGGCGCATGCTTCCATTTGGGCAACATGTGAGTTGTGAACTGGTACATTATCTTGCAGAAGGTGGACACCTTTGGTGAGCATGCCACTTCTCTTGGTTTTGATGGCCTCCCTCAATTTCTGCAGCAGTGAAGCATAGTATGCCCCTGTGATCATGGTACCCTTTGCTAGGAAATCCATCAATACTACTTTGTGCTGGTCCCAAAATCTTGTGAGCATGACCTTGCCTGCCAGGGGTTGGGCATGTGCCTTCTTTGGAGGCGATGAGTCATGATTAGTGTTGAGCATTCCGATACCGCAAGTATCGGGTATCGGCCGATATTCACTGTATCGGAATTCTGATACTGAGTTCCGATACTTTAAGCATACCGAATACCGGAATTGGAAGTTCCCATAATGCTATGAGCCAGTTTGATTTGATTCAGCCAATGACAATCCTCAGAAGTGTGGGCACATCCTGTTAGGCATGTAGGCATGTTAACTAATGGCATGGCTGTGATTGGCTGCTGAAATGATGTCATGATGCACTATAAAAGCCGCCGCAGCTGCCATTTCTGGTTCACTCTGCAGTGAATTCAGTTAGGGACAGACTGCTGTTCAAGACTGTGAGGGACAGTTAGCGATTTTCACAATCATAGTGTGCTTTACCCAGGCTACATAATCCACCACTGTAGCTTTCTTTTGCCTTGCAGTAGTGTTCACAGCTGTCTGCAAGGTCTGTGTGAGTGCAGCTCACGCTGAGTAGTGTGTCCTGCAGCCACGTCTGGATGTAGGACACTCAGCGTGTCACTGCCTCATACATATTTTTCTTTTTTTGCTGCTCATTTTTCATTCTCCTATTAGTGTGCACTGTGCATCCATCCGTATCCATATACGTTGGTTGCAAACACTATAGGAGTAGACAGCCCAGCCTCTCTGCAGGCTTTCAGTGCTAGTGCCCAGTTTGCTGCACTGTTCACGGCTGTCTGAGAGGTCTCTGACTGTGTGAGTACAGCTCACGCTGAGTAGTGTGTCCTTCAGCTACGTCTGGTTGTAGGCCGCTCAGCGTGCGTCACTGCCTCACACATATTTTTCTTTTATTGCAGCTCATTTTTTATTCTCCTATTAGTGTGCATCCATCCGTATCCATCTACATTGGTTGGTTGCAAACACTATATAGGAGTAGATAGAGGAGCCTTTTTTCTGGCTTGTGCCCTTCAGCTGCAGCCAGATTAGTATTACCCTATTTTTTGGAGCCTCATCTTTTGCATTGTAGGTTACCTTCCTGCATTGTAATAGCTCCAAAAAGTTAGTGATACTATCGCTTTCAAATCTTTGGTCACATCCTTTTAGTTTTTTAAAAAAACAAAAACAAAATAAAGTTCACCAAACACTCCATTTCACAGTTGTGTAGGCCACATTAGCTCCTATTAAAGTTTAGTCCACACACACACTTCATAAAATTAGTGTTTCTTATACCTGTTACCAGCTGTTCAGGAGTAAGCACACTAAGCCCCCCCTTTGTACTTTTCTGCCTATCTTTATCAGTCTACCAAGATGAAGAAGGCAGGGAGTAAGGCACGTGGGCGTGGAGTTTCAGCAGGGAGAGGATGTGGGGATTCTGCAGGGAGAGGACGTGGGGATTCTGTGCCTGCTGCGGGCACCAGTGAGTCAGCATCCCCCAGTTTTAGCAGGCAACAGTCCTTTATGCGCAGCTTTGTAGGACCTCGCCATACCCCACTGATGCGGGAGGAACAAATTGAAGCCGTTGTCGGATGGATGGCAGCTAACGCATCGACTTCAATGACTTCCACGTCCTCTCAGGGCCAGAGCACTGAAGAGCAACCATCTGTCTCTTCACCACCTGCCAAAGTGCCCAGGCAGTCAGAGAGCCCTGGACAGGAGCCATCACAGTCTCTACTTCTGTTCTCTGTACCTCAGTACGCATCAGATGATGACGAGACTCAGGTGCCACTTTCTGGTGCGTACGGTGCTGGCGAGACAACCCAGGAGAAGCAGGAGTTTGAAGAGGGGAGTGTAGATGATGAGGTCCTTGACCCATCATGGCGTGAGGAACAGGAAGGTGGTGGGAGCAGCTCTGAGGAAGAGATTCCCCGAACGGCCAAAACAAGAGGGAGAGGGAGGGGGCAGACTTGGTTGCCTGTAGCCTCCACTTCGGCACCCGTTAGGAGCATTCCTCTTTCAAAAGCCAAAACGGGCGCTCCCAAGACTTGCAGTGCGTGGTCCTTTTTTGACACAGTTGCAGATGACATTTGCTTTGTCAAATGCAAGCTGTGCCATCAGAGAGTCAAAAGAGGGAAAAATGTCAGCAACCTCAATACCACAAATATGTGGAAACATGTGCGGACCAAGCACGAGGTGGAGTTACACAGACACACTGAAGACGTAGGCCAACGTACAGCACCACCTACCACCTCTTCAGCTCGTGTTGGGGCCTCTTCCTCCAGCTCACACACAGCTGGTTCGGCTTCCTCACAGGATCGCCAAGGAAGAACCTCTGGCACTGTTGTCCGGAGACCCAATGACATGCCACCCACAGCACCACGTTCCCAGTCATCCTCACACTCCCAGGCCACTCTACAGCCATCGGTAGCACAGGCATGGGATAAAAGGCGGCCATACTCGGCAAACCATCCCCGAGCACAGGCTCTGAATGCTGGCATTGCCAAACTACTGGCCCTTGAAATGCTCTCATTCAGGCTGGTGGAGACTGACACCTTCTGGAACTTCATGGCATTGGCAGTCCCACAATACACCGTGCCCAGCCACTTTTATTTCAGCAGGCAAGCCGTACCTGCCCTGCAAAAACATGTGGAGGGAAAAATAAAACATGCGCTACTAAACGCCGTCAGTAGCAAGGTCCACCTGACCACCGATGCGTGGACCAGTAACCATGGACAGGGACGATACCTTTCCCTCACTGCCCATTGGGTCAATGTTGTGGAGCCGGGTACAGATCTGGAGAGTGGCGCTGTACGTGTTCTGCCAACTCCACGGATTGCAGGAATCCAGTCTCTACACATTGACTCCTCCTCCTACTCAAGTTCCTCAGAAACAGCGCTGCAGGAGCCTGTTACGACCGATATGAGCACAGCCGTGGCCAAACCTCAACAGGCCGTACTGAAATTAATTTCTTTGGGGAATCGAAGCCACACAGCACAGGAGCTCTGGAATGCCATCAAGCAGGAGAGCGACGTGTGGTTTGTGCCAGCGAATCTCCAGCTGGGCTTGGTAGTGTGTGACAATGGCTGAAATCTGATGGCAACCTGACTCACATCCCATGTCTGGTCTGGCACATGTGCTCAACTTGGTCATGCAGAGCTTTCTGAGGGACTATCCGGATCTTGATGCACTGCTGCACAAGGTCTGCATAGAGTGCGCTCACTTGCGGCGTTCCAGCACGGCAAGATCGCGCCTTGCTGCTCTGCAGCGCCAATTACGCCTTCTGGAACATCGCATCATATGTGACCTACCCACCAGGTGGAATTCAACGTTACATATGTTGGAGCGGTTGTGTGAGCAGCATGCAGCAGTCATGGAGTACCAGCTGCATCAGGCGCAAACAAGTCGCACTGTGCGCCGGTCACACTTCAGCACCACTGAGTGGGCCTCTATGAAGGACATCTGCCTTGTTTTGCGTGCCTTCAATGATTCCACGCGGATGGTGAGTGCAGATGATGCACTAGTCAGCATGACTGTCCCCCTTATCTGCCTGCTTCAAAAAACACTGCAAGCACTAAGGGAGGAGGTTTTGGAAGAGGTGGAGGATAAGGAGTCACAAATGCCATCTGCTTCTGGACAGTCTGCGCTATGTGGTTCCTCACAAAGGCCTAGGCAGGGGACACTTTGTGAGGAGGATGAGGAGGAGTGAATGGAGGAGGAAGACATCTCTCCAGAGGAGGGAGGTACACAATGCTCTAGTCAGTATGTACAGCGAGGGTGGGGTGATGCAGAGCAGGCAGAGATGACGACGCAAGCAGAGGACAGCGTTTCTTTGGCATGTTGGAGTCTGCAGCACATGGTTGATTTCATGCTGCAGTGCCTGAGAAATAACCGCCGCATCGCCCACATTCTCAACACGACTGATTATTGGGTGTACACCCTCCTAGATCTTCGCTACCGGGACAACTTACAAAGCCTCATACCACCGTTGAACCGGGAGCGTAAACTGCGGGAGTACCAAGACACACTGGTGCAGTCCATCATGTTCTCCATTCCACCCGACAGCAGTGCTGCTAGTGCTTTACAAAGCAGCTCTGGAGGAAGCTCGGCACAAAGAGGGAGCAGAGGCAGCGCCTCAGCACAAGACAAGACCACTATGGCCCAAATGTGGCAAAGTTTTCTGTGTCCGCCACAAATGTCTACACCATCACAGACGGCTCCAGTCAGCAGGAGGCAACGTTTCCGTCAGATGGTGACAGACTACATGTCTTGCCCTGTCAGTGTACTCCCAGATGGCTCTTCCCCCTTCAAGCTTTGGGTCTCTAAGCTGGATACATGGCCAGAGCTTAGCCAGTATGCATTGGAGGTGCTGGCTTGCCCTGCTGCCAGTGTATTATCAGAACACGTTTTTAGTGCCGCAGGTGGTGTACTAACAGACTGTCGCACGCGACTATCCTCCGATAACGTTGACAGCTTACTTTTCTGAAAATGAACAAGGCCTGGATCGTGCCACAATTTGCCAGTCCTCTTCCAGAATAAATAATTGGTTGGCAACAGTATCCAGGTCTCCTGTTGTGTTCATGTTTCTACCACCTGAACTGTAATCCCTGGGCTTCAACACAGCCAGTTGTCGCTCAGAAGTGCAGTCTGCACAGAGAAAAACACTAGCTCCTGTGATAGTGGGGTTCAGTAACGCCATCTGCTCCCCTGCTGTGTGGATGGCAAAGTCTCCTGCTCCCTCCACAATCGAACTACTTCTGATTTTTAACCGTGCTCCACTTAGGCCTCTGGCTGCACTGTCTCTAGTATTTCCCCTGGCCTCCAACCCCGCCAGTTGCTGCTCTGAAATGGCGTCTGCACAATCCACACTTGTTCCTGTGCTACTGGGGCTCAGTCACGTCAGTTGATCCCCTGATGTGTGTCCGGCAATGTCTCCTGCTCTGTTCACATTCCCATTACTAGACCTTGCCGGACACACATCAGGGGATCAACTTACGTGACTGAGCCCCAGTAACCCAGGAATAAGTGTGGATTGTGCAGACGCCACTTCAGAGCAGCAACTGGCGGGGTTGGAGGCCAGGGGAAATACTAGAGACAGTGGAGCCAGAGGCCATAGTGGAGCACGGTTACAATCAGTAGTAGTCTACAACCTATATCAAACTAGTTGGCCTCCGCCTGCTGCATGATTGATACTGGGCTTCAACACAGCCAGTTGTTGCTCAGAAGTGCTGTCCGCACAGAGAAAAACACTAGCTCCTGTGTTAGTGGGGTTCAGTAACGTCTGCTGTTCCCCTGCTGTGTGGACGACAAAGTCTCCTGCTGCCTCCACATTTAAAAACCATCAGGCCTCAGCCTGCTCCATGCTTGATCCTGGGCTCCAACAATGCCAGTTGGTGTTCAGAAGTGCCGTCTTCACACAGAAAAACACACTAGCTTCTGTGTTAGTGGGGTTCAGTAACGTCAGCTGTTCCCCTGCTGTGTGGACGACAAAGGCTCCTGCTGCCTCCAAAATCACACTACATCATACTTTCTACTCGCTCCAAATAGGCCTTAGCCTGCTCCATGCTTGATCCTGGGCTCCAACAACGCCAGTTGGTGTTCAGAAGTGCCGTCTTCACAGAGAAAAACACACTAGCTCCTGTGTTAGTGGGGTTCAGTAACGTCAGCTGTTCTCCTGCTGTGTGGACGACAAAGTCTCCTGCTGCCTCCAAAATCACACTACATTTTACTTTCTACTCGCTCCAAGTAGGCCTCAGCCTGCTCCATGCTTGATCCTGGGCTCCAACAAAGCCAATTGGTGTTCAGAAGTGCCGTCTTCACAGAGAAAAATACACTAGCTTCTGTGTCAGTGGGGTTCAGTAATGTCAGCTGTTCCCCTGCTGTGTGGACGACAAAGTCTCCTGCTGCCTCCACATTCAAAAACCATCAGGCCTCAGCCTGCTCCATGCTTGATCCTGGGCTCCAACAATGCCAGTTGGTGTTCAGAAGTGCCGTCTTCACAGAGAAAAACACACTAGCTCCTGTGTTAGTGGGGTTCAGTAATGTCAGCTGTTCCCCTGCTGTGTGGACGACAAAGTCTCCTGCTGCCTCCACATTCAAAAACCATCAGGCCTCAGCCTGCTCCATGCGTGATCCTGGGCTCCAACAACGCCAGTTGGTGTTCAGAAGTGCCGTCTTCACAGAGAAAAACACACTAGCACCTGTGTTAGTGGGGTTCAGTAACGTCAGCTGTTCCCCTGCTGTGTGGACGACAAAGTCTCCTGCTGCCTCCAAAATCACACTACATCTTACTTTCTACTCGCTCCAAGTAGGCCTCAGCCTGCTCCATGATTGACCCTGGGCTTCAACACAGCCAGTTGTTGCTTGGAAGTGCCGTCCGCACAGAGATAAACACTAGCTCCTGTGTCAGTGGGGTTTAGTAACGCCAGCTGCTCCCCTGCTGTGTGGATGGCAAAGTCTCCTGCTGCCTACACAGTCACACTACTACTGATTTTTAACCGCGCTCCACTTAGGCCTCTGGCTCCACTGTCTCTAGTATTTCCCCTGGCCTCCAACCCCGCCAGTTGCTGCTCTGAAGTGGTGTTTGCACAATCCACACTTGTTCCTGTGTTACTGGGGCTCAGTCACGTCAGTTGATCCCCTGATGTGTGTCCGGCAATGTCTCCTGCTCTGTCCACATTCCCATTACTAGTAGTGGGAATGTGGACAGAGCAGGAGACCTTGCCGGACACACATCAGGGGATCAACTGACGTGACTGAGCCCCTGTAACCCAGGAACAAGTGTGGAGTGTGCTGACGCCACTTCAGAGCAGCAACTGGCGGGGTTGGAGGCCAGGGGAAATACTAGAGACAGTAGAGCCAGAGGCCTAAGTGGAGCACGGTTACAATCAGTAGTGGTTAGCGCTGCAGCCTTGCAGCGCTGGGGTCCTGGGTTCGAATCCCACCAAGGACAACATCTGCAAGGAGTTTGTATGTTCTCCCCGTGTTTGCGTGGGTTTCCTCCGGGTACTCCGGTTTCCTCCCACACTCTAAAGACATACTGATAGGGAATTTAGATTGTGAGCCTCATCGGGGACAGTGATGAAAATGTGTGCAAACTGTAAAGCGCTGCGGAATATGTTAGCGCTATATAAAAATAAAGATGATTATTATTATTATTATAGTGTACAACCGATATAAAACTTGCTTCAAGTAGGCGTCAGCCTGCTCAATGATTGATCCTGGGCTTCAACACAGCCAGTTGGTGCTCGAAAGTGCCGTCTGCACAGAGAAAAACACATGCTCCAGTGTTAGTGGGGTTCAGTAACGCCAGCTGCTCCCCTGCTGTGTGGAAGATAAAGTCTCCTGCTGCCTCCAAAATCACACTACATCTTATTTACTACTCGCTCCAAGTAGGCCTCAGCCTGCTGCATGATTGACCCTGGGCTCCAACATCGCCAGTTGCTGCTCAAAAGTGTCTTTGCCACAGGTACTCCCCCCTGCCCAGCCTGGTTCCAGCACGCCTGCTGTTTCCGAGGATTGTCAACGTCACTTTGCCACCAATACATAGTCCTGTCGTGTTGCGGTGGGGTTTGCCGAGTCTATGGTGCCTGCAGTTTAGGTGCTTCCTATGTGGGCTGCGGGTTCTGGTAATAAAGGCTGGTTCCGTAGTGCCAATAGGACAAGCACCCCCTGTAGGACTGTGTGTTTCGGTAACTGCGGTCGGCTCGCGACCTTGCAACGTTGTTTTTCAGGGGTAGCTTCTGCTACCCATCCGGGTTCCAGTACCGTCAGCTGGTTCTCGGCAGTGCCTTTGGCCTAGGTGCCTCCTTCTCGGTATCCGATTTCCAGCAACGTCTGCTGGTCCTTGGTAGTGCTTTGTAGCACAGGTACCTCCTGGTTAGTAACCGTGTTCCAGCGCCGTCAGCTGGTCCACGGTTGTGCCATTGGCTCTTGTTCCTTCTGCTGCCACTCTGGGTACCAGCACCGTCAGCTGGTTCTCGGTAGTTCCATTGACTCTTGTAGCTTCTGCTACCCATCCGGGTTCCAGCACCGTCAGCTGGTCCTCGGCAGTGTCTTTGGCATGGGTACTCCCTCCTGCCCAACCTGGTTCCAGCACGCCTGCTGTTTCCGGGTAGTGTCAAGGTCACTTTGCCACCAAAACATTGTCCAGTCATGTTGCGGTCGGGTTAGCCAAGTCTATGGTGCCTGCAGTTTAGGTGCTTCCTATGTGGGCTGCGGGTTCTGGTAATAAAGGTTGGTTCCGTAGTGCCAATAGGACAAGCACCCCCTGTAGGACTGTGTGTTTCGGTAACTGCGGCCGGCTCGCGGCCTTGCAACGTTGTTTTTCAGGGGTAGCTTCTGCTACCCATCTGGGTTCCAGTACCATCAGCTGGTTCTCGGCAGTGCCTTTGGCCTAGGTGCCTCCTTCTCGGTATCTGAGTTCCAGCAACGTCTGCTGGTCCTTGGTAGTGCTTTGTAGCACAGGTACCTCCTGGTTAGTAACCGTGTTCCAACACCGTCAGCTGGTCCACGGTTGTGCCATTGGCTCTTGTTCCTTCTGCTGCCACTCTGGGTACCAGCACCGTCTGCTGGTTCTCGGTAGTTCCATTGACTCTTGTAGCTTCTGCTACCCATCCGGGTTCCAGTACCGTCAGCTGGTTCTCGGCAGTGCCTTTGGCCTAGGTGCCTCCTTCTCGGTATCCGAGTTCCAGCAACGTCTGCTGGTCCTTGGTAGTGCTTTGTAGCACAGGTACCTCCTGGTTAGTAACCGTGTTCCAGCACCGTCAGCTTGTCTACGGTTGTGCCATTGGCTCTTGTTCCTTCTGCTGCCCCTCCGGGTTCCAGCACCATCAGCTGGTCCTCGCTAGTTCCATTTGCTCTTGTTCCTTCTGCTACCCATCCGGGTTCCAGTACCATCAGCTGGTTCTCGGTAGTGCCTTTGGCCTAGGTGCCTCCTTCTCGGTATCCGAGTTCCAGCAACGTCTGCTGGTCCTTGGTAGCGCTTTGTAGCACAGGTACCTCCTGCTTAGTAACCGTGTTCCAGCACCGTCAGCTGGTCCACGGTTGTGCCATTGGCTCTTGTTCCTTCTGCTGCCCCTCCGGGTTCCAGCACCGTCAGCTGGTCCTTGCTAGTTCCATTTGCTCTTGTTCCTTCTGCTACCCATCCGGGTTCCAGTACCGTCAGCTGGTTCTCGGCAGTGCCTTTGGCTGAGGTGCCTCCTTCTCGGTATCCGAGTTCCAGCAACATCTGCTGGTCCTTGGTAGTGCTTTATAGCACAGGTACCTCCTGCTTAGTAACCGTGTTCCAGCACCGTCAGCTGGTCCACGGTTGTGCCATTGGCTCTTGCTCTTTCTGCTGCCCATCCGGGTTCCAGTACCATCAGCTGGTTCTCGGCAGTTCCTCAGCCTTCTTGTACCTTCTGCTACTTTTCAAAGTTCATGCTTGTGGAAATAGTTTTTGGTTCTCACTCTGGATCTCCCTGACGACGACCCTGAAGACGACCACCCTGAAGACCACACTGAAGAAGACCAAAAAGATGACCCTGAAGAAGATGACCAAGAGGACAAAGAGCATGAAGACAACCAACAAGATGCAGAACAACAAGAGACAGAAGACCAAGAAGCAGAAGAACAAAAAGCAGAAGGACTAAAAGCAGAAGAACATTAAGCATAAGACTAAAAAATCAGAGCAAAGGATATTATCTAAATTCTAAGCAGAAGAAGACTAAGCATTGTATGGGGGTGAGTCTGTTCCTCCTCGTGGTGCCCCTGGAAAATGCCTGCTGCTGCAGGCCAAACTGAATGCGGACAAATCTTGTTGTAAATCTTTTGTGACAGGCAGAATGGAAGGTGTAATCTTCAAACTTTTATAGATAACAACTACAGGAATGCCTGTCACAAATAAGAATATGATGATGAAGGAGAAGAATAGGAAGAAGATGAAGAAGTAGACTATGAAGAAGAATAATAGTTGAATAAGAAGAATATGAAGAATGTAAAAGAAAAGAATAATAGGAAGAAGGTGAAGAAGAAGAAGATGAATACGGTGAAGAAGAAGTTGATGAAAAAGATGCTGCTGCTGAAGATGATGAAGGAGAAAGTGTTGGAGAAGTAAAAAAGAAGGTGAAGAGCATGGAAGTAGTGAAACATACATATCTAACAAAATATACAAAAGGTTAACATAGTCAATATCTTTGTAACTCCGAACATCTTTAAAAAAAAAATGTATTCCTGCATTCCATTTGATTGGGCTAAACCTCTATGCCTTTAATGTCTCCTCCACCTCCCCCAATACATTCTACATTATTATTAGTTGTTTTTCTTCATGTAGAATTAAACTACAAGGAAAGAAAGTTTTTTTTTTAATTCCGATATTTCTGTTCCATTGACTTGAATGGGACTTCCGGGATCGGAATCGGCGATACCCGATACTTTTTTGATATCGGCTGATCCAATCCGATCCAATATTTTTCACTATCGGGTGGTATCACTCCACACTAGTCATGATGCTTCCATTGCATCGACTAGACATCAGTCTCAGGATCATAGTGATGGACCCAGCTTTCATCCTGTGTGATCCGTCTGTTGAAAATATTCTCCTGGTTTTCATGGCACATCGTCAATAGAGTCTGGGAGCATTCAACTTGTTCCTGCTTCTGGAAATGTGTGAGTGGTCAGGTGACCCAGCGAGTGGATATCTTATGCATGTGAAGATGGTCTTGGATGATTTTTCCCACAGACCCTACACTAATCTTGACATTTTGGGCTAGGTGGCGAAAGGTTGCGTGGCGATTTTCCAAAATGGCGATCTCCACTTGCTGGATGGTGTGTTTGTCAATAGAAGAGTGGTGTCGCCCTGGAATTAGAGCTGTTTGCACCGAAGTCCAACCACATTTGAATTGATGATGCCAGTTATTGACTACATCATATGATGGGGAATCATCACCATAAACCTCTTTCATCTCATCAAACGTCTCCTTTGGTGTGCAGCCTTTCAAGTAAAGGAACTTGATGACTGCTCTGTATTCCACTGGGTCCATTATCAAACCTCACACCACTTCAGCACCTGTAAAATCAAGACCGTTATCAGTTCTGAGTTGCAAATTGGCACAAAACCTATAGAGACTTATATCATTACACATGTGCAGTTTCAGCATCCTGTGATAAACAGAAGTAGGTCAGGGGAAATCTTTAATGAAAGCCCCACGTATATATTAAGAAAAACATGAATTTCTCAAGACCCATTCATCGGATTGCAGATATCAAGATATCATTTTATTCAGCTTCCTATAGCTTACATGCCCATATAGACAGCTTAGAAGGGTCGATCCTACTGACAGATTCCCTTTAAGTAGTTTTATCATCCCTTAATAATGGACAACTTTATTAATGTAGTGATTTTATAATAATGCACTGGTGATCTAGTAGAAACTATGTGATCTGAAAAAGATGCAGAACTGTCATGTATGGTCAAAGCGGCGCTGGAAACCAGAGAAGATGGTGATTGGGAAATACTTTAATACACTTCCATGCCATTATATATATAATTAGGAGCGATTACAGAACAACATTTTGTTGAAACCTCTTTAAGTGACAAATTCTTCAAGTAGCTGAGTTGTGTTCATGTCAGGAAGTGGAAAAATGCTGGTAATTTCATGCAGGATTAGAAACCAGATGATAGTTTGAACTTTGTTATAGATATTTGAAGAAATTGACACTGTATATATTTTATTGTAGGCAATTTATAGATAATCTAATTGTAAACATTTATTAAAGCAATGGCAATGGGAAAGTATGGAGACTACCAATGCTAACTCTAATGGTGGATTTTTAGGATAACACCATCTTGAGCGTCAGGATTTCTTGGGATACATTTAAGAAAACTAAATCCAAGTATCCTGTTCTGCACAGAACAATATTAACTCAATGGAAATAGGGTGTTAGAATCTAAGTGTAATAATATCAAATCTAAATGACAAGGGCATGCAGAATATGTGCAATATTATATGCTGAGTAGATGAATGTATTTTAGGGGATAATTGGCTCTCACCATAACATTGGAATATTCTGATATCTGAGTCACGTAATAACTATGATTAACATACCAACAACCTTTTAGATGAGCGTCATTGATGTATTCTGTTCTACTGCAACTATTTAAGGCATATAGATTCATCTACTGGCGAAGTGAAACTGGTAAGACATCTATAAATACCATATCTTAAGCCAAGGCTTATAATCTTAAATTTGTGGAACACAGGGAACAGACTGAAATATGGTATGGCATGACAGAAGGAATTAGCAGGGTGCAACTAACAGATGTAACTACTGAAGTAATGGGGAGGAGATATATTTTTAGTGATCTGAACTTGCCGTTGATGGATTATCTAGATATCAGATGTTTCACACTTGGTCTTTAAAATACATGTTCACCACTTTGCCAAGAAATAAAAGAAAGGACAGGAATGAAAATAATACTATTGTTCTTTCAAACAGCCGTAACACTTCCCAGGGTGTAATATATAATGATTATGTCATGGATTGGGATTTATACAGATTGTTGTCATTCAGTTATTAAAATCATAACCAGATCATAACATTTTTGGTGTCAGTAGCGCAGTGAGTGGGACTGATATTTAGAACCATGTCTATATGGTAAGTTCTTCACATTCATATGCACACGCTACACATTCTTCTCAGTCCAATGAGGCACACCCTAATAAAATGGCTTGTGCAAGCATATCATAGAAAGGCCTATATGCGTATAACACGGCTGAGTGCTATCCGATGTTTTATCAAATAGCACTTGGACCAAAGTTATTCTATGGGGCTGTGGAAGAAGCAAACGAGTATACAGACAGGACGCACAGGATCACAAATAATTTATTCTTTAAGTTAAAACATTGCTTAAAAACAGGCAGGGACATGATTTACTTAACAGAAAGCAGCAATGGTCCCATACTATCCTGTCTGTATACTCTTTTGCTTCCTCCCCTGCCCAGGAGCTGTGGTATGATCAGACCATGTTCCAGCACAGTCAGACACGGCCATTACACAGCACACAGCAGGGGCACATTTATAAGATTAGCTCAGCACAGGAACATTTTTCTAACACTTCCAATCGTAGAATTATTAATCCAAGATCTACTGATTAAAATCTACTCTGTTAGTGGAGCAACCCCTTTAACATAGGAAAATGTATCTGAACTACTGTACTTATCGCTTTATAAGACACACCTGATTATAAAATGCACCTAGGTTTTAGAGGAGATAAATAAGGAAAAAAAATATTTTGAGACAAATAATGTGCTAAAACATTTAGTAAAATACTGTATACATGAATGTATTCTTAAGGATGACAGGGGTGGTAGTCACATTTGAATACCACCCCCTCATCCTTAGGAATATATCCATGTATTGCATACATGGGTGTATTCTGAAAGATGAGGCAGGTGGTAGTAATAGTAATACTTACAATAAACACTTTGGTCACTTACATTACAGTCCATCCCTGGAGTGTTTATGATACGACAACAATGCCCATCATCTTTCAGAGTACACCCATTGGTACCGTATATTCTGAAGGATGATGTGGGTTGTAGTTATATTGCACCTCCCAGGTCGGCCACTGAGCTCACCTAATTTGCTCACAGATTAGATCTTTATTAATACCCACACAATTCTTCATAGCAGGGACACAATCTTGTCAGGGACACATCACTCAGCAGCAGTTCCCTCCAAAAGTCAGTAGCCAGCCGTGCAGAGTGGTCGATCCTGACCTATGCTTCCTGTGACTGCCCGCCCCATGATTCACAACCCACTGACTACTCTCCATGACTGGCTTGTCGCTCACATGACATGACCACCCAATGCACAACCAGCCCGCCGCAAGCTTCTACTGGGCCGCTGTGAGTGAAAGAGCAGTTTGCTCTTTCAAGTAAATGTGTGTCATGATGCAGAATATGGCCATGTTTGCTTTTTACTTCTGAGCACCATATACTATTTGGTTGAGCAACCATTTCCCACTTTCATTGCTTTTTAAGACGCACTGCGTTTTTCTGAAAATGGGTGGCATTGAATAGTAACCTGTAGCTGTCCCAGCAAACACTTGAGTGATCTGTCACGTCAAAAACTGTGGAAGACTAGGGCCAGTGGCAGCTGGATGTGCTTAGTTGTAGAGCACAATAGCACAGCCTTGTCACCTTCATAGTGGCCACGGACAGGTACTGCACCTCCCCCCTTTAAAGTTGAATAGAGGCATACAGTTGAAACCAGTTTACATACAGTACACTATATAAAAAGACACATATGCATTTTTTCTCAATATCTGACAAGAAATTAGAATAAACCTTTCCAAGTTTTAGGTCAATTAGGATTACCATAATTATTAATATTTGCCAAATGCCAGAAAAATGAGAAAGAGAGAGAATGTTTTAATGCATTTTTATTACTTAAGGCAAAGTCAAAAGTTTACATACACTAAGATTCCTACGCCTTTAAACAATTCTGGACTGCCCATATGATGATGTCATGTGGTTGAAAGCTTTTGATTTTTGGCAACATCTGAGCTAGTTAGAGACACCTGTGGATGTATTTTAATCCCTTAACCCCCAAGGGTGGTTTGCATGCTAATGACCAGGCCAATTTTTACGATTCTGACCACTGTCCCTTTATGAGGTAATAACTCTGAAATTCTTCCATGGATCCCGCTGATTATGACATTATTTTCTCGTGACATATTGTACTTCATGTTAGTGGTAAAATTTCATTCATATAACTTGCATTTATTTGTGAAAAAAATGGAAATTTGGTGAAAATTTTGAAAATTTCGCAATTTTCCAAATTTGATTTTGTATGCCCTTAAATCACAGAGATATGGCACAACAAAAAACTTATTAAATAACATTTCCCACATGTTTACTTCACATCAGCACAATTTTGTAACCAAAAATTTTTTTTTTAGGAAGTTATAAGGGTTAAAAGTCGACCAGCGATTTCTCATTTTTACAAGACCATTTTTTTTAGGGACCACATCACATTTGAAGTGACTTTGAGGGGTCTAAATGATAGATAATACCCAAAAGTGACACCATTCTAAAAACTGCAGTCCGGATGGTATTCAAAACCACATTCAAGAAGTTTATTAACCCTTCAGGTGCTTCACAGGATTTTTTTGAATGTTTAAAAAAAATGAACATTTAACTTTTTTTCACAAAAAAATTACTTCAGGTCGAATTTTTTTTATTTCACCAAGGGTAACAGGAGAAATTGGACTGCAAAAGTTATTGTGCAAATTGTCCTGAGTACGCTGATACCTGATATGTGGGGGGGAACCACTGTTTCGGAGCATGGCAGAGCTCGGAAGGGAATGAGAGCCATTTGACTTTTTCAACGCAGAATTGGCTTGATGCCATATCGCATTTGGAGAGCCCCTGATGTGCCTAAACAGTGGAAACCCTCCACAAATGACACCATTGTGTAAACTAGACTCCCCAAAGAACATATCTAGATGTGTGGTGAGAACTTTGAACCCCCATGGGCTTCACATAAATTTATAACATACAGCCGTAAAATTAAAAAATCATATTTTTTCCAAAAAATGATCTTTTCACCCCTAAATTTTATTTTCCCAAGGGAAACAGGACTCCAAAAGTTATTGTGCAATTTGTTCTGAGTACGCTGATACTCCATATGTGGGAGAAAACTACTGTATGGGCACACGACAGGGCTCGGAAGGGAAGTAGTGACATTTTGGAATGCAGACTTTGATGGAATGTTCTGCGGGTGTCATGTCATGTTTGGAGAGCCCCTGATGTGCCTAAACTGTGGAAACCCCCCCACAAGTGACCCCATTTTGGAAACTAGACCCCCCCCCAAGGAACTTATCTAGATGTGTGTTGAGCACTTTAAACCCCCAAGTGCTTCCCAGAAGTTTATAACGTTAAAACGTAGAGCCATAAAAATAAAAAAATCATATTTTTTTCCACAAAAATTATATTTTTTATTTTCCCAAGGGTAACAGGAGAAATTGGACACCAAAAGTTTTTGAGCAATTTGTCCTGAGTAGGTTGATACCCCATATAAGGGTGTAAACCTCTGTTTGGGCACATGGCAGAGCTTGGAAGGGAAGGAGCACCGTTTGACTTTTTCAATGCAGAATTGGCTGGAATTGAGATCAGAAGCCATGTTGCGTTTAGAGAGCCCCTCATGTGCCTAAACAGTGGAAACCCCCCAAATCTAACTCCAACACTAACCCCAACACACCCCTAACCATAATCTTAGCTCTAACCCTAGCCCTAACCCTAACCCTAATGGTAAAATGGACATTTTTTTTATTTTATTATTTTTCCCTAACTAAGAGATTGATAAAGGGGGGTTTGATTTACTATTTATGGCGGGTTTTTATGTTTGGCAGCTGTCACACACTAAATTATTGTAAAAATAGTTTTTGCATCACAACATTTTGAGAGCTATAATTTTTCCATATTTTGACCCACAGAGTCATGTGAGGTCTTATTTTTTGCAGGACAAGTTGACATTTTTATTGGTATCATTTTCAGGCACGTGACATTTTTTAATCGCTTTTTATTCTGATTTTTGTGATGCAGAATGAGCAAAAACCAGCATTTCATGAATTTCCTTTTAGGGGGGCATTTACACTGTTCCGCATGTGGTAAAATTGATAAAGCAGTTTTATTCGGTCAGTATGATGACAGCGATACCTCATTTATCTTTTTTTATGTTTTGGCGCTTTTATACAACAAAAACTATTTTATATAAAAAATAATAATTTTAGCATCATTTTATTCTGCGAGCTATAACTTTTTTATTTTTTCACTGATGATGCTGTATGGCAGGTCGTTTTTTGCGTGACCTGAAGACGTTTTTAGCGGTACTATGTTTATTTATATTCGTCTTTTTGATTGCATATTATTGCACTTTTTGATCGGCGGTATGATGATAAAGCATTGTTTTTTGCCTTGCTTTTATTTTTTGAAGGGGTTCACTAAAGGGGTTAACTAGTGGGACAGTTTTATAGGGCGGCTCCTTATGGACGTGGCGATAATAAATATGTATACTTTTATTTTTTTTATTTACAAAAAAAAGAATTTATTAGGGAGTATTTTTTTATTTATTTAGGAATTTTTAAAAAATTATTAAATTATTTTTATACATTTTTTTTTTTACTTTATTACTTAGTCCCAGTGTGAGACATCACTGTATAGTGTCAGATCGCTGATCTGACACTTTGCAGTGCACAGTGTCAGATCAGCGATCTGACAGGCACTGCAGACTTTCTGAGGCACTGTGAAAGCCACCTCCCTGCAGAACCCCAAATGCCCCCGCGGCCATACTAGATGCAGGGGCCTGCAGGAAGGAGGCCCTCGGTACAACATGAGCACATCGCATTGTTCCGAGGCGCTCAGGGAAGCACGCAGGGAGCCCCATCCCTGCGCGATTCTTACCTATGCCCTTGGTATGCTCATGTTTGATCACAGTGTGCCAGGGGTTAATGTGCCGGGGGCGGGACTGTCCGGAGCTAATAGCAGGGGCCTTCCAATTGTGTGTAAGGGATGGGGGAGCGGGAAGGGGGACGAGCGCCACTGACAAACCACAGATCGGGAGAAACATGTGAGCGATTACCAGGGGAGGTATAATGGAAACAAAATCCATGAGCACAGCTATCATGGGGATAACTCACATGGGAAACAGCTATGATGGGGACAACTCTCATGGGACACAGCTATGATGGCTATTATGGGGATAACTCACATGGGACTCAGCTATGATGGGGATAATGCTCATGGGAAACAGCTATGATGGGGATAACTCTCATGGACACAGCTATGATGGGGATAACTCTCATGGGACACAGCTATGATGGGGATAACTCTCATGGGATACGGCTTTGATGGGGATAACTCTAATGGGCACAGCTATGATGGGGAAAACTCTCATGGGACACAGCTATGATGGAGGTAACTCTCATGGGACACAGCTATGATGGGGATAACTCTCATGGGACACAGCTATGATGGGGATAATTCTCATGGGACACAGCTATGATGGGGATAACTCTCATGGGACATGGCTATGATGGGGGTAACTCTCATGGGATACGGCTATGATGGGGTAACTCATGGGACACAGCTATGATTGGAGTATCTCATGGGACACAGCTATGATTGGGGTAATTCATGGCACACAGCTATGATGGGGATAACTCATGGGACACAGCTATGATGGGGATAATTCTCATTAACACAGATATGATGGGGATGACTCTCATGGGACACAGCTATGATGGGGATAACTCTCATGGGACACAGCTGTGATGGGGATAATTCTTATGGACACGGCTATGATGGGGATAACTCTCATGGGACACAGCTATGATGGGGATAACCCTCATGTGACACAGTTATGATGGGGATAACTCTCATTGGACACAGCTGTGATGGGGATAACTCTCATGGGACACGGCTATGATGGGGGTATCTCATGGGACCCAACTATGATTGGGGTAACTCATGGGACACAGCTATGATGGGGATAACTCATGGGACACAGCTATGATGGGGATAATTCTCATGGGACACAGCTATGATGGGGATAGCTTTCATGGGACACAGCTATGACGGGGATAACTCTCATGGGACACAGCTATGATGGGGGTATCTCTCATGGGATACGGCTATGATGGGGATAACTCTCATGGGACACAGCTATGATGGGGATAACTCTCATGGGACACAGCTATAATGGGGATAACTCTCATGGGACACAGCTATGATGGGGATAACTCTCATGGGACACAGCTATGATGGGGATAACTCTCATGGGACACAGCTATGATGGGGATAACTCTCATGGGACACAGCTATGATGGGGATAACTCTCATGGGACACAGCTATGATGGGGATAACTCTCATGGGACACAGCTATGATGGGGATAACTCTCATGGGACATGGCTATGATGGGGGTAACTCTCATGGAATACGGCTATGATTGGGGTAACTCATGGGACACAGCTATGATTGGGGTAACTCATGGGACACAGCTATGATTGGGGTAACTCATGGGACACAGCTATGATTGGGGTAACTCATGGGATACAGCTATGATGGGGAGTAACTCATGGGACACAGCTATGATGGGGGTATCTCATGGGACACAGCTATGATTGGGGTAACTCATGGGACACAGCTATAATGGGGATAACTCATGGGACACAGCTATGATGGGGATAATTCTTATGGACACAGCTATGATGGGGATAACTCTCATGGGACACAGCTATGATGGGGATAACTCTCATGCGACACAGCTATGATGGGGATAACTCTCATGGGACACAGCTGTGATGGGGATAACGCTCATGGGACATGGCTATGAAGGGGTAACTCTCATGGGATACGGCTATGATGGGGTAACTCATGGGACACAACTATGATTGAGTAACTCATGGGACACAGCTATGATTGGGGTAACTCATGGGACACAGCTATGATTGGGGTAACTCATGGGGCACAGCTATGATGGGGGTAACTCTCATGAGACAGCTATGATGGGGGTATCTCATGGGACCCAACTATGATTGGGGTAACTCATGGGACACAGCTATGATGGGGATAACTCATGGGACACAGCTATGATGGGGATAATTCTCATGGACACAGATATTATGGGGATAGCTTTCATGGGACACAGCTATGATGGGGATAACTCTCATGGGACACAGCTATGATGGGGATAACTCTCATGGTACACAGCTATGATGGGGATAACTCTCATGTGACACAACTATGATTGGGATAACTCTCCTGAGACAGCTATGATGGGGATACTCTCATGGGACACAGCTATGATGGGGATAGCTTTCATGGGACACAGCTATGATGGGGGTATCTCATGGGACACAGCTATGACTGGGGTAACTCATGGGACACAGCTATGATGGGGATAACTCATGGGACACAGCTATGATGGGGATAATTCTTATGGACACAGTTATGATGGGGATAACTCTCATGCGACACAGCTATGATGGGGATAACTCTCATGGGACACAGCTGTGATGGGGATAACGCTCATGGGACATGGCTATGATGGGGTAACTCTCATGGGATACGGCTATGATGGGGTAACTCATGGGACACAACTATGATTGAGTAACTCATGGGACACAGCTATGATTGGGGTAACTCATGGGACACAGCTATGATTGGGGTAACTCATGGGGCACAGCTATGATGGGGGTAACTCTCATGAGACAGCTATGATGGGGGTATCTCATGGGACCCAACTATGATTGGGGTAACTCATGGGACACAGCTATGATGGGGATAACTCATGGGACACAGCTATGATGGGGATAATTCTCATGGACACAGCTATTATGGGGATAGCTTTCATGGGACACAGCTATGACGGGGATAACTCTCATGGGACACAGCTATGATGGGGATAACTCTCATGGGACACAACTATGATGGGGATAACTCTCATGGGACACAGCTATGATGGGGATAACTCTCATGGTACACAGCTATGATGGGGGTAACTCTCATGGGACACAGCTATGATGGGGATAACTCTCATGGGACACAGCTATGATGGGGATAACTCTCATGAGACAGCTATGATAGGGATAGCTTTCATGGGGCACTGCTATGATGGGGATAACTCTCATGGGACACAGCTATGATGGGGATAATTCTCATGGGACACAGCTATGATGGGGATAACTCTCATGGGACACAGCTATGATGGGGATAATTCTCATGGGACACAACTATGATGGGGATAACTCTCATGGGACATGGCTATGATGGGGATAACTCTCATGGGACACAGCTATGATGGGGATAGCTTTCATGGGACACAGCTATGATGGGGATAACTCTCATGGGACACAGCTATGATGGGGGTAACCCATGGGACACAGCTATGATGGGTGTTCATGGGACACAGCTATGATGGGGATAACTCTCATTGGTCAGAGGTATGATGGGGACAAAATCATGTGGCAGAGTTGTGATAAGACAGAATAATGAAGCAGAGCTGTGATGGGGACAGATGAATGGAGGAGTGCTGCGATGGGGACAGAGTAATGGAGCAGAGCTGTGATAGAGCAGAGCTATGATGGGGACATTACTCAGTCCTTATAACTGTGTCACATGAGAATTATCACCATCATAGCTTTATCCCATGGATTTTGTCTCCATTATACCTCCCCTTGCTCACTTTCTCACACACATACACCTAACATAATCACTCGCACTAAGACATTACCTGACAAACTTTAGAACCCATCCACAGAGGTGGTATTTTCACACTCCTCTGATGCCTGCACTGCCCTGTGATGACATTGTAAGGAGGTGGACCGGACCATGGGTACCTGCATGCCTGGTCTGGAACTGAAGGGGCTGCATCCTCTGTTTCAGGGGGGAAGCCTGAGGAAGGCGGACCTTCCCCTGCTGCAGGAGGGAAGGAGAGGAGAGATGGAGTTTCCTGCTGACAGAAGGGGGCGGGGAGAGCCCAGAGAGAGCATGCTGACACAGGGAGATAAGAAGGAAAAGTGCGCACTGCAGCAGCAGTTGGCGCCAAGTAACATGCTCTGCTTCCCCCTCCAGAAAGTGCTGGCCCTGTGACAGACCGTGCTGCTGCTGCCCGGAATAGGAGCTGTGGTGCTGGGGGAATTAGTCGTGTCAGCAGAGCGGAGTGTGCGGAGCCATGGCAGCAGAGCGGAGTGTGTGGCGCTAAGTCAGGTGCCATACACAAGGAGACAGTGAGTACCGCACCCGCTCTGCCCAAGAGTGACCGTATACTCAAAAGAGACCTACTGCTGAGGAATGAGACAGACCAACAGTACGCAGTGAGCGCTCTCTGTGTAAACGTGGACCCGCCTGCCTCCGTGACCGGAGGAAACTCCCTTGACAAGTCTGAGACAGTCTCTAGTGCATGCAGGCTGGCATAAGCAGTACCAGATCTGAGCCCCTAAGAGAAGCAGCTGGACTGATCAAGGAGCACGGCACTGTCCCTACAGTGACACGTTCTGAGTGTGGACTTGTGACTAAGAGTGGTGAGAGCAGGACCCCCACTCACCGCCCCGCATCCTGTTGTTTTCCCCGGAGGCTGTTTCTTTATCGTTGCTAGAGACTTGAAAGACTGCATGTGCAGCTGTTGTCGGTGCCACCGTTGATGCCTGCCTGTCAGAGATTGCATTGAGACGACCTGCGCCACTGTTGCCAGTGCCACCTTTGGAACCCTGTACTCCCTCACAACAGTAGACTACAATCCGATAATTTTAACTCTTTATTACTGAACACTCGTTCGTCCCTCACCTACCCTGCTAACTTTCCAGTTCTGCCCCATTCCTCACCGTCACCCTACAATTCCTCAATCTCTGCGTGGAGCACATCCCCCTGTAAATAAACCTGTTCAACCCTTGCTCTGCCTCCACATGCGTGACTGCATCCCACGTTCCTGCAGGTTATTACAGGTGGCATAGTCAGCAGGATGCAGTCTCCGAATGCAGGGGTGGCACACCAAGCAGTTGGGGGAGCTCCAAAGGCCAGTATACCACTGGGGACAATATTGAACAATCTCCTTAAGCTCACTGGGAATGATACTACGCTGTGGTGTTGGATTGAATGTGTAAAAGGGGTGACGAAGATGTATCCCATGACACCGGCCCTGGAAGCAGAGGTGACTATGATGGCTTTAGATGGGGAGCCAAGGGACTCTGTCATGTTGTGACCCCCCCAGATGAGAGACACCCTGGTAAAAGTGTTGTTAATACGTGAGGAAACGTATGGGGACTCTACAGACGTAGGATATTTACGTATGCGTCTGTTCAGGCGTATTCAAAGAGAGGGGGAGACCGTGACCCAGTTAATGAATGCGCTGCAGGAACTCCATACTGCCATTGCTCGCAAAGATGGCGTAGGCGTAGGGTCCATTGACGTAGTGCTGCGAGACCAGATAGTGACAGGCTTAGGTGACGTGCGGCTGAAGCAGGCTCTGAGGGAGCACTTGCGAGTAATACCCAGTATGACTTTCCCTGAGATAGGGGCATAAGCGCAGGAACAGGGGATTGCAGCCTTGACAGGGATGGTCTGGCATTGCGGAGTACTCAGCCCGAATAAAGAAGAGCTGACGTGGACCCGTGATTTACGGCTGGAAATGAGAAGAATTTGGGAAAAAGTTGAGAGTCTGGGGGAAGCTCTTACTGCTGTCTTGGGGTCCAGAGTCATATCCCGGGGTAACGCATGGAAGCAGGTGAAGGAAGTTAGAGGAGAGGTGCGGAGCATGAAGAATGCTTCAGTAGTGGCTCCAGAGTGTAACCCCATATCCAGGAGTAAAGAGCAACTGCAGGTGAGAGATGCTTCCCGCCGAGGTCGACGATCCAGACCAAAGCGTCCACCAGACAGACGCAGACGTGGTGCTTGGCGTGCGGAAAAGTGGGACACCTGTCCAGAAATTGCCCTACCCGAGAAAAGCGATGGCAAATATCTGCTCACCCCTCCGAAGGTCCTGTTAATTGGAGGGAACGTCGCCCCTGGAGGGAATGATACGACGGGAGAAGAAGAGCCCCACCAGCTATCGCCACAAGCTACCGGAAAAGGAGAAAAGGTGACGAGTTCCCGAGATGCACGGTCCTACGGTTCTCGTCAATGAAAAGGAAGAGCTGCTAGTGTAATCCCCTGAGGTGGAGAGTGTGTCGCCATCGGCTCATGAGATCCTGACCGGATGGAAGACATGAAGCAGCTGTGTGAGACAGGAAGTGATATTTACAGTAATAGAGATCAGCACAGAGGGGTGGTAAGATATATGGGCATAGGTAGGGGGTATATCATTCTTCATTTACATACACTGGCTAGGAGGTACTCCACTGTAATTGATCGCACTGTGGAAGGGAAGCTTATAGCAAGAGAACAAAAGAAGCTAACAGTAATAAACTTTACATACTCTTTGCCGCTCTTTCTTCTGCTCTGTCTCTGTCACAATGGTTCAGCACTATGTCTACTGCAGGGTGGAGCTAGAACAGGAGAACAGTGCAATGATGTTGCCGCCAGGACCGAACTGGGACTAAAATTCAGCCCTGGCGTTTGAAGGTACACAGGCCCACTTGTCGCATAGTGAATATATATTATATTTTGTGCACATGTAGGTCACAAGATGTGGCGTGAGTGTAACATGACTATATAACATACAGTCACAGATGGTCCAGTATTACAGCTCAGTCCTATTTATTGCTCAAAGGCTGGGGTCACACGAGTGTATAACACGGCTGAGTGCTATGTGATAAAACACCTATAGTGCAGCTCAGATCTGCGATTATTTTCTCATGTCGATTTGGCATGAGAGAACAATCGCTGCATGCTGTGATTGGCAGCTAGACTCGGCTCACTCACACCCACACGAGTCTAGGGATGCATGCGAAACATCGGACTGCACTCGGATGCCATTCCAGTGCAGTCTGATATATGCCGAGACAGGAATCCTGTCATGTGAGAGGATCGGAGCACTGACAATCGGATCACGCTTTCAGCAGAGCTGGAGCTGAGCATCATTGGCATATTGCATCCAATGCTCTTGTTTCTGATGTTATACGTTTGTGTGATTCCAGCCTTAGTTGCAGTACCAAGAAAAGTTGATACTTTACACACAGAGCGGGGTCTCGTAGATACCGAAGATGAAGCTGCGCTCTCCATAGTGCTATAGCCTGGCCCAAAGTGGCCACATTAGCTATGTTTTGCTGCTATGGGGAAAATGTGCACAGAAAATTTAGCATATCTGCAAGAAAAACTAAAAACTGACATGTTGCGAATTTGAAGCACGCACCGCAGGTCAGACTACACTGCATAAAAAAGCCCAGTGGGCAGGAGATTTTTTATACGGTAAATCCCATCCACATTAGATGCTGCATTTTTCTTGCAACAAAAATATGTAGCGTCAAAACCGCACCAAAATCTCATTGTGGACACAGAGCATAAGGCTGGAGTCACACTAGTGTTTCACATCGGATGCGATATACTGATGACACTCGGCTCCGGCTCTGTTGTGAGTGTGATCTGAGCGTCCGTGCTCTGTGCTCCGATACTCTGGCATGAGAGAATCACAGCACAGAAGCGTCTCTGTCTCCTCCATGAGTCGGTGTATATAGGATTGTGCTGGGGTGGTATCCGCGTGCAGTGTGATGTTTCACTCTGACCCATAGACTTGTATGGGGACGCAAGTGTGCAGAGCATGCTGCCAATCACAGCATGCTGCCATTAGTCTTTCATACCGATTCAGCATGAGAAAATAATCGCTGAACTGCTCTGCCCCATAGAATAACACTGGGCCAAGTGCTATCCGATAAAACATCACATGGCACTACCCCCCACATTGTTTGCTTGAAAAAAACAAACAAACTGTGCTTTATTCACACCATACAGATCCAGTGTGTACAGTTCTGATGTCACGTCACCTCAATAGTGCTTCAGCCAATCAGGAGCTCAGCAGCTCATTCTCTGGAGCGCTATTGATGTGATGTCAGAGATGCAGACAATAATAGACGCCAGGCGCAGTGTGTATTCTTTTACAATAAACTGCAGAGGGGTAAATCTTCAATTGTCTATATGTATGTGTAATACAAATATATATATTTACAGTATATATACTCGCGCTCTCTCTCTCTCTATATATATATATTAGTTATTTTTTAAGCTGACTGTGGAGTATAAAAGACAAGTTAACTTGATTCTGGCTTTTCATACGATTACAAAGATATCAAATTTATATTTTTTTTTTTAGATTTTTCATTTCCACAAAAAAAATTAAAAAAAAAAATCATCGACCACTAACTGTAATTTTTCTGTATAGAGTTGTTATTGTTATACATTTGGGTTAAAAGGTTTCTCCAGCACCATTTATTTATAGGTGCTGATGTCTTGTGTAAAACCATACTTGCCAAGACACGTCCATGATAACTGCCATTCATGCACCTGTCCTGTCAGGTATCTGTAGACTATGTCTTCAACGCTGGTCACCTCCCAATGTGGCAGTAAGCAGCGCTGAACAAACACTTTAGGGTATGTTCCCACAGTCAGTAAACGTTGCGGATTGGACGCTGTGTACATCTACAGCATCCAATCATCAGCAGCCAGATGTAACAGCATAGTGGAGGGTATTTCATGAAATCCCATGTCCACTATGGGTCCACAGACGCCCACGGATCACCTTTGGAGATGGACATGCGGCGCGTCTTTCTAGAGCACAGCATGTCTATTTATCTTGCGGAGACGCTAATCTCAGCAAGTTAAATATCCCCCGTACAATGTATAGGATGTGGTGAATCTGCACCATTCAATGAACACATGTGGAATCACCTGCGTACAAAAGTAGGCAGCGCTTTGGATGGAGAGGACATGTCAGGCCCGGATTGGTAACTTACCCAACCGGGCATTTTCCCGCTGGGCCGCTATTTATTAACCACTTGTGGGCCGCTGGCTGGCGGTGCCCGCTCCTCTGGCTGCTTGCCAGCAAATGCGGCGGCCACCGGCCTCTTTTTTCCTGCCGCCGGACCTTTAAATTTGCGGGCACGGCGGCAGCGGTTCCAAAGGTTTTGGGGCGGCACCCTAGGGATTAAGAACGTGCCGCGACGTGACTCTGCACGTCGTGGACGTTCTTTGAGGGCGGAGGAGAGCCGGAGAGAGCGCGTGCCTCTGCTCTGCTCCTCCGTCACTGTCTGCCAGGCACACTGAGTCACTGACCTGTGAGTGACCTATCATCAGCGTCGCCGCATTCACCGACCCAGGCCAGGAATCTATCCAGAGGAGAGGAGGCTGGAGCTGCTGTGCGACTCGACTTCCCCCGCGCGCCAGGCTCAGGCTGAAGTTCAGGACAGGTCCAGACCAGTAAGTTCATTAAAGTAATCTCATTCCAAGCGGTGTGGGCTGGGGCCGGGGGTGAGTTATAAAGAGGCTGGGGGGGGCCGCCATCTGCCTGCAGTCAGTGCACTGATGTGGATGTATATATACAGGGCAGGACTTGGGGGCCCGCCATCTGCCTGCGCTGATGTGATGTACATGCAGGGCTGAGGGGGCCGCCATCTGCCTCTCACTGATGTGGATGTATATACAGGGCAGGACTGGGGGGCCGCCATCTGCCTGTGCTGATGTGGATGCATATACCGGGCAGGGCTGGGGGGGCCGCCATCTGCCTGCGCTGATGTGGATGTATATACAGGGCAGGACTGGGGGGGGCTGCCATCTGCCTGTGCTGATGTGGATGTATATACAGGGCAGGACTGGGGGGGCCGCCATTTGTCTGCTCTGATGTGGATGTATATACAGGGCAGGGCTGGGGGGCCGCCATCTGCCTGCGCTGATGTGATGTATATGCAGGGCTGGGGGGCTGCCATCTGCCTGCACTGATGTGGATGTATATACAGGGTAGGACTGAGGGCCACCATCTGCCTGCGCTGATGTGGATGTATATACAGGGCAGGACTGGGGGGCCGCCATCTGCCTGCGCTGATGTGGATGTATATACAGGGCAGTACTGGGGGGGCCACCATCTGCCTGCGCTGATGGGATGTGTATATACAGGGACTGGGGGGGTCGCCATCTGCCTGCACTGATGTGATGTATACACAGGGGCTGGGGGGGCCGCCATCTGCCTGCGCTGATGATGATGTACAGTATATACAAGGACAGGGGGGCCGCCGTCTGCCTGGTCTGATGAGATGACTGATGTGATGTACAGTATATACAAGGGCTGGGGGGTCCTGGCTGGGATGATGATGTATATACAGGTGCTGTGGGGCTGGGGCTGGTGTGGTGATGTGTATATACAGGTGCTGCGGGGCTGGTGTGTTGATGTATATACAGGTGCTGCTGGGCTTCGATACTTGCGGCACTTGCGATTCTTACCTCTTCCCGCTCCTCCGCTGTGGCATCTTATGAATGTGCTGTTTCATCTGCCTGAACAGTCACAGAGCAGAGAGTCGGAAGACACCGACGTTGAGGGGTCCGGAGCAGAGCAGCAGCCAGCAAAGAGAGGTCAGGATTTCAGTTTTTGTTATTTTTTATGTTTTAAGCAATATATGAGGCCCATCATACACTGGAGCATTATATGGAGCCCATTATATATGGAGTATTATATGGGGCCCATTCTGTTTGGAGCAATATAAGTGTTTGGAGCAATATAAGGGGCCCATCATATTCTGTATGGAGCATTATATGGGGCCTATTCTGTATGAAGCAGGTATGGGGCTCATTATACTGTATGGAGTATTATGTGGGGCACATTATACTATTTGGAGCATTTTATGGGGCTCCTTATACTGCATGGAGCAATATATGAGGATCATTATTCTGTATGGAGCATTATATGGTGCTCATTATACTGTATGGAACAATATATGGGGCTCATTATTCTGTATGGAGGACTATGTGGTGCCCATAATACTGTATGGAGGACTATGTGGTGCCCATAATACTGTATGGAGGACTATGTGGTGCCCATAATAATGTATGGAGCAATATATGGAGCTCATTATACTGTATGGAGCTCATTATACTGTATGGAGCAATATATGGGGCACATTATACTGTATGGAGCAATATATGGGGCACATTATACTGTATGGAGCAATATATGGGGGATGTTATTCTGTATGGAGCGCTATGTGGTGCCCATAATAGTGTATGGAGGACAATACTGTCTGGTTTCTGACCTATTGTAGAATGTACAATAGATATCAGTCATGTAATGTAAGAAGTGAAATCTTTGGCATTGTATACCTATATTTCTTTGCTGTATCTGTGCATTATGAATTGTGGTACGTGTTAAAGAGGCCCACTGAGACTTTCACTCGGGGCCAACAAAAACCTGGAGCCAGCCCTGTATGAACTGCACAGTACCACTTCTCCTGGCGACATTGGACTTTGCGAGGGTCAATATCGGTTTAGTATTTTTAATATTACTATGGCCAAATAAAAATAAAATATTGGAAAAGTTGTTTAAATGGATTATCCCAAGTAATCCCCTCTCGTCTGGATAGGTGATAACTTTCCAATTCCTGGAGATCTGACTGCTGGGACCTTCATGATCCTGAAAATCAGAACTCTGTAGAGCACCATGTAAATGCAGCTGTGGTCGATCATATGCACTGTGGCTCTTCAAATATTTCCTTTTAGGAGAGTGATGAGGGGATGGCAAAGTAAAGCAAAAATTCACTGATCGGGGTGAGGAGTGTTATAGATTGTGGGCTGGTAGAGTCTGTGTGGCAGGGCTGCTTTTTTGTCCCAGTCTGGCCCTGGGACATGTGCTGTGTCCAAAGCGCTGCCAATACTGACCGTGGGAACATACCCTTAAAGGGAAGCTGACCTCTTGTGTGACCCATGGTCAGCATGTGTTCAGCACTGGCTGTACGATCTAAGCCAGGTATGTTTGTCTCTGAAACACTGCGGCGTCACAGTGAAAAACATGTCTGACTTCTCCCCTCCTAAAGATAGGCCATCAATATTAAATTACTGGACAACCCTTTTATATACCCTGCTCTAGTGACAAGTCACATTTTGAGGTGAATTCTGAGCAGGAAATAACACACATGCAGAGTATCCTCATTGAACAGAGTAATTTAGCATATAAATTTGTGGTATATCAATGTGTACGTCTAAAATTCATCAAGTCAACAACTGCTCCATCTGTAAATGTATATGTTTTATTGGTCTGGTATGTTTGGTAATGAAAGGAGGGGTCCCTAAGCAAATTTCTTGCACAATGGCCGTCCAGTGTCAACGTCCGTCCAAATCTCTGACAACCCCTTTTTAATCAGTAAATTTCCCCCAAGTAAAATAATAACTTCCGGAGTAAAGGGGGCTTTACACATAGCGATATCGTTAAAGCGTCACCAATTTTGTGACGCAGCAGCGATATCGCTAGCGATATCGCTACATGTGATACCTCCGACTGGCTCCCCCGCTGGCTATTGCTGATCGCGCGAGATCGTCCACGTTCATTTCTCGTCGTCGTCTTCCTGCTGGCGCCGACGAGCGAGCTATGGACGCGGGCGGAAGACGGCGGTCATCGCTTCGTCTGAAAGGTAAGTGCGACCGCCGAGCATCGGTACATCGCTGGTGAGATCTGCCTGAGTGGCAGCTCACTAACGACCATTTAGCGATGCACCAGCGATCCTGACCGGGTCGTATCGTGGTCGGGATCGCTGGTGCATTGCTAAATGTAAAGGGGCCTTTAGTGAGAGCTGCAGCTATTCTCACTTTCTTCAGATGTTTGATTTGTCCAAAGGAGGGGAGAGTGAAGCGGCCACTGATTAGCTGATTGGAAGACCCAATGCAGACACAGCCGAAATGGCGCCAGCAATAGAGATGAGTTCAGGTGTTATTATCTTACTTGGGGGTAAAATATACTGATTGAGAAGGGGCTGTCCGAGTAGTGGGCAACCGCTTTAAAGTTCAGTAAGAAATATGCAAAATACTAAAACCATAATTTTCTTTCTCAGTCGCAAACGGATTCCACACCACTTAATTATAAGGCACATAAGACCTAAAAACATCAGCAGTGCTCCCAGAAAAAGGGCAGATCACTAACAGATCAATAGACTGAAAATTTCCTGGCCGCTACTGAGACTGAACAAAATGCAAAATACGCAAAAGAATTAATATGTGTGACGCCAGACAGCTGTGAAATTAGACAGAGCTCTGGAGCTGAAATGCTCAATGAAGGGTGGATTACAATATAATGTAAGTACATAGCTTATCAAAACTTCACTTGGTGTGAAAAAAGGAACAATTTGTGGCAAGACAGAGTTGCGGATGATGACAAGAGGATACTTTACTCGTATGTATATTCATATCACACAGATATACGAACAGCACTAGACTTGAGATTCTAATAGAGGGTAGACCAAGACAGCGGTTTATAACTTTACTAACTCATAAACAAGGTCATAGCAGATCATACAAACTTTCAGCATTCCTTGCTAATGGTAATGCAATCATATAAAATAGTAAAAAATATCCCTATGCAGCTTAGTTCAGTTTTATGAAAAAGAGAAAACTATTTCTTCCTCATGAAGGGAGTTCTGAGAACACTTAGTCTTGGTTAACATATAATACACATCATCATTCCATTAGCATCATCTGTTTGTCACAAGATATGAGCTGTTAAAAGTGAAGAATATGACAGTCTGAAACAATCATCTGCTCTTATGGATGATATTTAGCGCTTGAGGTAATAAGAAGAAATGAATCATAATTCAAAACGTAAAACTGTCAATGTAGGCAACTTATCTGGAAACCAAATGTATGAAACAATTGGTTTTCTATAGCTGTATTCATTTTTATTAAAGGGGTTTGTCTGATGGGAAAAGCCTACTTTTTAAAATGGTATGATGATCTTAATAGAGAGGGTCACAAGTTCACGATCCTTGTCTATTAGAGTGGAGAGCAGCTACAAAGAGCATTCCTTACTTTGGAGAACGTGGCACATCCACGCATTACATCGACATGCATGGCGTAATGCTTAATTTCCCTTGTTGTGGCAGGGGAAATTGAGCACTTGCTTCCAGGGTTCTTCCAAAAGTGATATCTGATCAATATGGGACCCAGGCACAGGACTCGAATTCAAATGAATCGTGTAATGGTTGTGAATTTTACGCCAGCTCTTTCTCATCACTGTAGTATCATTAAGGGCAGGGATGGACTGCGACAAAAAAACAACCCTGCCACACAAACCCCACCAGCCGACACACTATAGCACTCCCCACCCATGATCTATTAATTTAGAATGAGTTTGTCATGCCTCTCATCATTCTCATTTAAAGAGCCACATGTGAGTGGCACCGCAGTGCGCATGGTCAACCACAGGTCCATTTACATGGAGCTCTTTAGAGCTTCAGTTCTCGGGATCATGGGGGTCCCAGCAGTCGGATCCCCAGCGATTTGAAAGATATCCTCCATTCCGAGGAAAGGAGATTACTTGGAATAACCCATGTATACAGATTTTCCAAGATTTATTTTTGTTTGGCCATCGGAATATAGAAAAAAATAAACCAATAATGACCCTCCCAAGGTAGCATCTCTGACAGCAGGACAGGAGAAGTGGTACTGTGCAGTGTATCTATACAGCAGGAGTGGTACTGTGCAGTTTATATATACAGAATAAGGCCACACTCACAGATTCAGTATCTGATCAGTATTTTACATTGGTATCTATAAGCCAAAAACCAGTGGGTGAAAAATGCAGAAGTGGTAATGTGTTTCTATTATACATTTCTTCTGACAGTTCCTCTCCTAATTTTGGCTTAAAAATACTGATGTAAAATACTGAACATGTGAATGTGGCCCTAATACAGATACTGAAAATTACACCCAGTATACAGGACAGGAGAAGTTGTACTGTGCAGTGTATATATACAGGACAGGAGGGGTGGTACTGTGCAGTGTATACATACAGGACAGGAGGAGTGGTACTGTGCAGTGTATATATATATATATGTGTAGGACAGGAGTAGTTGTGCTGTGCAGTGTATATATATATATACAACAGGAGAAGTGGTACTGTGCAGTGTATATATACAGCACAGGAGAAGTGGTACTGTGCTGTGTATATATACAGGACAGGAGGGGTGGTACTGTGCAGTGTATACATACAGGACAGGAGGGGTGGTACTGTGCAGTGTATACATACAGGACAGGAGGAGTGGTACTGTGCAGTGTATATATATATATGTAGGACAGGAGTAGTTGTGCTGTGCAGTGTATATATATATAACAGGAGAAGTGGTACTGTGCAGTGTATATATACAGCACAGGAGAAGTGGTACTGTGCAGTGTATATATACAGGACAGGAGAAATAGTACTGTGCAGTGTATACACAGAGGGTATGGAAAGTATTCAGACCCCTTTAAACTTTTCTCTCTTTGTTTCATTGCAGCCATTTGGTAAATTCAAAAAAGTTCATTTTTTTTCTCATTAATGTACACTCCACACCCATCTTGACTGGAAAAAAAACAGAAATGTAGAAACTTTAGCAAATTTATTAACAAAGTAAAACCGAAATATCACATGGTCATAAGTATTCAGACCCTTTGCTCAGACACTCATATTTAAGTCACATGCTGTTCATTTCCTTGTGATCTTCCTTGAGATGGTTCTACTCCTTCATTGGAGTCCAGCTGTGTTTAATTATACTGATAGGACTTGATTTGTAAAGGCACACATCTGTCTGTATAAGACCTCACAGCTCACAGTGCATGTCAGACCAAGCGAGAATCATGAGGTCAAAGGAACGGGTAAGGAGCTCAGAGACAGAATTGTGGCAAGGCACACATCTGGCAAAGGTTACAAAAGAATTTCTTCAGCACACTTTTGTTCCTAAGAGCACAGTGGCCTCCATAGTCCTTAAAGGGAATCTGTCACCCATATTTAGTGATATCATGTAAAGATATCACTAAATTGTGCGTCCCATAAGGATTCTATTCGGGCTTTTGACTCCCCCCGACCCCGCACCGTTGAGGCATAAATACCTTTTTTAGCTTGTTGGTGATGCATGCAAATCACCGTGGTCCGGTCCGATGGGCATGGCTTAGTGGTCTTCTCCCCCCCACCTCCTCGGCTTGCTTCACGTAATCTTCGTCTGTGAATACCACAGACGCCATTGGTTTCCGCACTTGCGCAATGTAAAGGCCCCGGCACCTGTGCAGTATGCTTTGCCCAACTGTGGGCGAAGCATAAAATCGCTACCTCGCAAGCGCCGGTGTTTTCCAACGCGGTCTATGCCCCGGAAGTGTGTCCTGCATGTGAAGACTTCCGGGGCATAGACCGCGCTGGAAAATACAGGCGCTTGCGCAGTAGCGATTTTATGCTTCACCCACAGTTGGGCAAAGCACACTGCGCAGGCGCTGGGGGCCTTTACATTGCGCAAGTGCGGAAACCAACGGTGTCTGTGGTATTCACAGACGAATATTGCGTGAAGCAAGCCAAGGAGGTGGGGGGAGAAGACCACTAAGCCACGCCCATCGGACCGGACCACGGCGATTTGCATGCATCACCAACAAGCTAAAAAAGTATTTATGCCTCAAAGGTTCGGGGTCGGGGGGAGTCAAAAGCCCGAATAGAATCCTTATGGGATGCACAATTTAGTGATATCTTTACATGAAATCACTAAATATGGGTGACAGATTCCCTTTAAATGAATGAAGTTTGGGACCACCAGAAGTCTTCCTAGACCTGGCCATCCAGCCAAACTGAGCAATCATGGGAGAAGAGCCTTGGTGAGAAAGGTAAAGATCACTGTGGTTGAGCTCCACAGATATAGTAGGGAGATGGGAGAAAGTTCCACAGTCAACATCACTGCAGCCCTCCACCAGTTGGGCCTTTATGGCAGAGTGGCCCGACGGAGGCCTCTCCTCAGTGCAAGACATATCAAAGCCCGCATAGAGTTTGCTAAAAAACACATGAAGGACTCCCAGACTATGAGAAATAAGATTCTCTGGTCTAATGAGTCGAAGAGAGAACTTTTTGGTGATAATTCTAAGCTGTATGTGTGGAGAAAACCAGGCACTGCTCATCACCTGCCCAATACAATCCCAACTGTGAAACATGGTGGTGGCAGTATCATGCTATAGTTGGATTTTGCAGCTGCAGGGGCAGGATGACTGGTTGCAATTGAAAGAAACATGAATGGGGCCAAGTACAGAGATATCCTGGATGAAAACCTCTTCCCGAGTGCTCTGGACCTCAGACTTGGCCTAAGGTTCACCTTCCAACAAGACAGTGACCCTAAGCACAAAGCTAAAATAACAAAGGAGTAGCTTCAGAACAACTCTGTGAACATTCTTGACTGGCCCAGCCAGAGCCCTGACCTAAACCCAATTGAGCATCTCTGGAGAGACCTGAAAATGGCTGTCCACCAACGTTCACCATCCAACCTGACGGAACTGGAGAGGATCTGCAAGGAAGAATGGCAGAGGATCCCCAAATCCAGGTGTGAAAAACTTGTTGCATCATTCCCAAGAAGACTCATGGCTGTACTAGCTCAAAAGGTTATTTTACTCACTACTGAGCAAAGGGTCTGAATATTTATGACCATGTGATATTTAAATTTTTCCTTTTTAATAAGTTTGCAAAAAATTCTACATTTCTGTTTTGTTTTCATTCAAGATGTGGTGCAGAGTGTACATTAATGAGAAAAAAATAACCTTTTTTGAATTTACCAAATGGCTGCAATGAAACAAAGAGTGAAAAATGTAAAGGTGTCTGAATACTTTCCGTACCCACTGTATACAGGATAATGCAGATAATGAGAATTACACCCAATAAACAGCACAGGAGAAGTGGTACTGTGCAGAGTGTGTGTATTATACCAATACTTGGGCTACATTGTAGTATGTTCTATGAAGCTGTGATATATGTTATGGTTCCACCCCTCAGGGTGTCTGGGATGCAGTTATTGACAACTCGGTGGTCCAATCTGGTACAGGGGCGTGCTGAAGCCGTCAGTGTGTTTATTGACAATTCAACTATCCAGTCTGTGACTGGAAGGCATCGGCTGTCTCAGGTGTTCACTATCCTGGGTAATTGCCATGTCTACTTAACTGAGCAGCTTCTCCCAGACCACTGCCAAACATACAGTACATTCATCTTGTGAGGTTTGTACTCAGTACTCCCTGTGCCTTGAGTTCTATATGCTTGATCTGTTGCCTGACTTTGGACTTATTTCTGACCATCCGCCTGTTTAACCCCTTCAGCTCTGATCCGTTATCCTCCCGGTACTCTGACCTCGGAACGTTACCTGACTACACTTTTGTCTCTTCCTTCTGTTTATGACGTACCCTCCTGGCTTCTGACCTAGGACTTCCTGACCACTCTAACTCATGGCTTAGCCGTGAGAAGTGACTAGTGTCATAATATAGTTATTTAGTGTGGTGCTGTGCCTGTGTATATAATTAGTAGTGGGGAGTCCATACCATAAAAAGATCTCCACACTATATACTGTGTTATAAAGCATGGAATTGAGCTGTCTATATATTATATAGTGTAGAGATGTGCCTTTGTATGTAGTGCATAGTCCACACTATCTAATATACACACATCACAATAATATTTAAACATATACACTATAAATATACCCATCATCTTATTATATGCTATATACACAATTCCGCACTATATACTTAATTATGCCTTTTACATAACACGAGATATACTGGGGCCGATATATATATATATATCACACGGAATACTCAGGGGTCAATGTATATATCACATGGGATACGCTTGGGCTGACGTATATACATCACACGGGATATGCTGGGGCTGACGTACATATATCACATGGGGCTGATGTATATACAGTACATCACATAGGATTTGCTGGGGCTGACATATATACATCATATGAGATATGCTTAGGCCGATGTATATACATCACACTGGATATCCTGGTGCCGACATATATACAGTTGAAACCAGAATATTACCTTCACTATATAAAAATGCACATATGCATGTTTTTCTCTATATCTGTCATGAAATCAGGCTAAACCTTTCCCATTTTAGGTCAATTAGGATTACCATAATTATTAATATTTTCCAAATGCCATAATAATGAGAGAGAATGTTTTAAGGCATTTTTATTAGTTACTGCAAAGTCAAAAGTTTGCATACAATAAGATTACTACTATGCCTTTAAACAATTCTAGACTGCACATATGATGATGTCATGAGTTTGGAAGCTTTTGATGATGTTCAATGCTTCTATGCCTCTTCCTCAACGCGTTTCTCCTTTGGTGGTTCATTAGGAGGCAAGTTTGTTCATAAGAGGTATAGATACTGGACGATAGTAAAAAGGCCCTGGTGAAGCATTGAACATCATAATGCATCAGAATGATAAGTAACATCTACCCTTTTCTATCACATGGTATCAAACATCCTTTCCCCACTTATAGTCGAGTTGCTTATTGTCTATTCTAGGCTCCCTGTATACACATCAGCACAGGGCCTACAGGGTAAGTGAGGGCCAGCCACCATTGAGCGGTGGTGCCAAATAATATGTTTAGGGTGTCAACATCCGCTGGTAGGCAGGGATGTTATAGTGGACATGTAGGGAATCCTAGGCCATATGTGGTGGTACCTGTAACTTCTCACATAGAGCTTATCCAGCCTACCTGTCTCCCTTTGCCCCTTAACCATTTTCACCTTTATCTTGGTATTTGCAAGGGGAGACAAGGATAGTGGCGCTCTATTGGAACACATGTGACTGTCTTAAGATCTGACTTATCAAAACAGTCATTCAAGTATTACAAATGTGTATCACTATTTGTAAACTGAGATTTCTTTTGGTGTGATTATAGAGTTTTCAAATAAACGTACGTTTTAAGGGTTATTATTAGAGTTGAGCGAAACGGGTCGAAAAATTTCAAAAGTCGCCGACTTTTGGCAAAGTCGGGTTTCATGAAACGAAACCTGACCCTAGGATGAGGTCGGCCACGAGGTCGGCGACTTACGCGCCAAAGTCGCGTTTCAAAAGTTTGTTTTGCGCTCTTTTTCAGCCAATCAGGATCCACGGACACTGTGGGCAACGTGATGACATAGGCAGGGGTCACCACCATCTTTCAGAAGGGCATGCAAGTGATTGGCTTGCTTTGGTGGGCGTCACAGGGGGTATAAAAGGGCGTGCACGCCGACCGCCATCTTACTTCTGCCGATCTCAGTATAGGGAGAGGTTGCTGCTGATTCTGTAGGGAGAGCGTTAGGCAGGGAAGAAGACAAAAAAACTGCTTCTGCTGCTAGCGATTTGGCCTGCACAACACACCAGTCACTGTGTGTGCAGTGCAAGGGGAGGCTATATTGTGGTGTATCAGTGGTGTTGGTTGTTGGGCTGCCTTCTAAGGCTTCCTGACATTCCTGCATTGCTGTTTACCCACTGCTCTGCAAACTGCTTTTTTAAAAGCAATCCCAATTTTTTTTTTTTGTCCCGCTGAGAAGAAAAAAAAACTGCTTCTGCTGCTAGCAATTTGGCCTGCACAACACACCAGTCACTGTGTGTGCAGTGCAAGGGGAGGCTATATTGTGGTGTATCAGTGGTGTTGGTTGTTGGGCTGCCTTTTAAGGCTTCCTGACAGGCTGGCATTGCTGTTTACCCACTGCTCTGCAAACTGCTTTTTTAAAAGCAATCCAATCTCCCTTATCCTCTAGTCACTTTTGTCACAGCTGTGCCATCGAGCCTGTGACATAGCGCTCAGATATCAGTGGGCCTCACACAATCCAAAAGTGTCCAGTGTCCAAAAGTGTGTGCAGAGATTCAAAATCTCCCTTATCCTCTAGTCACTTTGGTCACAGCTGTGCCATCGAGCCTGTCACATAGCGCTCAGATATTCATTGGGCCTCACACAATCCAAAAGTGTCCAGTGTCCAAAAGTGTGTGCAGAGATTCAAAATCTCCCTTATCCTCTAGTCACTTTGGTCACAGCTGTGCCATCGAGCCTGTCACATAGCGCTCAGATATTCATTGGGCCTCACACAATCCAAAAGTGTCCAGTGTCCAAAAGTGTGTGCAGAGATTCAAAATCTCCCTTATCCTCTAGTCACTTTGGTCACAGCTGTGCCATCGAGCCTGTCACATAGCGCTCAGATATTCATTGGGCCTCACACAATCCAAAAGTGTCCAGTGTCTAAAAGTGTGTGCAGAGATTCAAAATCTCCCTTATCCTCTAGTCACTTTGGTCACAGCTGTGCCATCGAGCCTGTCACATAGCGCTCAGATATTCATTGGGCCTCACACAATCCAAAAGTGTCCAGTGTCCAAAAGTGTGTGCAGAGATTCAAAATCTCCCTTATCCTCTAGTCACTTTGGTCACAGCTGTGCCATCGAGCCTGTCACATAGCGCTCAGATATTCATTGGGCCTCACACAATCCAAAAGTGTCCAGTGTCCAAAAGTGTGTGCAGAGATTCAAAATCTCCCTTATCCTCTAGTCACTTTGGTCACAGCTGTGCCATCGAGCCTGTCACATAGCGCTCAGATATTCATTGGGCCTCACACAATCCAAAAGTGTCCAGTGTCCAAAAGTGTGTGCAGAGATTCAAAATCTCCCTTATCCTCTAGTCACTTTGGTCACAGCTGTGCCATCGAGCCTGTCACATAGCGCTCAGATATTCATTGGGCCTCACACAATCCAAAAGTGTCCAGTGTCCAAAAGTGTGTGCAGAGATTCAAAATCTCCCTTATCCTCTAGTCACTTTGGTCACAGCTGTGCCATCGAGCCTGTCACATAGCGCTCAGATATTCATTGGGCCTCACACAATCCAAAAGTGTCCAGTGTCCAAAAGTGTGTGCAGAGATTCAAAATCTCCCTTATCCTCTAGTCACTTTGGTCACAGCTGTGCCAGCGAGCCTGTCACATAGCGCTCAGATATTCATTGGGCCTCACACAATCCAAAAGTGTCCAGTGTCCAAAAGTGTGTGCAGAGATTCAAAATCTCCCTTATCCTCTAGTCACTTTGGTCACAGCTGTGCCATCGAGCCTGTCACATAGCGCTCAGATATTCATTGGGCCTCACACAATCCAAAAGTGTCCAGTGTCCAAAAGTGTGTGCAGAGATTCAAAATCTCCCTTATCCTCTAGTCACTTTGGTCACAGCTGTGCCATCGAGCCTGTCACATAGCGCTCAGATATTCATTGGGCCTCACACAATCCAAAAGTGTCCAGTGTCCAAAAGGGTGTGCAGAGATTCAAAATCTCCCTTATCCTCTAGTCACTTTGGTCACAGCTGTGCCATCGAGCCTGTCACATAGCGCTCAGATATTCATTGGGCCTCACACAATCCAAAAGTGTCCAGTGTCCAAAAGTGTGTGCAGAGATTCAAAATCTCCCTTATCCTCTAGTCACTTTGGTCACAGCTGTGCCATCGAGCCTGTCACATAGCGCTCAGATATTCATTGGGCCTCACACAATCCAAAAGTGTCCAGTGTCCAAAAGTGTGTGCAGAGATTCAAAATCTCCCTTATCCTCTAGTCACTTTGGTCACAGCTGTGCCATCGAGCCTGTCACATAGCGCTCAGATATTCATTGGGCCTCACACAATCCAAAAGTGTCCAGTGTTCAAAAGTGTGTGCAGAGATTCAAAATCTCCCTTATCCTCTAGTCACTTTGGTCACAGCTGTGCCATCGAGCCTGTCACATAGCGCTCAGATATTCATTGGGCCTCACACAATCCAAAAGTGTCCAGTGTCCAAAAGTGTGTGCAGAGATTCAAAATCTCCCTTATCCTCTAGTCACTTTGGTCACAGCTGTGCCATCGAGCCGGTCACATAGCGCTCAGATATTCATTGGGCCTCACACAATCCAAAAGTGTCCAGTGTCCGAAAGTGTGTGCAGAGATTCAAAATCTCCCTTATCCTCTAGTCACTTTGGTCACAGCTGTGCCATCGAGCCTGTCACATAGCGCTCAGATATTCATTGGGCCTCACACAATCCAAAAGTGTCCAGTGTCCAAAAGTGTGTGCAGAGATTCAAAATCTCCCTTATCCTCTAGTCACTTTGGTCACAGCTGTGCCATCGAGCCTGTCACATAGCGCTCAGATATTCATTGGGCCTCACACAATCCAAAAGTGTCCAAAAGTGTGTGCAGAGATTCAAAATCTCCCTTATCCTCTAGTCACTTTGGTCACAGCTGTGCCATCGAGCCTGTCACATAGCGCTCAGATATTCATTGGGCCTCACACAATCCAAAAGTGTCCAGTGTCCAAAAGTGTGTGCAGAGATTCAAAATCTCCCTTATCCTCTAGTCACTTTGGTCACAGCTGTGCCATCGAGCCTGTCACATAGCGCTCAGATATTCATTGGGCCTCTGTCATGATTTGTAGTCTTGCCCTGTCCTGTATTTTGTATAATATGTCATTTAACTTTCCTCTGGTTCATTTGCTGTAAATTAACCATGTCTCCTTCCCCCAATACTTTGCAATGTCTTGTGATGTACCTGAACCATAATCTAATTTAGGCTTGTGTCAACAGCTAGTGGAACTTTGGCTATTGTTTTCCTAAGCAGAAGGTAACCTACAATACACATCCTGTAGACTAAGTGGAGCCCTTACATTTCTAGAATCTTCTGATGGACCAAACCATTGAATAGTAGGTGTGACCCCTACCCCCCTTCAGATGGACTGATCCCAGGAGCCCTGACAATACATTCTTGCTTTAAGATCAGATGTGAGTTGGATGCTAAAAGAGAAGGACGAGGCTGTCTGAGGAAGCTTCGGCCTCTGTGTGATCGTGGTGGATTTCTGGGACTCTTAAAGGACTATGGTTTTGTGATCTGGCACAAGGATTGTCGGGAGGTGCCCCCGAATCAGTTTCCTGTGGACTTATTTTGGGACTCTGCAGATTACCTTCGTGTTGTTCCTGTTTTTTGGTCAATAAATCTGTTGGATTATTCCCAGGCCTGTTGTCCCTCCTTGCTCTGGAGAATACTCCCGTCACAAACTGGTTGGCAGCGCTGGGATCAGAGCAGAAGGAATGGAGGACAACGGCCCATCAACATCTGGAACCAGCACCGCAGAGTACAAGAACTGGACTGCGGTGAACCTACAAACAAAGGCCCGTGAACTGGGAGTCGGCTACAAGGGACTCTCCAAGGAGCAGCTGATTGAGGCTTTGGAAGCAGTTCACCTGCAAGATGATGCTGAGGAAGGATCCTCACAGCAAAGAGAGGAAAGGCGGCAGTCGGAGGTAAATACCCAAAAAAGTCAGTGGGTTGTGTGGTACGAGGAGGAGATGGCCTTGCTGGGAGAAGAGGCTACCATAGAAGATAAGAGGGAGGTCATGCGCACAGCCAAGGAGAGGCAGCGCAGGATGGAGGAGAGGGCAATGCTGGAGAGGGAGATCACTTTGGAGGCAGCGAGAAGCTCCAGACAGACTGTACCCACAGCATCCCCCATGAGGGAACTCCCCAGAGTGTCCCGCAAAGACTTCAAGCCGTTTAATGAGGCTTCCGGTGACATTGAGGGCTTCTTCCTGGACTTTGAGCATCAGTGTCGATTAATGGAAGTCCCGGAAAGGGAGCGCGTCCGACATCTTGTGGGGCTCTTAGAGGGTGGAGCTGCCGCAGCCTATAGAGCTATGGACCCTCGGTTGAACTGTGAGTATGCGGAGATTAAACAGACTATTCTAGAACATTATGCTGTGACCCCAGACACTTACAGGACTCAGTTCCGTACTTTAGCCTGTGATGAGGAAGTGTCCTTCAAGATGTATGCTCACAAACTCAAACATATATGTCATCGCTGGCTGGAGGCAGAGGAGGCCATAACCTGGGAAACGTTCCTGCAGGTCATCCTAAAAGAGCAGTTTTATTTTAAGTGCCCCGCTGAGATCCGGGAATGGGTGCGTGAAAGGAGACCAGCAACAGTGGAGGAAGCTGCAGCTCTAGCTGATGAGGCTCTCACCATCAAGCCTCAGTGGAAAAAATTACTACTCAGGGAGAAAAACACTACCAGCCCCCCAACGCTGGCGGCCCCTGGTCCTTCTGCCTCCAATATTCACCATCCCACTAGACCATCAACTCATGGTGACCTTCGTGTGACTGTGCCTCGCATTACTCCTGCTCCACCTTTGGGACTACGACGTGGAGGAAGAATCCCAGAGCGCAGATGCTATGGATGTGGGCAGCCCGGGCATATGCAATTCCAATGTCCAGGTGTACGGAGGCAGAACACCTACAGACCGCCTTTGCCTGTTCATTATCTACAGACCCCCTCACCTGGAGAAGAGATGGATTCAGTGCCTGATGACTTGCCAAGTGACTCTGATATCCTGGCTTCCCTACCAGGAGTCTATGGGTGCGAGCCCCAGCCACCTGTTCTTCTGATCTTCAGCACAAACATCTACAGGAGGTCGTGCTGGATGGTCAAAAAGTTGTTGGCTTCCGTGACACTGGGGCTTTTCTCACCATAGCCGATCCCCGAGTAATTCAACCAGAAGCAATTCAAAAGGGACCAGGAATTGCCATTGAATTGGCTGGAGGTACCCAGAGATATATTCCAAGAGCGAGTGTGACCCTGGATTATGGCTTTGGGGCCAAACAATGCATGGTCGGTGTGATGAGCGGCCTCCCTGCAGACGTTCTTCTAGGAAATGATGTGGGGAATCTTCATTGCCACTTTGTCGGTGCGGTAACCTGAAGTCAAGCCAAGAGAGCAGCAAATGTGGACGTGTACAACCCTTCCATGGAAATGAGGCCACCAGAACCGCCGTCACAGCCGGTGAGTGATTCTTCTTGTGGGGATAATATGAATGTTACCTGGGATAAAGTTCAGTTTAGACAAGAAGTGGAGACTGACCCCACCCTAGCTAGTTTTAGAGCTCGAGCTGAAATAGGGCAGCTAGGGGAGAATGGAGAAAGAATTATCAGAGAAAATGGACTTCTGTATCGGGTTACCAATGCCGACTCCCTAGATAAGCCCTGGACTTATAGCAAACAGCTGATTGTTCCTCAGAAATACAGAATTCCCCTATTACACCTTGCTCATGATATTCCTACTGCTGGCCATCAAGGCAAAACCCGCACCGAGAGGCGATTGACTCAATCTTTCTATTGGCCTGGGATTTCCCAAGCAGTGGCGCATTTCTGCCGAACTTGCGACGTATGTCAGCGTAGAGGGCGACCCGGAGATCACCCAAAGGCACCCCTGCAACCGCTCCCTATAATAGAAGAACCCTTTCAAAGAGTAGCTGTTGATATCATTGGACCTCTGGCTAAACCAAGTAAATCTGGAAAGCAGTACATTCTCACTGTTGTGGACTATGCCACCCGATATCCAGAAGCGGTGGCCTTGTCAAGTATTTCTGCAGCCAAGGTGGCCGAGGCCCTGGTTACCATTTTCACCAGAGTAGGATTTCCCAGTGAGATCTTGTCGGACCAAGGCTCCCAGTTCATGTCAGAGCTGGTCCAGTGTCTGTGGCGCACCTGTGGAGTACGAGCGATCCGCACGACCCCGTATCATCCCCAAACAAATGGACTTTGTGAACGATTTAATGGCACTCTGAAGAATATGCTGAGGGCCTTCACTGACAGAGATTCAAATTGGGAGAAGTACCTACCCCATCTCTTGTTTGCCTATCGGGAAGTTCCCCAGGAGTCCACTGGGTTCTCCCCCTTTGAACTACTCTATGGAAGAAAGGTCCGAGGACCCTTAACCCTGCTCAAGGAATACTGGGAGGGGCAAGTTGAAGATACAGGGGCCCCTGTTGTCCCTTATGTCCTAAAGCTGCGAGAAACCCTGGCCCAACTTGCTAGTTTTGCCCAGAGTCATGTGCGGATGGCTCAAACCAGACAGAAGACATGGTATGACCGTAAAGCACGCTACCGGGAGTTTGTAGAAGGACAACAGGTCTTAATGATTGTTCCCCATCGGCAGAATAAACTGCAGACAACATGGGAGGGTCCCTTCCGGGTTCTCAGAAAACTGAATGACACCAATTACCTTCTTGCTTTAGATGATCAGGGGCTAAGACAAAAGACTGTCCATGTGAATATGATTAAGGAGTACCATGACCGGACCCTTCCAATGATAGCAAGCTGTCGGCTAGCTTCAGAGGACGGTCAAGAGGATGAGGACTCCCTACCTGATCTCGTGGAAGCAGCGAGAGCCCCATCCACTGTGGAACAGGTTCCTCTGGGAGATCACCTGGATTCCTTACAGAAAAACCAGATGCTGGGAGTGCTTCAACAGAGACGTGCTGCTTTCTCATCCCAACCAGGCCGAACCACCGTCACCCAACATCATGTGGACACTCAGGGCATCCGTCCCATACAACAGGCTCCTTACCGGGTACCTGAATCAGTTCGAAACACCATGCAGCACGAACTGGAGGAGATGCTACAGTTTGGGGTAATCCAGGCCTCCCATAGCCCTTGGGCCTCTCCTGTGGTGTTAGTGCCCAAGAAGGATGGGAGTACTCGATTTTGTGTGGACTATCGACGACTAAACGACCATACCGTCAGTGATCCTTACCCAATGCCTCGTATTGACGAACTTCTAGACCGACTGGCTGGATCCCGATATGTAACTATCTTTGATCTCAGTAAGGGATACTGGCAAATCCCTCTGACGGAGGAGGGGAGAGAACGGTCCGCTTTTATAACCCCCTTTGGTCTGTATGAATTCCTAAATATGCCCTTTGGAATGAAGAATGCCCCGGCCACCTTCCAGAGAATGGTGGACCAGATCCTCCGGGGATGTGGTGACTTTGCTTGTGCCTACTTGGATGATATCGCCATCTTCAGCCAGACGTGGGAGGAACATCTGAACCAAGTAGCCGTTATTCTTGACCTGCTTCTTGCAGCAGGCCTAACCATTCGACCAGATAAATGCCAATTGGGGATGGGTGAAGTCCAGTACCTAGGGCATAGAGTAGGAGGAGGGAAGCTCCGTCCCGAACCTGCCAAAATCCAGGCTATTAGAGACTGGCCTGTACCCCAAACTAAGAAACAAGTTATGGCTTTTTTGGGCACTGCCAGTTATTACCGAAAATTTGTTTCTCATTTCAGCACTGTGGCCAAGCCTCTTACCGACCTGACCAAGAAAACGATGCCCCGGCTGGTGATCTGGACTCCAGCCTGTGATGAGGCTTTTAACCAGCTGAAGGACGCTCTGGTCTGTGACCCTGTTCTGGCTGCTCCAGACTACAAGAGGAGATTCATTGTGCAGACGGACGCCTCTGCTTATGGACTGGGAGCTGTCCTCAGCCAGGTGAATGCAGCTGGGGACGAGCACCCCATTGCCTACCTCAGCCGGAAACTGCTGGACCGAGAAGTGGCCTATGCAACTGTTGAAAAAGAATGTCTGGCTGTAGTGTGGGCCCTTAGGAAACTAAGGCCGTATCTGTATGGACGAGAATTCACTGTCATTACTGATCACAATCCCCTCACCTGGCTGAACAGAGTCTCTGGGGACAATGGACGCTTACTACGATGGAGCCTGGCACTGCAGCCCTATAACTTTACCATACAGTATAGAAGAGGCAGCCAACACCAAAATGCAGATGGACTGTCCAGGCAAGAGGAGCCCTGAGTCCTGTCAGCCATGCCTGTGTGTACTTAACCAGTGACCTGTAGAGGTCCCTAGTACGTACACAAATTGGGAGGGGAAGGGATTGTCATGATTTGTAGTCTTGCCCTGTCCTGTATTTTGTATAATATGTCATTTAACTTTCCTCTGGTTCATTTGCTGTAAATTAACCATGTCTCCTTCCCCCAATACTTTGCAATGTCTTGTGATGTACCTGAACCATAATCTAATTTAGGCTTGTGTCAACAGCTAGTGGAACTTTGGCTATTGTTTTCCTAAGCAGAAGATAACCTACAATACACATCCTGTAGACTAAGTGGAGCCCTTACATTTCTAGAATCTTCTGATGGACCAAACCATTGAATAGTAGGTGTGACCCCTACCCCCCTTCAGATGGACTGATCCCAGGAGCCCTGACAATACATTCTTGCTTTAAGATCAGATGTGAGTTGGATGCTAAAAGAGAAGGACGAGGCTGTCTGAGGAAGCTTCGGCCTCTGTGTGATCGTGGTGGATTTCTGGGACTCTTAAAGGACTATGGTTTTGTGATCTGGCACAAGGATTGTCGGGAGGTGCCCCCGAATCAGTTTCCTGTGGACTTATTTTGGGACTCTGCAGATTACCTTCGTGTTGTTCCTGTTTTTTGGTCAATAAATCTGTTGGATTATTCCCAGGCCTGTTGTCCCTCCTTGCTCTGGAGAATACTCCCGTCACAGCCTCACACAATCCAAAAGTGTCCAGTGTCCAAAAGTGTGTGCAGAGATTCAAAATCTCCCTTATCCTCTAGTCACTTTGGTCACAGCTGTGCCATCGAGCCTGTCACATAGCGCTCAGATATTCATTGGGCCTCACACAATCCAAAAGTGTCCAGTGTCCAAAAGTGTGTGCAGAGATTCAAAATCTCCCTTATCCTCTAGTCACTTTGGTCACAGCTGTGCCATCGAGCCTGTGACATAGCGCTCAGATATCAGTGGGCCTCACACAATCCAAAAGTGTCCAGTGTCCACAAGTGTGTGCAGAAATTCAAAATCTCCCCTGTCCTATAGACACCTTGTACCTTGTTTTACATTACTATATAGTTTGTTGGATTTTGTCTACATTTCTACCAAAAATGAGGTAGGCTGGTGGAAGAGGCCGTGGAATTGGGCGGGGGTTGGCAGCTGGTAATGATGGTGTTGGTGGTGGATCTGATGGTAGTGGCAAGAGCAAAATAGGACCGAATGCAGGAGGTGCTGAGCCTGCGTCATCTTCTGGCTACATAAGGCCTCGAACGCTTAGTTTTCTAGGAGTTGGCAAACCGCTTTTAAAGCCAGAGCATCAGGAAAAAGTTTTGTCTTACATTGCTGACTCAGCCTCCAGCTCTATCGCCTCCTCTTCTTCAGTTGTAAAAAGTAAAAGCACTGAGTCGTCATTGGAGGCTCATGTTCATGAACCACACCTTTCCTTGTGTCCTTCACCCCAACCAAGATTGAAGGATGACGCAGGCCATACTACTGATTACTCCATGGAGCTGTTTTCACATACCATGCCTGGATTATCAAGTGAAATGGTGAATTACCCAGGCCAAGATGAATCTGACATGAAGTGCACTGATGCACAGCCGCTGATGGATGATTCTGCTGGTACATTCACTCAGAGCACTACATTGTCCTCGCAGTGTACAGAGCCAGATTCTGACCCTGATGAGACTCAGGTGCCCCTTCCCGCACACTATACCACCATACACGGTGACACAGAGGAAGGTGCACATGACATAGAAGAGGAGGTGATGGATGACCCAGTTGTTGACCCAGATTGGCATCCATTGGGGGAAGAGGGTGCTGCTTCCAATAGCTCAGATGAGGAGCATCCACAGCAGACATCGACATCGCAACAGCTGTTATCTGGCAGGCCCGGAGCACTCCAAAGACAGGTTCCAAACATCAAAAGAGTTGCTGGACAGCTTGTCCAGAGGGTCAAAAGATCACAGCGTGCTAGGCCGCAAAATGTCTGCCAAAGTAGGAAGAGTGCAGTGTGGCACTTTTTTGAACAAAATCCTCATGATCAGGCCAAGGTTATCTGTAAGAAGTGCGCAAAGACCTTTAGCCGAGGGAAAAATCTGAAAAATTTGAATACCAGTTGCATGCTTAGACATTTAACCAGCATGCACTTGCAAGCGTGGACACAACACCAAACCTCAAGTGCCACATGTGCAACTGATCACAACGAAGGTAGTCAGCAACGCTACATTGTTTCCCCCACTGTAAGCCCACCAGTTAGCACAGCAGCAAATGTTGAGGTGTCGTTGCAAGGCCACAGCAGTCAGGGAATCCCACTGTTATATCAACGAAAGACTGATTCTAGGCCATCAGAAAGAACACCAACTCCATCACCATCATCAACCCTCTCTCAGTCCGCCCTGTCCACCGCTACTTCCACCATATGCAGCTCTCAAGTCCAGCTCACCCTCCCAGACATTATGAGTAGGTCAAGAAAGTACTCAGTCTCTCATCCGCGTACACTGGGTTTGAACGCCCACATTGCTAAACTAATCTCGTTTGAGATGATGCCCTTTCGGTTGGTGGAAAGCACAGCTTTCCGCGAACTCATGGCCTATGCAGTACCACGCTATGACCTACCCAGTCGCCACTTCTTCTCTCGCAAAGCCATCCCAGCCCTCCACCATCATGTGAAAGACCGCATTGTCCATGCACTCAAGCAGTCAGTGAGCGGAAAGGTGCACCTCACAACTGATGCATGGTCCAGTCGGCATGGCCAGGGCCGTTACGTGTCCATCACTGCGCACTGGGTTAATGTGGTGGATGCAGGGTCCACAGGGGACAGCGGTGGTGGGACAGTGCTGCCTAGCCCACGGTATAGGAAACAGTTGGCTGTAGGCGTTCGACCCTCCTCCTCCTCCTCCTCCAGAAGCGAAAGCTCGTCCACAGAGCGCAGTCGTATGAGCACTCCATCTGCAGCTGCCACTGTTGCACACGATGTGTCCCCCTATCGAGCAGCTAGTGGAAAGCGTCAGCAGGCTATGTTGCAGATGATGTGTTTGGGCAACAGACACACCGCCGAGGTGCTGGCCAAGTACTTGAAGCGACAAACTGAGTCATGGCTGGGCAGTGTACATCTTGAGGCAGGCAAGGTAGTTAGTGATAACGGCCGTAATTTTGTGGCAGCCATAGCCCTTTCAAAACTCAGCCATATACCTTGCTTGGCTCACACCTTGAACCTGGTGGTGCAGTGCTTCCTCAAAAATTATCGAGAGTTAACAGCCCTGCTCCAGAAGGTGCGAAGACTGTGCGCGCACATCCGCCGGTCGCCTGTACACTCCGTTCGTATGCAGAAGCTGCAGCGATTGCTCCACCTTCCCAACCACCGCCTCATTATCGACATTGCAACAAGGTGGAACTCCACCCTGCACATGGTGGAGCGGCTGTGCGAGCAGAGGCAGGCCATAATGCATTTGTGGGAGGATACACGGCCAGGCACTTTGAGAGCAGACATGGAGTTGACAGGTGTGCAGTGGTCGAAGCTGAAAGACCTCTGTAAAGTCCTTCAGTGTTTTGAGGAATGCACACGGCTGGTAAGCGCAGACGACGCCATCCTAAGCATGAGCATCCCACTTATGCGTCTGCTCATGCAAACTTTGACGCACCTTAAGGAGCAGGCGTCTGCAGCCAATGTTGATGAGGAGGAAGAGGAGGAGGGAATCCTTGATGACATTCAGCCATTGTCTGCTCAGGGACCTCTCCTGGACGAGGTGGAGGAAGAAGAGGAGGAGGAGGAGGATGATGGGGATGATTACTTAGGGGAGGAGGATGCATCTCGTGGGGCAAGTGAAAATGTTGGCATGGCAAGGTCTGGTACAGGGTTTGTGCGTGACTGGAGGGATGTGGATTTGCCAGAAAGTGCTCCTCCAACCAGCACTCGCAGTGCATCATTGACACCGGGAACATTGGCCCACATGTCAGATTATGCCTTGCAGATCCTAAAAAGGGACCCACGCATTGCCAAAATGATGAACGATGACGACTACTGGTTGGCCAGCATCCTGAATCCACGCTATAAAGGCAAATTACAAAACATCATGCCACAGGAGAACCTTGACCTAATATTGGCTAATAAACAAGCAACTCTGGTAAATCGGTTGCTTGAGGCATTCCCAGCACACAGCAGCGGTGATGGTTCTCACGCGAGCCGTACGGACCGGGGGCAGCTTGGCAGAGGTGTTCGTCGTGCACACAGCAGAAGTGGCGTTGGAGACAGGGGTTTCATGACAATGTTGTGGACTGATTTTTCAAGTACCGCTCACACAACTGGTAATACTGCATTGATGGAAAGTGACAGGAGACAGCAGTTGTCAACTATGGTTACAAACTACTTTTCCTCCCATATCGATGTTCTCCCACACAGGTCATTCCCCTTTGACTATTGGGCAGCTAAACTGGACACCTGGCCTGAATTGGCACAATATGCCTTACAGGAGCTCGCTTGCCCAGCTGCAAGTGTGCTATCGGAAAGAGTCTTCAGTGCAGCTGGATCAATCCTGACAGAAAAAAGGACCCGTCTGTCAACCCAAAATGTGGATGATCTAACCTTCATTAAAATGAACCACGCATGGGTTTCCAAGGATTTTGTCCCACCTTCCTCTGATGACACATAGGGTGACAGAAAAATGGCTTGCTTTGGTCCACCTCTTCCTGGGACTTGACCTATTTCACCTTTTGCATCAGCTGAATGTCCAACATCATCATATGCCACTTTCTAAAACTCCCTAACTGTGCTGCCTTCCCCCCCCATGGCCGGGGTCACCACCTAGCGCACGACACCGTGCGAGTGCCGTTGCCCTGGACAGGTGGGTAGGCCGACTCTTGGGCGCGGGCACTGGTACAGGGTCCTTCATAGTGCAATCAAGTGTCTCTGACGGTGGTGGTGCACACCCGCCGTCAGACACACCGCCGTACTATGAGGGGCCCAGTGCCAGTACCGACGCCCACGAGTGGGCCCCCCTTGCTTGGGCAGGGCCCCAGCATTTGCAATCTTTACCTCTCCCTGCTCCTCCGCTGTGTAGTCTGGGCCGTCAAATCCATACTGTGCCTGACACCGTCTGAGCCTGCCTCCTGATGTATAGACATATATTTTGAATGTGTACGCTATCCATACATGTTATCCGGGGAAACGGTACCCTTTCTAACCTTTGTGCAATCACGTGCAATCCATACTGGGCCTAACACCGTCTGAGCCTGCCTCCTGAGACATATATTTTGAATGTGTACACTATCCATACATGTTATCCGGGGATACGGTACCCTTTCTAACCTTTGTGCAATCACGTGCAATCCATACTGGGCCTAACACCGTCTGAGCCTGCCTCCTGAGACATATATTTTGAATGTGTACGCTATCCATACATGTTATCCGGGGAAACGGTACTCTTTCTAACCTTTGTGCAATCACGTGCAATCCATACTGGGCCTAACACCGTCTGAGCCTGCCTCCTGATGTACAGACATATATTTTGAATGTGTACGCTATCCATACATGTTATCTGGGGATACGGTACCCTTTCTCACCTTTGTGCAATCACGTGCAATCCATACTGGGCCTAACACCGTCTGAGCCTGCCTCCTGATGTATAGACATATATTTTGAATGTGTACGCTATCCATACATGTTATCTGGGGATACGGTACCCTTTCTCACCTTTGTGCAATCACGTGTAATCCATACTGGGCGTGAGTACGGCTGGTGAGCTGTTAAGCAAGCTACAGCACCTGTGGTTTGCACACGTAAGTTTTTCATTTTTTCAGGAATGACGGTTAGGCCTAATTCCGGAACTGCGGTTGACCTGCACTTACTGGGAAATCATTGTTCGCGGGTAATAATTGTAATCAGTGATCCCCATCACTAACGTTGTTCAGCGGGTTATCTGCACCTGTAAGCGACAAACGCTGGCCTTTTCAGTGTAGCGCACATGCAGCCACGGACATGTAAGGGCATGACACACCAGTTATTGGCCAATCTCATGTGCCAGAGCCTCACGTGTCCCTCTAGTAAGCCGGACTCGGACCGCGGGGCATGACGGAGTCTCGTTCGTTAACGGAATTAAGCTTGCAATGTGTGCATCTGTTCTGTAGCTGGCATGGTTGAGGTTTCCCAGGTGGAGTCGAATTTAACCGTAGGCTCCACTCCTGGTGGTGCCCTTCTGGACATTCCTTTAAGGTTCAGCTTTGCAACCATACTACTCACGTAAAACAAACACTTTGCCTTCATGAACGCTGTTTGGAGGGTCATGACTCGTGGGAATAACGCCGCCCAATCAGTTAACCTGCTAGAGAGATCCTTCGTTGCTCCCAAGCATGACATCACACTCCCTAGGAAGAAGGTAATGCCACTGTGGCGACCGTACTCCTGGGGGCGACACAAGTGCACTGATGCCCAGCCACTGCTCGATGAATCTGCTGGTACATTGACCCAGACCACTACATTCCCCTCGCACGCTACACGACCTGAATCTGACCCTGATGAAACTCAGGTTACCCTTCCCATATACAGTTCCATCTTACACGGTGACAAAGAGGAAGCTGCAGATGAAAGTGCAGGTTCGGCCCACCCGCCATCAGACACACCACCGTACTATCAGGGGCCCTGTGCCAGTGCCGTCGCCAACGAGTGGGCCCCCCCTGCTTGCTCAGGATCACAGCACTTGCAAAGTTGAAATACTGTGCAGTGAGATGGAAGATGGGGACGACGAGGAATCCAGACAAGTACAGGGATTCCCTAGCGAGGAGACTTATTTGATTGTTTTCAATGTTGGGACAGCAATTTTTGGGGAGCACTATACTCTGGAGAATGATAGATGGGGCCCACCATACACTGGAACATTCCAAAGGTGGACATCAGACACTGGAGCAGCATTTACAGGGCCCATTATACACTAGAGCATTAGAAATGGGGCCCATTATGTTTGGAGCATTATTTGGGCCCATAAGACAGTGGAGCTTCATCCATGGGGACCAACATATACTGTAGCATTATGTGGAGCTCATCATATACTGTTTCAAACATTATATGGGACCAATGATTCTGTATGGAGAAATAGATGGGCCTCGTCATGAGATGTAAAAAGTGAGGTATTTTTCATTGTACTATACCGCTATTTCTCTGCCGTATCGGAGCATGATGAGTTGTGGTATGTGTTAAAGTGGCGCTCTTTCGCCCAGGGCACATGAAAACCTGCAGCCAGCCCTCCCCCCCCACAACTTTAGCCAAATAACCCCCATTTTTCAGTGCGTAACTTGTATTATGAAGTTAATTAAGGTTGACAAGCTTAAGTAAGAAGAATTGATGCTTTTGGCATTCAAATGGGCACTGTAGGTGTGTTTCCTGTCCTCCTCTCACTGCCGACTTTTATTCCCCATTGACTTACATTGGGTTTCGTGTTTCGGGACGACCCCGACTTTTCCCTATAATCGGACGATCTTGCTCAACCCGACTTTTGGAAAAGTCGGGTTTCACGAAACGAAACGCGACCCTAAAAAACCAAAAGTCGCTCAACTCTAGTTATTATATGTTCACACACAAAGCCCAAAAGGCAGGTGCGAGCAAGGTGATCTACAAACCTGGACCAGTTACAACAGTTTTGTTAGGAGGAATGGGCCCAAATACCGACCAACTAGCAGCTCCCTTTCACCACTGCACATAGCTAAAGCTGGCCATGGCTCCAACAACATGTGCATGCTGCACCTCCTAGAACATTAAAGGGGCATAGAAATTTAAAGGGAGCCCCGAGCCCCCCAAGCAGTGCCACACCATGGCACATCAATCAAATGCTAGAAAAGAGCAGATTAGCAGTCCAGACCTGATTAAAGGGAATCTGTCACCCTATTTTTCACTTATAAGCTGCCAACACCGCCATCAGGGGCTTATCTACAGCATTTTGTAATGCTGTAGATAAGCCCCCTGATGTAACCTGAAAGATAAAAAAAAGTTCAATTATACTTACCGGGCGGCGGTCCGGCCTTGGTCCGATGGCTGTTGCAGTACGGTGCCTCCCTTCTTCTAACGGTGATGTCTTCTTCTTTGCTGCCTGTTGTGGCTCCTGCGCAGGCGCACTGCTCTGCCCTGTGAAGGGCAGAGCAGAATACTGCAGTGCGCAGGCGCCGAACCTCTCCCGGCGCCTGTGCACTGCAGGACTCTGCTCTGCCCTCAACAGGGCAGAGCAGTGCACCTGCACAGGAGCCACGACAGGCAGCAAAGAAGAGGATGTCACCGTTAGAAGATGGGAGGCACCTGATTGGACGGCGACACCCATCGGACTGGACCGAACGCCAGGGTGAGTATAATATAACTCTTTTTCCAGGACGTCCTATCCTGACAGCACCATGGGGTTGTCCTTTCATCCTTCCAGGGACAGGAAATGCATGAGAGGTTAAAAGGTCCCCTCCCACACCACACTCCAATGTTTTTCCTGTCCCTGTAAGGACAGGCACGAGAGCTCCGCAGCCGCGGCATACAAAGATCTTACCGGGGCCAGGAGGTTCGGGGTCCTTACCGCCAACTCCTCCAGGTCGGACGATGTAAGCGGCACCCCCTAAGGGGGGTTCCCCGCCGAGTGTCTCGTGGAGCGTTGCTCCGGGACCCATCCCCGCTTCCCCCAGCGTGGCTCCCGCGGCCAGAACGCATCAGAGCGGCGGCGCGTCACTTCCGGGCGCCCAGAGATGATGATTTCCGGGCATGGAGGACGCGTCAGAGGGCGGCAGTAGGAGCGTTCCTGCGCAAGACAAGGTAGGATAAGAGCGGGGGGGAAGCGGGAGACCAGCGGCAGATTGAGAGTGACAGACGCCTAGGTTTCTGTCAGACGCCGCCAGCATGGACGCCAGGACCAGTGAACAGCCAGAACCAGCGTCCGTGAGTAAAGGGGCACAGGGGCAAGATGGCCAGAGACAGGAGCTTGTTTGTAAAGGGAGGACTCCTGTCTTTTAGGATAAGGCGACACCGGCTCCAGCAACAGCCAGGACATCAGGCAAACCCAAATGCTCCATCTGTGCCAGCAAACTGCCGAGCGCATGGAAGAAACCCCTATGTGAGGATTGCACACTCCGAATTGTCAGAGGCGAGCAGGCAGCCTTTCTCACGGAGATGCGCGCAGTAGTCAGAGACGAAGTTTAAGCCTCGGTCTCTGGAATGCTACCTACTCAGTCTTCCGGCCGGTCCCAGTCCAACAGACCTAGATGGGAGTCCGACCTATCATCGGAAGAAGAGATATGGGGCACGGACTCAGAGGAAGAGGGCGAGATTACCTCGGAACCCCTAGAAACAGGGAAGAGGTACCTCTTTACATCAGAGAACACGGAAGAGCTGCTCAGGGCAGTAAGAAGTACAATACAGATCGAGGAAACCCCGAAAGAACAATCCATCCAGGACACAATGTTCGGGGGACTTAGAGCCAGGATTCGTCAGGTCTTCCCAGTTAATGACCATATCCGGGCAATGATCCTGGAAGAATGGGAAGATGCGGAGAAAAGACTGATCGTGCCGCGAGACTTTAAACTGCGACTTCCATTTAACCAGGAGGACATCAGCACTTGGGACGAGGTGCCTAAGATCGATTCACCAGTGGCCAAGGTGTCGAGGAAAACTTCAATTCCTTTTGAAGATTCTTCCAGTCTCAAGGAGCCCATGGACAAAAAGGCCGACATGCTCTTAAAAAGAGCTTGGGAGGCCTCAGCGGCAGTGATAAAAGCAAACATAGCCGCTACATTGGTCGCTAGATCCATGCACCTATGGATCGACCACTTGGAACAACAGTTAAAGGACAAAACCCCTAGGGGTGATATCCTTGAGAGTATTCCCCTGTTGAAAATCGCGACCGGTTTTCTGGCAGATGCTTCTGCAGAATCGGTACGGTTTGCGGCCAGAAATAATTCCCTATCCAATGCGGCCTTCCAAGCCATATGGATGAAAACCTGGTCGGGGGACTACCAATCTAAAAATAAGCTATGTTCCATACCCTTCTCGGGCGGGAAGTTATTTGGGCCAGCTTTGGATAAAATTCTAGAGAGTGCCTCCGACGACAAAAAAGGTTTTCCAAAGGAAAAACCAAAGAGGCAATTTCCCTTTCAGAGATCCCGACCATACCAGAGGCAGGAATATAGAGGGAAAGGGAAATCTTCTCGCTGGGAGTACTCGAGGGGGGGAAGAAGTAGAGCTCCCCCGTCTCGCTCCGGACAAAGTTCCAGGAGCAGAAGGCAATGACGCCATGCCTGTAGGGGGGCGCCTCAAACACTTTGCAGGGGCATGGCAGCGCATCTCCCAGAACCCATGGTGTTATGATTGAGTCACCGTAGGAGGCAGACACAAAAATAGAAGCTACGTCCAGAAAACCAGAGAAGTTGGCAACTATCAGATTGCAGACCCCTGAACCTATCAACACAACTAGCAGTAGCTGTGGGGGGTTCCTACGGTGCACTAGACCCCTCGATCACAGCCGGAGAGCTAAATAGCCTAAAGACAGAAAAGGAAATCTAAACTGCCCCAGAGCAGACCCCAAAGTAAAAGACAGCCCCCAACATATAATGACGGTGAAGCAAGATGAAAAAACACTCACACAGATAGAAAGATAGGCTGAGCAAACGATGGGGCCCAAGCTAACTAAACAGAACAGGAAAGGAAGGTTGCTGTCTGCAATCTGCCAAAACCCTATCAAAAACATAAGCCAACAAGCTGATATGGAAAAAGACCCTGAAGCAGCTAGGCTTCAAAAACTAAATCAGCACTCAGGTATTTTCAGAAGCCAGAGCTAAAGGAATTCAGCTCACCCCAGCAGGGAATGGCAGAAATCCAGAAAAACAAAGCAAAACAAAGTCAAAGCACAAATGCAAAAAGCCAAGCAGAAAATTTAGCTTTAGAAGAGCAGGAATTCAGACTGGTCTCCAAGGATCCCACAGAGAAATCACCCGCAGGGCAGAAGGGCGTCGGCGGCCTTATATCCAGTCAGTAACTCCACTCAGCCAGTCATCATCATTAGGCTCAGGTGTTTGATAATCAGGCTCACTACCTTTCTTTACCAGAAGAGAGTTCATCGGGCCTCAGTAGTGAAGGGGAAAATGAACTCACAACACCATGGGTCCTCAATACAATTGCCCAGGGCTATACCCTCGAGTTCACAAGATCCCCTCCAGCACGATTTGTGGTTACAAAACCCCGTTCCAAGGCTATGTTAGACCCTATATGGGCAGACATAAGAGACCTGTTAAAGACAGAAGTAGTAATTATTGTCCCAGAGGTAGAGAGAGGTCAGGGCCACTATTCTACACTCTTCCCGATAAAAAAACCGTCGGGGGAAAGCCGAACTATCATAAATTTAAAGCCATTGAATCAATGGGTTCGTTACAAATGTTCCGAATGGAGTCCCTGAAAACCGCCATCCCGCTAATAGACCAAAACGCATCCATGTGCACTATAGATTTAAAGAACGCATATTATCACGTTCCCATCCATCCTCAATCTCAGAGGTTCCTGCGTTTCGCCCTAGAGATTGGAGGCAAACACTACCACTTCCAGTTTCAGGCTCTTCCATTCGGCTTGGCATCAGCACCTCGTGTTTTTACAAAACTTGTGGCCGAAGTCGTGGCAGACTTAAGACAAAGAGACATAATTATTGTACCTTATTTAGACGACTTCATGGTAATATCCCAGTCAGCGTCCGAATTAAAAGAACAACTCAGCTCAATAATTTTCAGCCTCGAGAGCCTAGGTTGGATCCTAAACAGAGAAAAATCAGATCTGCGGCCCAGCACCCAGAAAAAATTCCTAGGGGTAATGCTAGACTCCAGAAGAAGAGTCTCGTTCTTGCCGGAGGTAAAGAAGAAGCCCATCATGGACAAGGTTCGGCAGCTCGGCCAACACCAGGTTTCGATAAGGACCGCGATGGAAGTCCTGGGCACTCTAACCGCATTCATACCCTGTATCATGTGGAGCCAGGCTCACACAAGAATCCTACAAAAGGAGATCCTTACAAAATGGGACAGACGGCAGTCCTCGCTGGACAAGAAGTTCCGACCGTCTCCGGCACTGAGATCATCTCTGAAATGGTGGATCAGCAACAGAAACATCAGCCGGGGGGTTCCTTGGATCCTGTCTCCATGCGTGACCATCACTACAGATGCCAGCAGGGAAGGATGGGGAGCCCACCTAGTAGGAAGATTCTTACAAGGAACGTGGCCCAAGAGTATCAGCTTACAGTCCTCAAACTACCATGAGCTGCGAGCAGTTTGGGAGACTCTGAAGAGAAGTGGGTCAAGACTACAGAACCAACATATAAAGATCATGTCAGACAATGTGACCACAGTAGCCTTCCTACGCCACCAGGGGGGCCCAAGGCACGGGAAACTTCAGAAGCTAGCAGCTTGCATCCTCACCTGGGCGGAAAACAATTCTCGCTCCCTGTCAGCAGTGCACCTGGAAGGCTCCCAAAACAGGATAGCCGACTATCTAAGCAGACAAGAAGTCCGAACCACCAAATGGGAGCTAAAAGAAGAGATCTTCAAGGATCTTTGCCATCGCTGGGGGACACCCCAGCTGGACCTCTTCGCGACAAGAAAAAACGCCAAGCTGAAGAGGTTCTACTCCCTCAACCCGGCGGACCATCCAGAAGAAATCGACGCCCTGGACCAGAATTGGGGAAGGGGACTCCTATACGGTTATCCACCGATCGCCATAATACTGAGGGTCCTCACGAAGATCCAGGAGGAAGGAGCTCGGGTGATGCTGGTCGTACCTTTTTGGCCCAGGCGGAGTTGGTTTCCCCTCCTCAGAAAGATGGCTCAGAGGGGGTCACTCCACCTACCAATATTACCAGACTTGCTCTCCCAGGGTCCAGTGCTACACCCAAACCCATGAAGCCTGCAACTGGCAGCATGGATCCTGAGAGGGACATCCTAAAGTCCAATGGCCTCTCGGACCAGGTGATCTCCACATTGCAGGCCAGCTGGAAACCGGTGACGAGAGCAATATATTGTAAAATCTGGAAGAGATTCAGTACAGAAAGTGGTAGTGCTCCTTTTGACCTATCTCGGCCTGATATCCCTCGGATCCTGGACGTCCTACAGGCCGGATTCGATAAGGGTTTGACCTCGAGCACACTCAAAGTCCAGATAGCGGCCTTAAGTACGTTCTTTAATTTCACCCTATCCTCCCATCCATGGATAGCGTGATTTATTAAAGCCACCCAGAGGTTAAGACCCACATTAAGAAAAACTGTCCCCCCATGGGACCTAAATCTGGTACTCAACATGCTGTGTAGGCCCCCTTATGAGTCAATTTCGGAGATAGACATTTCAAAGCTCACACAAAAAGCTGCTTTTTTGGCAGCTATCACCTCAGCTAAACGTTTAGGTGAGATCCAGGCCCTCTCAATCCAGAATCCCTACATTCAGATCTTCGAGGACCACATTACTCTCAAACTAGATCCAAAGTTTCTCCCTAAGGTAGTGTCGCCGCAGAATCTAAACCAAGAAATAATCCTGCCCTCGTTTTGTCCAGCCCCAAAGAATGATAAAGAAAAATTGTTTCATTCTCTGGATGTTAGACGTACGGTCACCCGTTACCTGGAAGTCTCCAGGGACTGGCGACAGGACACAAAACTATTTGTCCAGTACGGCGGCAGAAATAAAGGTAGAAGTGCGGCTACACAGACTCTAGCGAGGTGGATAACAACAATAATCTCCTCGGCGTACGAGGCCGAGGGCTTGCCGGTACCTGAGGGGCTTACGGCTCATTCCACCAGGGCGATAGCGACTTCATGGGCAGAGAGGGAGGGTGCCTCAGTAGAACAGATATGCAGGGCCGCCACCTGGTCTACACCAAATACTTTCTGTAGACACTATAAGTTGGACACTCTATCAGCTAGCCAGGCGACCTTTGGTCGCAGAGTGCTACAAGCAGTAGTCCCTCCCTAAGCGAATTCCTGCTTTGGTATTCCCCATGGTGCTGTCAGGATAGGACGTCCTGGAAAACGGAGATTAGACCTACCGGTAATGTTATTTCCAGGAGTCCATCCTGACAGCACTGGTAGTTCCCTCCCTAGGATTTGTATTGGTATCATTATGCTTGTACTAAATCTAAATAAAATTTAATTGCATCCATACTGGTGTGGTACTTGGAAAAATCACTGGAGTGTGGTGTGGGAGGGGACCTTTTAACCTCTCGTGCATTTCCTGTCCCTGGAAGGATGAAAGGACAACCCCATGGTGCTGTCAAGATGGACTCCTGGAAATAACATTACCCGTAGGTCTAATCTCCGTTTTCCTTATCTTTCAGGATACATTGGGGGCTTATCTACAGCATTGCAGAATGCTGTAGATAAGCCCCTGATGGCGGTGCCGGCAGCTGATAGGCGAAAAATAGGGTGACAGATTCTCTTTAAGGGCCACTAGCATAGAACTCTACCAGTTTTAATGTGGCAACCCCTTCAATCAGTTGATGACGTGGGGTGCTTCTAGTTAGATCTGATATTGATGATCTAATCTAAAGATAGTTCATCAATAGGAAAATACTGAAAAGCCTCTTGAGAAAAACTGCACTGAGAGCATCACGGAATGGGTTTCCATGGCCTTACATCAACAAGTATAATGCATAGCGCTAGATGAAGTGGCAGAAAGCATGCCATCTATGAAGGACTCTTGAGCAGTGCAAATGTGTTCTATGGAGTAACAAATCATGTTTCTTCATCTGAAAGACTGATGAATGAGTCTGGGTTTGGCGATTGCCAAGATAATGTTACCTGCTTAATTGCATGTGCCAACTGTAAAGGTTGGTGTAGGAGGGATAATAGTATGAGGTTGTTTTTCAAGTTTTTCAGGGGATAGCTTAATAAAGACTTTTTAGACAGCTGTATGCTTCCAACTTTGTGGGTACAGTTTGAGGAAGGCCCTTTACTTCCAGGATAATTTTGCCCACGGTGTACAAAGTAGCTTGCATAAAGACATGTTTGGAAGAGTTTGTTGTCAAAAAAATAACTAGAATGCACAGAGCCCTAACCTAAACCCCAGTGATCTTTGGATTTAAATAGAATGGAATTTGGGAGCCAGGACTTTTCATCCAACAGTGACTGACCTCACAAATTCTCCTTTCGGATAAATGATCAATAATTCCCACAGACACCCTAAAAAATCTTGTAAAAAGCCTTCTCTGTAGAGTGAAAATTGTTTTAGCTAAAAGTGGGGTGGTGAGTGAAGGAGTAACTCCAAATTAATGTCTATGAATTTAGAATGGGATGTCAAGTAAGCTCGTGTAGATAAAATGTGCAGTTGACCCAAAAGAATTGTCCATATAATGCATCTTCCCATTGATTGCAATTCAATAAATGTCATGTAATTTTAGAAATACATGTTACATATATGTCTACACTTACTCCTCACACTTGTGATACTTGACTCACATTGTCTCATAGGAGCCCATCATTTTTTAGCTTTATTTTTTTCAGTACAAGTCAGAAAATGGAAGCATTGGTTTTATCGACTGCCAATAACATCTGCTACAACTTATATATTTGAACCCTAATGTTTTCTTACTAGGAGTAAAATTCCCTATAAATATTAAGCAATTCTGCCAGGTCTCTTGACACACTAATCTATTAGGATGTGAGTTTATTAGGTGTGTCTAATAATAATTTGGTGACCTATCAAACATAATTAATGCACTTCAGGCATTCAAGCGATTCCAGCTCACAGATGTAAATATGTAAAGTTATTTCCCAGCAGACGCAGTTCTCACCTTGCATCTCCTGCTTCGTTGCATGGTTAACAAATCAGTGAATCACATTAGATATTCAATCATCTGTGGTGTATAATTAATCAATCCTCGAAAATTACATTGTGTAATAAATGAAGACAGAAACGAGTCATTAAAACTTCTAATTAATTTTTTTTTAATTCCATTCCATAGTTCATTGATAAGCGATGAGGGAGGTATTGCTTTACTAAGTATTCAGAATAGTTTACATGCTAGATTGAAGACAGACACTTTGTCATATATTACTCCCAATGTTATAGCAAATGGGATGAGCCTAGTGTTCATAGAAAAACTGAAAATGTAAAAATATTTCAACAGTATATGCAATTATATTGTATTAGATATTGTAACTATTTCTATGAGTGAGGATTTCCTAATTAATATTTTGTAATTGGTTGGGGTCTCCATGTATTATCTGAGACCTGAGTTGAATGATTCTAATACTCAGTGGTAAAATAACATAATAACGCACTTTAAACACTATAGAGAAAAAGGTCCTCCAAGGATATTATATAAAATATTGAAATTTTATTAAATAACACAAAAAATAAAAAGAAACAGCAAACCATACAGAAAGTGGAAAATAGCATGACACTGGGTGACAAACATAAGAACTGTAAAGCACCCCTTCTGAGGAAGATATTCATCGAAACGCGCGTTAAGGTGGACCCTGGGTGATTCTTTCATTCTGGTAAATATGTTATTGCTTTAATTCTCTAGCCATGAGGTGTATTTCCCTTACTTGATCCTCTCTATACCCACATCATTTATTTTTTAGGAAGGATTTTTTCCTTCTGAGATGTGCTATGGGGAAACCAGCAATGTCTGGGTTTCATCTATTTCATTGTGCATAATGTCGCTGTAGGCGTCATTTAACATGCTATTAGGCTCTAATATGTGAGATTATATCATTAATATTATCTATTTCTGCTTGCTGCACCAGCACTTTAAGAATTGTTTTATATTCCCTCATGTGCTACATTATTGTACCAGTCATTTTATAGTTCTTATGTTTGTCACCCCAGTGTCATGCTATTTTCCACTTTCTGTATGGTTTGCTGTTTCTTTTTATTTTTTGTGTTATTTAATAAAATTTGAATATTTTATATAATATCCTTGGAGGACCTTTTTCTCTATAGTGTTTATACTTGGTTTCACGGCCCTCTGTGTTATAACCTTTCTCTCGTCTTTTAATAACGCACTTTACCAGACTATCCACCACTTCACGACTAATCTATTTTCCTTTTTTTATATTTTCATTTCTTTCTCCCGTTTTTCCAAGAGCCATAACTTTTCTATTTTTTCTTCTACGTAGCCATTTGTTGGCTTCTTTTTTGCGTAATAAGTTGTAATTTTGAATTACTCCATTCATGTTATCATGTGATGCACTGGAAAGTGGGAACAAAAGTTACAAGTGCGTCAAAATTCCAAAAAAAGTGAAATTCCACAAATTGTTTTTCCATTTATCATGTTCACTATATAGTAAAACTGACTTTGGAATATGATTCTCCAGGTCTGTATGATTACAAAGATGCCAAATTTGTAAAGTTTTTTCTTTATTTAAGTTGTGGAAAAAAATTTGGAAATTTGCTTTTGTCACCATTTCTGAGATCAGCAATCTTTTCAATTTTCTGAACACTTTTGGGGGAATAAGGTTCATTTCCACCTGGCAGCGGGGCTCTAAGCGTGAGCACTGGGATGCTTCAAAATACTATTAATCGGAAGATTGACCTCATATCTGCAGATTATTAACATTTTTTCACTTGACAGGTTTTCTTTAAGAAGAGCAAGGATTCCTGGAATTGATGATTTAGCCCCTACAAAGTCCTGATCTCAACATCATCAAGTCTATCAGGAATTACGTGAAAAGTCAGAAAGTTTTCTGCAAGACTAAATCTATAGAAGATGTGTGATTGGTTCTCCAAGATGTTTGGAACAACCTCTTAACTATATTTTTTTTATACTAATAGATGCTGGCTAGTGTGGAGGGCAGACCAAGTGCACAGTGGCGTACAGGCAAAGCCACTACTTGGCGCTGATGCTAGTCCCTGACTCTGCCTTATACCTGCACTACCAGCCTAGCCACTACTTGGCAAGGCTGATCAACACATGCGTACCAAGGGTAAGGGTTTCATAATGAGTCTGTCACCAGAGACATTCATACGGCAATACAACACTCACTCCGTATTAAGCTTCTAAGCCATCATGAAAGCAATGAAAGCAAAAGAGTGTATAGTTCAAAAATTACAATTTTATTGATAAACATGCCTCAGGTCCAAAGAAGACAGAAACATGCCACCGCTCAAATTATCATAATGCTGTTATTCACATTGAGGTCGGCTTACACAAGGTTAGGTTTTAATATTAGAGATAGGATAGGCCTATTCCGATATTTCTTGAGATAGTATTGCATAAACCAGCATTTAGATGACATTGCAGATTATCTGCATCTCTCCATATTGCACAATGTGAAATCCATATGGCTTTACAATATGTCCATATCAAACTATCAGTGTTCTATGATACACCAACAAATTTCATCCAATTAGAATTTACTCAGATTTTATACACACAAGCCACAGAGAATTATATTATATTGCACGTACTTACAAAATCACAACTATAAGTGCACAAAATGCAAAATATATTCACAAAATGATAACTGCACGTTACATGATTGTTACTGCACTGATGCCATTAATACTGGAACAAAAATCTTTTAATTAATTTTTTCAAGAAATACTTAAATGTTATCTCAGTTTTAAGGCAAAGGGGTAATAGTGTATCATGGTAACACAAAACCCACAATTTTATATGAAATAAAAACACCAAACAGAATTGTGGAAAAATAATGGCCGGGGTGTTTATTCAGGGTAACCAGAATAGAGTTTACAATAATTAATAAATTAATACCCAAAATAACAATAAGTTAACCATAACCAAACCAATCTACCCAGATAGTTGGGCGATTTTCCCTCGAATAGAACATCACGACAGGAAAAATGAAAAATTGGGGAGGGAGGGTGGGATTTTCTTTCTTCTTAGGGTGAATGGGATTAACTGGCAAACAGTGGAGTTTATATAGACAAATTCTTCCCGGTCTTTTATGAAGTGACCACTCATAATTCATAAAAAGAGCGCCAGGAACATCTGGAATTAACCGGAATTAACCTGCTCATGAGCCCACAGCTTACCAAGATGACCTTTGACCTTACTAATAAACATCAGGAAGCCATCTTAAACCACATTAAAATATGACCTATATCTGACATAATAATTAAAATTAGGGTCTGTGTTCCCATGAGACCCCCCTACATTAAAATTCATGGGAGGGCTATCAATAGTATAAATTCACATGGCCTCCTTCTGCAGAAGGATCCTATCAATGTCTTCACTCATCCTAATGTCTTGAAGTAGATATATGGCCACGATTTTTAAATCAAAAATGTTTTATTGTGAAGTAATATTAACTGGGCAGTTTACCAGGTTTTACCCTGGTTGGGCCTTCGGCTACCATGGCAACTAATCCGTTTCATTGGATCTAAATTGAATGACCATTTGCACTTAAAATGGGGTCTTCAATGAGGGTTCTGTCATTTTCACAGCAGGATAATTGGAACATGCATGACAATTTTTTAATATAATAGATGAAGAAAACCCAGGTGGCTGCTCTTAATAGTGATATTACCAGAGCTTTAGATTCTGGAGTTCTAAGGTTCAAGTGACGTGCCCCAGGGGCCATGGGATACTCGGTACTGGGCCCGTTAACTTCAATGGGAATTGTCACAGTGGCAGTGACCCGGTCCATGGCCCCAGGCGGTCATGATTTGGTGTGTAATTAAATGAGAATAAAGTTCATATGTGATTCGTGACGCCACCTGTGGTATTCTGGTCAGAGGCAACCAGCGCTGAAATGCCGTCCCCTGGGACCATTGGTATGACGCAGCTGAGATGAAAAAGGCTCTCCACAGGCAGAGCAGCAGTCCCAGGGCCATTGAGAGTCATTTTTGAGGTGGTGATGTAGTGGGGAGTGAAAATTGAAGCAGTGCCGGGTTGATGACGCAGGAAGGAAACAGATGACGCAGTTAAATGCACTTCCAAGACTTTATTCACAGTTCTGTTCGCGATACAGATGCCCACTTTGGTGCTGAGTCCTCCAGGCAAGGGGGTCCAGTCCAGTCAACTCGCAGGCAAAGTAAAGTACACCCTTCCAGCAGTCCCTGTCAGTATGTACCTTCCCTGACCGCCTCCACAATGCTGCCTGCTACTTTCCTTCCTTTCAGCATCTCACAGTCAGTGTCCCAGGCCAGCTGCCGCGGATCCTGTCAGATAATGTGACTCAGGCGTTTCTTTGATCCTATGTGGCTGCCTTTCTGGTGAAGACAACTGTGGTAATTCGCTGTGGCCCATAAAGTAGCCACAGCTGTCAGCTTGCTAGTTAAGTCACGATGTACACTCCACTAGGCTAGGGGCTGAGACCCTTCTGTGACCTGGATTCTTCCCCCACCTGATGGCTGTCAGCGTGGGACGAGCCCCATGGGGAGCACTCTCCACCCGTGCCTCTAGAAGAACCACTCTTTCCTTCAGCGAGCTTTCCTTCAAAGCCAATCTGTCCAGCAGCTCCTCCTGACAGGCGCTGCTCCCAACACGTCCTGTCACTTCCCCTCCCTCTGAGGGAACTCACTAACTAACTACAAATCTCCGGCTCTTTTCCTAAGCTCCGCCCACCTCCCATGACTCTTCGTGTTCCAAGCAGGGGCCATAAAGGGTGCTCCCCTATGCTATGTGTGTGTGGAATGTGGGTATTGGAGTCTGGTCAGGTGCATCAACCTTACCTGGTCTTGGAATACCACACCTCTGGGTGAGGTGTAGTACCTCTGTGGCTACTGGACCCGCAGGGGTGCCACACAAGATCAAGACTTCTTTAACATCTAAGCCTTGTTTCACTCTAAGATGTCTACTCTGTCATGACCTACAGATTCTGACCCTGATATTTGCTTAGTAGACATTTACTTGGGTATAGTAGTCTTTCATCAAAAACCAGGGGAAGAGTCTTGAGGAGATCATTTGCATATTCCCAGTGCCTTCTGGGATAAGTGAAGAGTCTCCGTGAGCTCAACGATCACTGGGCTCATCTTTCATCGTTTTTAAGAAATCTCAATATGGAAGAGGCCAGGAGCCATTTGGTGAGCTGCATTTCTTGCTACATGTTCACAGACTTACCAGTGGAAAAGCCAAACTTCACATGCCACAAATGCAAGCTTGTGTCCCTGTTGGAGGAAAAGTTGCAAAGTCTCGAAGAGAGGTTAGCTACATTGAAGATCATTAAGGAAGGTGAAGAGTTCTTAGACAGAGCAGAATTATCTCTTCATGTTACAGAAAGAGAAGAAATTCGAAGTGCACCTGAAGAAACAGAGGAATGGAGACATGTGACCCAGAGAAGCAGGAGGATCGGGAGGCAGTCAGCACCCATACTTCTCAGGAACCAGTACCAGGCTCTCACGCAGTAAAACGATGAAGAACCTTGGCTGAATGGCGCGAGCCGGGGGTTGTGGCCCCACTGTGCCACAGACCAGACTACCCTGGAAGGGGCGTGACTGCGACAGCTACCTTGGTCTTCACTGGAGCCTCTGATGGTGAGGTCAGGCTTGTGCGGCAGATAGCTGTCGGGTGCCACTCCAGGGTGGTGTCTGGCTGTGGCTGCTGATCCCACTTGGAGACAAGTCACTTGGACAGATGTGACTGACAGGCAGACTGAGACACAGGGCAAGAAGGTACGACAGATACAGGGCAAGCAGGCGTAGCTTGGAGACACTGGGCAAATAGGCACGGCTTGAGACACAGGACAGGTGGGCACGGCTTGAGACACAGGACAGGCGGGCACGGCTTGAGACACAGGACAGGTAGGGACCTGTTCACACAGCAGGTGCAGGTATGGATGCATGCAGGAGTGGAATATGAAGGAACGGGTTTGGACCTGTTCACACAGGAGGTGCAGGTATGGATGCAGGCAGGCGTGGAATATGAAGGAACAGGTCTGGACCTGTTCACACAGGAGGTGCAGGTATGGATGCAGGCAGGCAGGAGTGGAATAGGAAGGAACAGGTTTGGACCTGTTCACACAGGAGGTGCAGGTATCGATGCAGGCAGGCAAGAGTGGAATATGAAGGAACAGGTTTGGACCTGTTCACACAGGAGGTGCAGGTATGGATGCAGGCAGGCAAGAGTGAAATAAGAAGGAACAGGTTTGGACCTGTTCACACAGGAGGTGCAGGTGAAGGCAAGAGTGGAGAGAGAAGCTGCAGAAAGAGGTTCTGCAGCGACAGCAGGAGTGGAGCAAAGCTGAACCACAAGGTCTGTGGAGAGAAGCTGCATCAAGAGGTTCCGCAGCGGCAGCAGGAATGGAGCAAAGCAGAACCACAAGGTCTGTGGAGAGAAGCTGCAGCAAAAGGTTCTGCAGCGGCAGCAGGACTGGAGCAAAGCAGAACCACAAGGTCTGTGGAGAGAAGCTGCAGCAAGGGGTTCTGCAGCAGCAGGAATGGAGCAAAGCTGAACCACAAGGTCTGTGGAGAGAAGCTGCAGCAAGAGGTTCTGCAGCGGCAGCAGGAGCCATGCAGACAGAGCGGCTATAGTGCAGACGCACAGATAAAGCTGCGAGAGTGCAGATGCACAGATAAAGCTGCGAGAGTGCAGACGCACAGATAAAGCTGCGAGAGTGCAGACGCACAGATAAAGCTGCGAGAGTGCAGACGCACAGATAAAGCTGCGAGAGTGCAGATGCACAGACAGGGAGGACACAAGGAAAGACACAGCAAGGAAGGGAGCCACAGACAAGGAGAAAGGGAAACTGATAGACAAAGGTAAGACTGAGTTCAGACAGAGAGACAGGGCCAAAGACACAAGGACCAGGATATTAAAGCCTCCTGGCAGGCGGGCAGAGAACAGACAAGGCACTGGGAACAAGACTCAAGGACCAGGATATTCTGCCTCCTGGCAGGCGGACAGAGAAATGCTAGGCAAGGTACCGAGACACAGGAATACAGACTAAGAGCCTTCAGAGAAGGCAAGACATAGGACAGGGCCTGGCTAGCTCAGCAGCAAGGAGCTGAGTTTAGACATTGCACAGGCAATGTTTCAGTGGGAGTGGCAAAACTAAATAGTCAAGGGCTCCAGGTGATTGGTCAGGGACAGATTACACAGGTGCACCCTGACTGTATAAGAACCAGAGAGTTCAGGCGCCGCCCCCCTATACACACAGTCTGGAAACATGGAGAGTAGAGGCACAGAGCTGGCAACCGACAGAATTCACAGCATGGCTTGAAGCAGAAAGTAAGTTGGTGTGCGGGGGATGGGAGGCCATGCAGTGATGCCAGCAGGGTTGTTACAGTACCCCCCCTTTACGGCCCCTCTTCCTCAAGCCTGCCAGAATGACCAGAAGAAGGAGTATGGGACCACACACAGTCCAGGTTGACACGACATCCTTCAGGTAGGGTGGAGTATGTGTGCCATCAGGAATCCCAGATTGCCCGGTTTCTTGGTGCCTAAGGGAGTCAGTTTCCAACACAGAGGGTACAAAGACTTCTTCCTCCTGATTGGCAGAGAGCAGGGACCTGGAAGCTTCAGACTTGACCCCTACATCAGCCGGCCAGCTAGAAACAGAAGACACCATCACCGAGTCTGACTTCCGCCCGATGTGCCAGAAAAATTGGACCTCCTCCTCCCGGTTGGTGAGAAATGGAGATAGGTAGGTCACTGCTCCAACATCTTCACCCACCTGCCAAATGGAAGCTGGAGGCATACATACAGGGAGCCACTTCAGCCTGTTACCCTGAAAAAACTGGACCACATCTTCCTGGTTAGAGGATGGGTGAAGCTCTGTCCTGGGATCTTCACCCTTGGGCCACAGGGGAGCTGAAGGCATACACTCAGGATCCATCTTCAGCCCTTTATCCTGGGGAAGACAATCAAGAGGCAGGGGTGCTCTTGGGAGCAGGACACTGGTATAGTCGCTGGGGACGTGTGAGGAGACTGAGACCGCCTCCCCCTCTTCAGAGGCATCCTCACACCTTGACTCGGCGACTAGCAAACCAGACGAAGAAGACGACCTTGCTGACTGAATGCGACACAAGGGAACCAGACACCTCTTGTCACTTGGTTGTTTCAAGTGTGGTGCCTTGCTGGGTCTCCAAACATAAATGGGCACCAGGATCTCTGGTTCAGAATGACCCATGGGCATACCAGTCAATACGTGGAAGATGAACTTCTTCATGTATAAAGCTCCAACCTGGAGCTGTAGTTGTCCTTGTAGGACTAGACTGTTTTCAACAGGGCTCGGCCACCTCGAGACAACGCCCACATCAGCTTCGGGAGCTGTATGACAGAGACGACACACTGACTCCATATGGCTGGCGGTTTATACACACCAAAGCTCCCAGAAGGCAGAGAAACAGTCATTGGCTTCACAGGACAGAGACCATCGGGATGTTCCTTCACGAGACCAGATTGCGGCTGTAAGCTTGCCAGCCGCTTTTTCTTAGACCTCTTGGACCTTACACGGGAGGCCGCCTTAGCAGGCTGAGGAACAGGAGTGTCAGGGACAGTCACAGACGGATGGGAGGATTCACCCATAGGTTCCTCTTGTCTGGTCTGTATCTGGAAGCTTGAAGGGGAAGACATCTCAAGAGCAGCTGGACGAGGCATGTCGAAAACTTTACGGAAGGCCACCAGGAAGGCCCCCAGGCTCATGACGACAGGGTCCCCTGCTTCCCAAAGGGGACAGATCCAATTCAAGGCATCACCAGCTAGGTAGGACATGATATATGCCACCTTGACCCGGTCAGAGGGGAAACAAACTGCATTCTGCAGGATGTAGTGCAGGCACTTTTTCAGGAACTCTTGGCACTCTTTGGGGTCCCCATAGAACCTAGGCGGATCTGCTGGGTCGTGCTCTTCGTAGGTCAGGAGCTGCTCATAGATGGCCTTGGAGACTATGAGTGGTTCAGAAGTCTCCACAATTGGAACCACACAAGGTGGAACAAACTCTTCCGGTGGCTCACACTGGCAGGGAGAGAGTTCATGACGCTCTGCGAGCGGAAGGACATGGGACTCAGCGGGGACCATGGCCTGTGCAAATTGTCACGCTCGCGCCTTGGCTGAATGGCGCGAGCCGGGGGTTGTGGCCCCACTGTGCCACAGACCAGACTACCCTGGAAGGGGCATGACTGCGAAAGCTACCTTGGTCTTCACTGGAGCCTCTGATGGTGAGGTCAGGCTTGTGCGGCAGATAGCTGTCGGGTGCCACTCCAGGGTGGTGTCTGGCTGTGGCTGCTGATCCCACTTGGAGACAAGTCACTTTGACAGATGTGACTGACAGGCAGACTGAGACACAGTGCAAGAAGGTACGACAGATACAGGGCAAGCAGGCGTAGCTTGGAGACACTGGGCAAACAGGCACGGCTTGAGACACAGGACAGGCGGGCACGGCTTGAGACACAGGACAGGTAGGGACCTATTCACACAGCAGGTGCAGGTATGGATGCAGGCAGGCGTGGAATATGAAGGAACGGGTTTGGACCTGTTCACACAGGAGGTGCAGGTATGGATGCAGGCAGGCGTGGAATATGAAGGAACAGGTCTGGACCTGTTCACACAGGAGGTGCAGGTAAGGATGCAGGCAGGCAGGAGTGGAATAGGAAGGAACAGGTTTGGACCTGTTCACACAGGAGGTGCAGGTATGGATGCAGGCAGGCAAGAATGAAATAAGAAGGAACAGGTTTGGACCTGTTCACACAGGAGGTGCAGGTGAAGGCAGGAGTGGAGAGAGAAGCTGCAGAAAGAGGTTCTGCAGCGGCAGCAGGAGTGGAGCAAAGCTGAACCACAAGGTCTGTGGAGAGAAGCTGCATCAAGAGGTTCTGCAGCGGCAGCAGGAATGGAGCAAAGCTGAACCACAAGGTCTGTGGAGAGAAGCTGCAGCAAGAGGTTCTGCAGCGGCAGCAGGAGCCGTGCAGACAGAGCGGCTAGAGTGCAGACGCACAGATAAAGCTGCGAGAGTGCAGACGCACAGATAAAGCTGCGAGAGTGAAGACGCACAGATAAAGCTGTGAGAGTGCAGATGCACAGATAAAGCTGCGAGAGTGTAGACGCACAGATAAAGCTGCGAGAGTGCAGATGCACAGACAGGGAGGACACAAGGAAAGACACAGCAAAGAAGGGAGCCACGGACAAGGAGAAAGGGAGACTGATAGACAAAGGTAAGACTGAGTTCAGACAGAGAGACAGGGACAAAGACACAAGGACCAGGATATTCAGCCTCCTGGCAGGCGGGCAGAGAACAGACAAGGCACTGGGAACAAGACTCAAGGACCAGGATATTCTGCCTCCTGGCAGGCGGACAGAGAAATGCTAGGCAAGGTACCGAGACAAGGGAATACAGACTAAGAGCCTTCAGAGAAGGCAAGACATAGGACAGGGCCTGGCTAGCTCAGCAGCAAGGAGCTGAGTTTAGACATTGCACAGGCAATGTTTCAGTGGGAGTGGCGAAACTAAATAGTCAAGGGCTCCAGGTGATTGGTCAGGGACAGATTACACAGGTGCACCCTGACTGCATAAGAACCAGAGAGTTCAGGCGCCGCCCCCCTATACACACAGTCTGGAAACATGGAGAGCAGAGGCACAGAGCTGGCAACAGACAGAATTCACAGCATGGCTTGAAGCAGAAAGTAAGTTGGTGTGCGGGGGATGGGAGGCCATGCAGTGATGCCAGCAGGGTTGTTACACAGGATAAGACTTTGCCCACAAACAGCAACCTTGTACGCCTTCAGAGTCCTCCTGGATGGAGAAAGAAAAATGTTGTGAAGAAGAAACGGAGAGTGGTGGTCATGGGGGATTCCCTGTTGAGAGGAACAGAGGCCGCTATCTGCAGACCGGATATAACTTCAAGAGAAATGTGCTGTCTTCCAGGTGCAAAAATTAAAGATGTGTCTGACAGGATATCAGGACTCTTCAGACCTACAAATGACAACCCATTCCTGCTACTACATGTGGGGACAAATGACACAGCAAGAAACGACCTGGAAACCATCTGCAGAGACTTTGAAGACTTAGGCAAGAAAGTGAAAGAACTGGGAGCGCAGGTGGTCTTCTCTTTCATCCTCCCAGTGGATGGCCATGGAACAAGGAGGTGGAATAAGATTCTGCAGGTGAACAACTGGCTACGTCGATGGTGCCGTCAGGAACGATTTGGATTTCTGGATCACGGAGTGAATTACCTTTATGATGGACTACTTGCTAGAGATGGGGTGCACCTTACGAAGACTGGAAAACATGTATTTGGAAGTCGCCTTGCTACACTTGTAAGGAGAGCTTTAAACTAGAACAACATGGGAAGGGAAGCAAAAGACCAGAAAAAGCCATACACCTGACAAATGCTATTGAGAACTCTGCTATTAGAAATGGAAAGGAAGAACAAAGACAAAAGAATATAATTAATAAAAATATTGGAGAAAGAGAAACCAATCACAAACTAAAATGTTTCTATACTAATGCACAAAGCATTGGGCAACAAACAAGGAGAATTGGAACTACTAACACAGGAAAGGAAATATGATGTCATTGGAATCACTGAAACTTGGTGGGACAATACACATGATTGGAATACAAGTCTAGAAGGATACAACTTATTTGCAAGAAACAGACTTGATAAACGAGGAGGAGGTGTCGCATTGTATGTTAGAAACGCGTATATCTGCACAGAGATTGAAGCTTCAGAGACTGGGAGTTCTGTGGAAACTGTTTGGGTAAGAATACAAGGACAGAACAATGGAAAGGACACCATTGTAGGCATTTACTACAGGCCGCCTGTGCAAGCTGAAGATATGGATGAACTCTTTATGAATCAAATGGCCAAGTTCTCCAAAAAATATGACATAGTTGTCATGGGAGATTTCAACTATCCAGACATTTGTTGGGAATCTCTCTCAGGCAAAACTAACAGGTCAAGGAAATTCTTATCCTCTCTTGCTGACAACTTTATCTTCCAAAAGGTAGGGGAGAAAACAAGGGGAACTGCTACCTTGGATCTAATCCTTATAATCAGGGAGGAAATGGTTGAGGAGGGAAAAGTGGCTGGGACCCTAGGAGGTAGCGACGATGCTATTTTAGAATTTTGGATAACTAGAGGAGGAAGACCTGTGAAGACTCAGATGTCAAGGTTAGATTTCAGAAAGGCAGATTTTAAGGGATTCAGAAAGAGAATTGGAGGGATCCAATGGCTGGATATCCTTAAAGACAAAAATGTCCAGGAAGGATGGGAAATCTTGAAAAATGAAATTCTCAAAGCACAATTGTTAACAATTCCAAAAAAAGGGAAGAATAGGAAGCATTTAAGGAAACCAGGATGGATGAACACAGAACTTAAGCACATGCTAAAAAGGAAGAAAAAAATGTTTATAAAATGGAAAGAGGGAAGCATATCTAAAGAAGAATATAATGCTGTCTGCAGAACCTGCAGGGCACAAATCAGATTATCTAAAGCTGACAATGAATTGAGGCTTGCAAGAGATGTCAAACGCAATAATAAAGGATTTTGGGGATATGTCAAAAGTAAAAGAAAAGTCAAAGATGCTATAGGATTTTTACAGGATGAAAATGATGAAATGGTAAGACAGGATGTTGAGAAGGCCGAACTTTTAAATTCCTATTTTGCATCTGTTTTCTCACAGAAAGGAAATGTAACACCAACTGTTCTTCACTGTCCTATTAAGGGAATAGAAGAATCCAGAATATCTATAAACAGAAAGATAGTGAGGAAACACTTAGCTAACCTAAATGAATTCAAGTCTCCGGGTCCAGATGAATTACACCCCATAGTACTGAAGGAGATAGCAGAAGAAATTTTTGAACCCCTCTCCATAATCTTTGAAAATTCTTGGAGAATAGGAGAAGTCCCAGAAGACTGGAGAAGAGCAAATGTTGTTCCTATCTTCAAAAAGGGGAAGAAGGTGGATCCAGGCAACTATAGGCCGGTGAGTATGAATTCTATACCAGGAAAGATCTTTGAACAAATTATTAAACAACATGTATGTCAGTACCTGGATAAGAATGAAGTGATTAAACAGAGTCAGCATGGGTTTGTAACTAATAAGTCATGTCAGACTAACTTAATTTCCTTCTATGTCGGAATCACTGATTGGGTGGATCAAGGAAATGCTGTAGATATAGTATATCTTGACTTCAGCAAAGCATTTGACAAAGTATCTCATACAATCCTTATTGAAAAAATGACTAAGTATGGAATGGACAAGGCAACTGTTAGGTGGATTCATAACTGGCTTAGTGATCAGACCCAGAGAGTGGTCGTAAATGGCTGCACATCCAGTTGGAAAAATGTCTCAAGTGGGGTACCACATGGCTCTGTCCTGGGCCCTGTATTGTTCAACATCTTTATCAACGATTTAGATGAAGGAATTGAGGGTAAACTGATTAAATTTGCTGATGACACAAAGCTAGGAGGGATAGCTAATACTAGAGAAGAGAGAGAGAGGATTCAAAAAGATATAAATAAACTGGAGAAGTGGGCAGCAACTAACAGAATGGTTTTTAACAGGGAAAAATGCAAAGTATTACATCTGGGCAGTAAAAATGAAAAAAGCATATACAGAATGGGAGGAATAGGCCTAAGCAACAGCACATGTGAAAAAGACTTGGGTATACTAATATATCACAGACTGAATATGAGTCAACAGTGTGATGCAGGAGCAAAAAAGGCAAATGCAATTCTAGGATGTATTAACAGAAGCATACATTCTAGATCACGTGAAGTCATTATTTCCCTCTGCTCCTCTTTGGTCAGACCTCATCTGGAATATTGTGTCCAGTTTTAGGCACCACATTTTAAAAAAGACATCAACATACTGGAGCAAGTTCAGAAAAGAGCAACCAGAATGGTGACCGGTCTGCAAACCCTGTCTTATGAGGAAAGGTTGCAGGATTTGGGATTGTTTAGTTTGCAAAAGAGAAGACTGAGAGGAGACTTAATAGCTGTCTACAAATATCTAAAGGGCTGTCACATTGTAGAAGGATCAACTTTATTCTCATTTGCACAAGGAAAGACTAGAAGCAATGGGATGAAACTGAATGGGAGGAGACACAGATTAGATATTAGAAAAAACTTTTTGACAGTTAGAGTGATCAATGAGTGGAACAAGCTGCCATGAGAAGTGGTGAGTACTCCTTCAATGGAAGTCTTCAAACAGAGGCTGGACAGACATCTGACTGGGATGATTTAGCGAATCCTGCTTTGAGCAGGGGGTTGGACCAGATGGCCCAGGAGGTCCCTTCCAACTCTACGATTCTATGATTCTATGATTCGTACAAAACACATCATAGCTGAGCTCAGGTTAGGAAAACTTTACAGAATTGCTGTGTTTCTGAAAAATGTATCAAATGTAAAGACTTATTAAGAAGTAAAAACAACCTAAAATAAGGAAGATTGCCCAGTACTTTGAGCTGCTGTCAAAAGTACTAATGTCAGTTTGTTGGTTAACTGGTTTAAAGTTGGAAAGGGGGACATGGGACATTTCAGTAGGAAGTTAATTGTTTAGTACAATGTATTGTAACTCTAATTATGCAGGAAATAAAAGAATATTATGGTCCAATTCCTTGCACCAGTTAAAATTGTAAATGTCTGCTTGCACAAGACCTTGGTTTTCAGTATAAGTTCTTTTCCTATTAAAAAGGATATGATGAAAATATACAGGGAGAACTAATAAAATGAAATCATTTCTGGCACAACAGTCTCTTGTTTTCATACAAGCCATTGACCTTAACATATTCAGTATAATTTTCTGCTCAGTTTCATCTCTTCCAAATATTTCTGCAAGAGATAAGAGTTGACATATTCCATTGCTAATATACTCAATGACCTGATACATTTGTAAGTATTAATGCCAAAGAATAACTCTAGAATGCCTGATCTGTCACCTAAAGAGCAAGGCATGCAATAAAGAAATCAATACTGGTGATTCGAATGTTACTGTGCCATGTTAATTTTAATAGATTTCAAAACTGGGTTATAGATAGATAGAATAATGGTGTATCAATATATGTGATTGGTTGTTTAAACTTGTCCAGGTTCAAATATCATATTTTTGCGCTGTTTTCCAGACAATAGTATTTATCACCTTTGCTCTAGATATGTGTAATATGCTTGATAGGGTCAGAGCGATGGGGCAAACACTGATCATTTGTACAGGATAACTCAGCAACCTGTTGCCACTAGCCAGAGGTTTGGGTCTAGGAGGAGTTTCAATAAAGTAGCAGTCTTCTTTCCTTAAATGCTATGGAATTGATAGAAACATTGATATATTCTGGCATTTCAGAGAAAATATACAAGTGCTTCTCACTAAATTAGAATATCAACAAAAAGGTAATATATTTCAGTTCTTCAATGCAAAAAGTTAAACTTATTATATAGAGTCATTACAAACAGAGTGATCTATTTCTAGTGTTTATTTCTATTAAAGTTGATGACTGTGGCTTCCAGCCAATGAAAACCCAAAAGTCATTATCTCAGTAAATTAAAATATTTTATAACACCAGCTTGAAAAATTATTTTAAAATCCGAAATGTTGGCCTGCTGAAATGTATATTTAGTAAATGCACTCAATACTTGGTCGGGGCTCCTTTTGCATCAACTACTGCATCAATGTGGCGTGGCATGGAGGCGATCAGCCTGTGGCACTGCTGAGGTGTTATGGAAGCCAAGGTTGCTTTGATAGCAGCCTTCAGCTCGTCTGCATTGTTGGGTCTGGTGTCTCTCATCTTCCTTTTGACAATACTCCATAGATTCTCTATGGGGTTAAGGTCAGGTAAATTTGCTAGCCAATCAAGCACAGTGATACTGTTGTTTTTAAACCAGGTATTGGTACTTTTGGCAGTGTGGACAGGAACCAGGTCCTGCTGGAGAATGAAATTTCCATCTCCAAAAAGCTTGTCAGAAGAGGGAAGCATGAAGTGCTCTAAAATTTCCTGGTAGACGGCTTCGCTGACTTTGGTCTTGATAAAACACAAGGGGCCTACACCAGCAGATGACATGGCTTCTCAAACAATCACTGATTGTGGAAACTTCACATTAGACCTCAAGCAGCTTGTATTGTGGCACTGTTCTCTGGGACCTTGATTTCCAAATGAAATGCAAAATATACTTTCATCTGAAAACTACACCTTGGACCACTGAGCAACAGTCCAGTTCTTTTTCTCCTTGGCCCAGTTAAGTCGCTTCTGATGTTGTCTATTGGTCATGATTTGCTTGATACAAGGAATGCCCATGTCCTGGACATGTCTCTGTGTGGTGGCTCTTGAAGCAATGACTCCAGCAGCAGTCCATTCCTCGTGAATCTTCCCCAAATTTTTGAATGGCCTTTTTTTAACTATCCTTTTAAGGCTGCGATTATCCCGGTTGCTTGTGCACCTTTTTCTACCACACTTTTTCCGTCCACTCAACTTTCCATTAGTATGTTTAGACTAGATTATGGCCCGATGCTATCGCATCGGGAGGATGCGATAGCATCACACCTCTTGCCATGTTAACCCTCAACACACACACTCCTCTCACCTTTCACCATCTCCACTCACTCTTTCACTCCACATACGACCCCTTCTCTCACTCCGTCTCTCATACTCACGCCGTCATCGCCGCTGCTTCACGATCCCCGACATCTTCTTCCGCCGGCGCCATCCTGGATCCAGACGTTGTCCACGCCGGCGACATGTTCTTGCGGCGACGCCATCTTGAGTATCGTGAAATCCCGCGATACTCAAGATGGCGTCGCCGGAAGAACATGTCGCCGGCGTGGACGACGTCGGGATCCAAAATGGCGGCGGCGAAATCTCGCGAGTTTTCGCCAACGCCATTTTGGATCCCGACGTCGTCCTCGCCGGCGACATGTTCTTGCGGCGACGCCATCTTGAGTATCGCGGGATTTCGCCGATCCAAAATAGCGTCGCCGCAGGAACATGTGGCCGGCGTGGATGCCGTCGGGATCCAAAATGGCATCGGCGAAATCTTGCGAGATTTCGCCGACGCCATTTTGGATCCCGACGTCCTCCACGCCGGCGACATGTTCTTGCGGCGACGCCATCTTGACTATCGCAGGATTTCGCCGATCCAAAATGGTCGTCTGGATCCAGGATGGCGCCGGCGAAAGAAGATGTCGGGGATCGTGGATCAGCGACGATGACGGCGTGAGTATGAGAGACTGAGTGAGAGAAAGGGTCGTATGTGGAGTGAAAGAGTGAGTGGAGATGGTGAAAGGTGTTGAGGGTTAACATGGAAAGAGGTGTGCGGTGACGTCACCGGTTACAACTGGACGGAAGTTGTTACAACCGGAAGCTGCTTAGGGCATTTATTATTATAGATACAGCCATCTGTGAACAGCTAGCTTCTTTAGCAATGACCTTTTGTGGCTTACCCTCATTGTGAAGTGTGTCAATGACTGCCTTCTGGACCTCTGTAAAGTCTGCAGTCTTCCCCCTTATTGTGGAGCCTACTGAAACAGACTAAGGGACCTTTTAAATTGCCTAGTCTTTCTTTTTTAATACATTTGCAAACATTTCTATATTTATGTTTATTTTCAGTCAAGATGGGGTGCAGAGTGTACATTAATGAGAAAAAAATGAACTTCTTTAAATTTACCAAATGGCTGCAATGAAACAAAGATTGAAAAATCTAAAGGGGTCGGAATACTTTCCGTACCCACTGTATTTTCTATGAAACGTCGGAGCATTTAAAAGAATGATATGCCTGGCTGCACCTGATTCATGTTACACACAGTTACGGCAGCATGAATTACCTGACAGGTTCCCTTTAACCGCTTCACGACATGTGCCGTACATGTACAGTGCATGTTGTGTCCCTCTCTTTGATGTGGGCTCTGGTTCTGAGCCCACATCTTTCCCGGCACATATGAGCTGTTTTGAAGAGCTGACATGTGCCTCTAACAGCCGGAGGTGCAATCACAATCCACCCATGGCTGTTAACACGTTAAATGCCGCTGTCAATCTCTGATATCAGCATTTAATGTGATCGCGGGTCCCCAATGAGTCGGCATGGCAACCAGAGGTCTCCAGCAGACCTCTATGGTTGTCATAGCCAGATTGCTATGACCGCCGGCCAGTGGTCAGCACTCATAACAAGTGAGCATTTACCTTCCAAAATGGCTGTGTCCATGGTCTTCATTAAAATTGCCGCCAACAGTGCGCACACGCGCTTTGAATCCTGTACTGATTCATCTCATCGGTGGCTATCAAGTATGCACTGTGCGCATGCCCAACGACGTCATCAGGTGCCCTCATGTGCACATTGTAGTGATGGCAATGGGGGAGGTGACATTTCCAGTGCACGGATTCCAAAACGTGGGCGCCGCATTCATCTGCATTTCCGGCTACATTTTTATTTAAACTACAGTGTTTGTTAGACAACAAATTTGTATGTGATTATTTAATAAAAATTACTTTATTTATCATTATCTGTGGAGTGTTGAATACACTCCATATTTTTGCTTGCAATATTTTGGGGAGTAGTCCACTTTATCCATCTCTCTTGGTTGCTCACTCTGGGGGATAGATATTTTTCTGCTCTCTGCCACAATGTTACATTGTGCTTGTTGATTAATTTTTTAAGTGTAATTTTTCTATGTTTCTCACAGCTTCTAATCTAACGCAGATGGATTTTCGTACCCGAGACTTAGCCTGGCTTTCTCGCTTATATGAGGCTTTTAAGGTGGATTCTGTAGGTATTTTAACTACAAATGGTGGTGACTCTAAGGAGCAGATTGTGAGACTGAAGTTGCTATTACACAAATGAACTAAGTTGTGGTGCAATAGGGCATCGTTTGGACAGTACTTGACTCGTGGTTAATTCCTAGGGGTCTACGGATTCAGATTTTCCTGTCCTTTCTAGTGGAGGACAAAGTGTTTAAAAAGGATTGGGAGGACATTGTGTTATAATTGAGTCACCATAGGAGGCAGACACAAAAATAGAAGCTACGTCCAGAAAACCAGAGAAGTTGGCAACCCTGAACCTATCAACACAACTAGCAGTAGCCGTGGGGGGTTCCTACGGTGCCCTAGACCCCTCGATCACAGCCGGAGAGCTAAATAGCCTAAAGACAGAAAAGGAAATCTAAACTGCCCCAGAGCAGACCCCATAGTAAAAGGCAGCCCCCAACATATAATGACGGTGAAGCAAGATGAAAAAACACTCACACAGATAGAAAGATAGGCTGAGCAAACGATGGGGCCCAAGCTAACTAAACAGAACAGGAAAGGAAGGTTGCTGTCTGCAATCTGCCAAAACCCTATCAAAGACATAAGCCAACAAGCTGATATGGAAAAAGACCCTGAAGCAGCTAGGCTTCAAAAACTAAATCAGCACTCAGGTATTTTCAGAAGACAGAGCTAAAGGAATTCAGCACACCCCAGCAGGGAATGGCAGAAATCCAGAAAAACAAAGCAAAACAAAGTCAAAGCACAAATGCAAAAAGCCGAGCAGAAAACTTAGCTTTAGAAGAGCAGGAATTCAGACTGGTCTCCAAGGATCCCACAGAGAAATCACCCGCAGGGCAGAAGGGCGTTGGCAGCCTTATATCCAGTCAGTAACTCCACTCAGCCAGTCATCATCATTAGGCTCAGGTGTTTGATAATCAGGCCCACTACCTTTCTTTACCAGAAGAGGGAGTTCCTCGGGCCTCAGTAGTGAAGGGGAAAATGAACTCACAACAACATTGCTACTAAATGTTCCCGGGGCTTCATGGAGTTGTTAATTAAACTGGATGAGTGAAAATTGGTGGATCTTGAAAACGAAATTGATAGCATTCAGGCTACTATCAAGGATGATCTAACTCCTGATGCTTTTGAAAAATTAAATGGGGACTTGGAGAAGGATTTTTCTACATTTCTCTGGGAACCTAATGTGAATCTTCTCTTAGACTGAAGTCTATATCGCTATGGAGGGGTAGGATCCTGCTAAGGGAGGATTCACATTAGGTTCCCAGAGAGATGTAGACTGTCTAAGAGAGGATTGGCATTAGGTCCTGGAATTGAGAATTGTCTTAACACGGCTGCCAGGTACACATGAATTGGCCAATTTATGCACTAAGCATTCTCAATTTTTCATATTTCTAGTGCAGTAATGCAATTCAATTTTCATATTTCATGTTTGCATGCTATTGAGGGAAATACAGCCATTGGACTCTGTGGTCATAAAACCAGCAGATAAGGGAGGGAATGAGGTCATCTGGCCAATTGAGAAATATGAAAAAGAGGCATTTCATCATTTAAAGAACAAAGATACATATCATGCATTACAACAGAACCCGTCACAGCTTTTTGCTATTAAATTCGAGCATATTCTATCCAATGCTAACGAGTCTGGTATTGTCCCAAAGAAAGTCCTTGATGTACTTTTGACTAAATACTCCAAAATTGCTACTTTCTACTTTTTGCCAAAGGTGCACAAGGACACTGTGAACCCCCCCCCCCGGTTGACCTTTTGTCTCTGGCATAGGAGGGTTTAGTGATAATGTGTGCAAATTTATTGAACACTATTTGATACCACTGATGGAAACACTCCCTTCTTATGTCGGAGACATGACTGATGTACTTATCAAGGTCAGCGGACTCTTTCTCGAGGCGGGCATGCTTTTGATTACCATTGACATTTTGTCTCTTTATACTTCGATTCGTCATGTGGATGGGCTCAGGGTGGACCGTTTCTTCCTTGAGACAGCCAACTGGGATGGCCATTTTTCAGATTTTGTTTTGGATTTGCTTGAGTTTGTTCTAACTCATAATTACTTTGTGTTTAAGGATAGGTTCTATCAGCAAGTCCAAGGGGCCGCTATTGGCTCGGTGTGTGCGCCGTCATATGCAAATCTGTTTCTTGGTTTTTGGGAGAGGCATATTTTTCATGGTGATCGAGCACACACCTCGGACCCAGTGGTAGGCTGGTTTCATTACATCGATGATGTTCTCAGAATATGGAACGGTGATGAGAACAGCCTATCCAAATTTATGTGGCAACTTAACAACAATTGTTTTCGTTTTAAATTTACATACAGTTGTCTCCAAAGTAGGATTGATTTTCTTGATATAAGTTTGTGTGTAGAGGAGGATGGGTCCATTGAAACAGACCTGTACTGTAAGGAGACATCTGTCAATTCCATACTACATGCCTCCTCAGCAAACAACTACTCAGTAATTAAAGCCATACCTGTAGGCCAGTTTCCCAGGAACAGGTGGTTCCCAGTTTCCCAGAAACAGGCCCGCTTCAAGAGACAGTCCATCGCTCTTGCTGTCTGGTTTAAAGAAAGGAGTAAGGGCCCCGTCACGCGTAGCGACTCACCAGTGATCCCGACAATGATATGAACTTGTCAGGATCGCTGGTGTGTCGCTACATGATCGCTGGTGAGCTGCCAAACAGGCAGTTCTCAGCAGCGATCAGGACAACGACACGCGGGTAACAAGTGACGCACGTCGCTTAGTTACCCGCAGTGTACATTAGATACCAGCGCGCTGGTGCAGGGAGCTGGTAGTCAAGGTAAACATCGGGTTTCTAAGCGCCGCGCGGTGCTTAGAAACCCAATGTTTACCTTGGTTACCAGCTCCCTGCACCAGCGCGCTGGTATCTAACGTACGGATTGGGTTTCTAAGCGCGGCGCTTAGAAACCCGATGTTTACGGTGGGTACCAGCTCCAGCTCGCTGATCACTGGTCTCCCGCCTGCCACACGCATCGATGCGTGCTGGCCAGTGGGAGACCAACGATCAAAAAAATGTCCAGGCCATTCGAGTGCGATCAGCGATAGCCAATAGGGGGGCCGGTCGCTGATAAGTGTCACACACAGCGATCTCGCTGGGGAGATCGCTGTTGCGTCACAAAACTTGTGACTTGGCAGCAATCTCGCTAGCGAGATCGCTGTGTGTGACGGGGGCTTTACAATTGCCAGTGCATAAGGGCGGGCTATGGATGGGCTAGGTCAACAAGAAGGGAGGACTTGCTCATGCAAACAAAGAAAAATAGACAGCAAGATAGCTCTGATGTTAGGTTCATTTCCACCTCTAATTGTCACTGGGATCGATCGGATCCGTGAGATTTTGAATAAGCACTGGTCTGCGTTGTATACCGACAGTGTCCTGGCAGTCCATTTTTCTCCATTTCCGCGTATGATACAAGGGAGGAACCTGAGAGACAACCTAGTAAAGAGCCACTAAGTGGCCAAACAAAAGACTTTTTTCATTCTGCTGGACCAAAACATGGTTGTTTCCCCTGAGATTCATGTGTCGTGTGCCCAAACATTCTCAGATGTGTGACCTTCACTTCATCTGATGAGAGCAGGGAATACGTGATTCGAAACATTTTGTTGGATGCATCAACACTTTTAAAACTTTGCCTAGACATTTTAAGGCCTATCATGGGTCCGATCCCAGTGGTTTGAAGGTGAGGGGCATTGACAGGATTCATGGTGGTATCAGGAGTGGCAATCAGACCAAATTGTTAGCACAATGCAGGTGGATTGTCACACCTGACACCATGACCCCTAAGGGACTTAATGAGAAATTGAGCTTAGTCCCTTTCTTGTGACTTCCTCCATTTCCTGCCATTATATATATGCCTTCCACCACTTGTTTGCCTCTTTAGTCTCCTTGAAAAAGTCTTTTCCCCTTTGTTTTTATTATTAATAATTTGTTATATTGTCTGTCTCTTTTTAGTTCATCTGTTCATAAACTCCATTTATGTACTGACTGGCTTATGCCTCCTGGGATCATATCATGTTCGTTCTGGATTCGTCTCCCTCTTTTCCCAATGCCAGTATGAAGAGAAGGATGGTATCGCATATGGCATTATTTGAGATCTACTGTATCTGTATATACATATACAAATTACTATTTTTGTATTATGCTTTTCTTTCCTTGTTATTTATTTGTTTGATGTTCCACATAATATATTTCTGCTGTTTTGGTGGCTTTGGATGCAAAATTGTACTCTGCATTTCAGTATCAATTGTATTTGCACTATTGTCACTTTAGTCTTCGGACCTATACTGCTTTCCTTGCCTGTTGGCTCAGACTTCAGCACTATGCACTATGCACTATTGTTTTGTTTCCCTATTTTCTTAGCCTTTCTATATTGGGACATATTGTCCCTCTTACTTGGGATTATTTATTTTTCTTTCGCTATATATCATGCACATTTTGTATAGTATGTGTGTCTTTAAAATGGGGAGAATTGATAGAATTCTATTATTACCTTCCAAAATGGCTGTGTCCATGGTCTTCATTAAAATAGCCACCGATGGTGCACATGCACGGTTTGATTCCTGAACTGTTCAGTCTTCTCAGTGGCTATTGAGTATGCACCGTGCGCATGCCCAACGATGTCATCGGGCGGACTTCCACCCTCATGCGCACAGTGTAGCGATTGCAATGGGGTAGGTGACATTTCCAGTGCATGGATTCCAGGACGTGTGCACCACATTCATCTGTATTTCCGGCTACATTTCTATTTAAACTCAAGAGACCTGTCAGTATGTACCCCTTTTGAAAAAGCTGCAATGTGAAATGCACGTCAAGGGGCCGCTGGGCGAGATGTGGGATCTCCCACTGATTATGGGTAAGCAGGAGTGATTTACTACCGCATTGCTATCTGGTGTATTGGACACTGCTCCCTTCTACTCTTTTTTCAGCAGCCTCTTTATGATTCTTGAAGCTGCTTTCAATGACTACTGATCTGATCCTGCCCCCTTTGAGTATACATTGTCTCCTACTCCCCCCAGCTTACCTTCATGTCTCCTCCATGTTCTCCTATGTGCCAGCACTGTTTGTTAGACAACAAATCTGAATGTGATTATTTAATAAAAATTACTTTATTTATCATGATCTGTGGGACGTTGTATATACTCCAGTTTTTCCTTTGCAATATTTATCCATCTCTCTTGGTTACTCAATCTCGGGGAGAGATATTTTTCTGCTCTCGGCCACAGTGTTACATTGTGCTTGATGATTATTGTTTTAACAGCAAGACTATACACTACATTAAATTAACTGACCATAAGGTTGTATGGTGATGAAAGTTTGTACTCCAGGTGCCTTTAAAAGTTCCATAAAATATGGTAGCATCATGGCCTTCTTAATGTGGCATTTGGCCCATAAAATCACTTTTCTCATATCTTTAAAAGCCATTTAATTAGGTCACATCTGTAAAATAGGCCACAATTGGTCAACAGTGATGAGTAAACATGCTTGCCATTGATTGAAATTTAATCGAGCATCAGGGTGCGCTCGTTACACGATCAGGTACTCGAGCGCCATACTCAAATCCTTGTTCTGCCTGTTTTGCGACTGTTAGACTGCCAATACACATGGAGGGATGGTCTTCCATACACGGTAATGCCGTTGCTATGTTGGCTACTGGCAATACTGTGATTGGCCGGCTGCATCGTGTCATCAGGTCTTATTTAACCCCTTCCCGACCAATGACACCACATAGGCGTCATGAAAACTGGTGCTAATCTGACCAGTGACGCCTATGTGGCGCCATGACTTTAAAGTCCCCCTGTGGGTCGGGTGACCGGGGTCACTAAAAGGTCACCCGACCTGCAGATACAGGGGGCTTTGTTCTTCACCACAGGGGGCATGGCTTCGCCCCCACGTGGCTACGATCGCTCTGATTGGCTGCTAAAAGTGAAATAGCCAATCAGAGCGATAGTAATATTTCATCAATGAAAATTGATGAAATATTACAATCCAGCCATGGCCGATGCTGCAGTAGCATCGGACATGGCTGGAGACCATGATCTGACCCCCCCTCACGGGGCCGATTGGCCCCCGATACAGACTGACAGCGGCAATGTGCCGCCGCCGTCAATCATCAGCTCCCCTCCCCCTTTTCTAGGCTCCCCCACCTTCTGACCCCCCTCACCCCCCGGTACCTCCGATGTCCCTCTCCGGCTCCCGGTGTTCCGCGGTCCTGCGTCATGGGCGCCGCCATCTTGGAAACTGGCGGGCGCATGCGCAGTGCGCCCGCCGGCTGCAGATTCATTCATTCATTTTGATCACTGTGATAAACTCTGACAGTGATCAAAATAGAATGAAAAGTAAATAAACCCCCTGTTTATCACCCCCATAGGCAGGAACAACTAATAAAATAAAGAAATTATTTTTATCTTTCCGTTAGGGTTAGGGTTAGGGTTGGGAATAGGGCTAGGGTTAGGGCTAGGGTTAGGGTTAGGGCTAGGGCTAGGGTTAGGGCTAGGGTTGGAATTAGGGTTAGGGTTGGAATTAGGGTTAGGGTTGGAATTAGAGTTAGGGTGGAATTAGGCTTAGAGTGGAATTAGGGTTAGAGTGGAATTAGGGTTAGGGTTGGAATTAGGGTTAGGGTTAGAACTAGGTTTAGGGTTGGAATTAGGGTTAGGGTTGGAATTATGGTTAGGGTTGGAATTAGGGTTAGGGATAGGGTTAGGGGTGTGTTGGGGTTAGGGTTATGGTTAGGGTTGGGATTAGGGTTAGGGATATGTTGGGGTAAGGGCTGTGGCTAGGGGTGTGTTGGGGTTAGGGCTGGAGTTAGAATTGAGGGGTTTCCACTGTTTGGGCACATCAGGGGTCTCCAAACGTGACATGGTTCAACTATTGATTCCAGCCAATTTTGCGTTCAAAAAGTCAAACTGTGCCCAAGCCCCGACGTGTGCCCAAACAGTGGTTTACCCCAACATATGGGGTATCAGCAAACTCAGGACAAACTGGACAACACCTTTTGGGGTCCAATTTCTCCCGTTACCCTTGTAAAAACAAAAAATTGGGTGCTAAAAAATTATTTTTGTGGAAAAAAATGATTTTTTTTATTTTCACGTCTCTGCATTATAAACTTCTGTGAAGCACTTGGGGGTTCAAAGTGCTCACCAGACATCTAGATAAGTTCCTTGGAAGGTCTAGTTTCCAAAATTGGGTCACTTGTGGGGGTTTATACTGTTTAGGCATATCAGGGGCTTTACAAACGTAACGACGACCGCAGACCTTTCCATCAAAGTCTGCATTTGAAAACGTCACTACTTCCCTTCCGAGCCCTGACGTGTGCCCAAACAATGGTCCCCACCCACATATGGGGTACCAGCGTACTCAGAACAAACTGGACAACAACTTTTGGGGTCCAATTTCTCCTGTTACCCTTGTGAAAACAAAAATTTGTGAGCTTAAAATATCATTTTTTGAGGAAAAAAATTATTTTTTATTTTCACAGCTTTGCGTTATAAACTTCTGTGAAGCACTTGGGGTTCAAAGTGCTCACCACACATCTAGATAAGTTCCTTGGGGGTATAGTCTCCAAAATGGGGTCACTTGTGGGGGGGTTCCACAGTTTAGGCACACCAGGGGCTCTGCAAATGTAACATGATGCCCGCAGACCATTCCATCAAAGTCAGCATTTCATAATGTCACTACTTCCCTTCCGAGCCCCGACGTGTGCCCAAACAATGGTCCCCACCCACATATGGGGTACCAGCGTACTCAGGACAAACTGGACAACAACTTTTGGGGTCCAATTTATCCTGTTACCCTTGTGAAAAAAAATTGTGGGCTAAAAATCATTTTTTTGAGGAAAAAAAATGATTTTTTATTTTCACGGCTCTGCATTATAAACTTCTGTGAAGCACTTGTGGGTTCAAGGTGCTCACCACACATCTAGATAAGTTCCTTGGGGGGCCTAGTTTCCAAAATGGGGTCACTTGTGTGGGGTTTCCACAGTTTAGTTTCATCAGGGGCTCTGCAAATTTAACATGACGCCCGCAGACCATTCCATCAAAGTCAGCATTTCATAATGTCACTACTTCCCTTCCGAGCCCCGACATGTGCCCAAACAGTGGTCCCCCACATATGGGGTACCAGCGTACTAAGGACAAACTGGACAACAACTTTTGGGGTCCAGTTTCTCCTGGTATCCTTGTGAAAATAAAAAATTGTGCACTAAAAAATAATTTTTTGAGGAAAAAAAATATTTTTTATTTTCACGGCACTGCGCTATAAACTTTTGTGAAGCACTTGGGGGTTCAAAGTGCTCACTATGTATCTAGATAAGTTCCTTAGGGGGTCTAGTTTCCAAAATGTGGTCATTTGAGGGGGTGCTCCAATGTTTAGGCACACAGAGGCTCTCCAAACACGACATGGTGTCCGCTAACAATTAGAGGTAATTTTCATTTCAAAAAGTCAAATGGTTCTCCTTCCCTTCTGAGCCCTGCCGTGCACCCAAACAGTGGACCCCCCCCACATATGGGGTACCAACGTACTCAGGACAAACTGGACAACAACTTTTGTGGTCCAATTTCTCCTGTTACCCTTGTGAAAATAAAAAATAGCGTGCTAAAAAATCATTTTTGAGGAAAAAAAATAATTTTTTATTTTCACTGCTCTGCGTTATAAACTTCTGTGAAGCAGCTGGGGGTTCAAAGTGCTCACTACACATCTAGATAAGTTCCATAACGGGTCTAGTTTCCCAAATGGTGTCACTTGTGGGGGGTTTTCACTGTTTAGGCACATAGGGGCTCTCCAAACGCGACATGGTGTCCGATAACGATTGGAGCTAATTTTCCTTTCAAAAAGTCAAATAGCGCTCCTTCCCTTCTGGACCCTGCCGTGCGCCCAAACAGTTGTTTATGACCACATATGAGGTATCACTGTACTCAGGAGAAATACCCAACAAATTTTAGGATCCATTTTATCCTGTTGCCAATGTGAAAATGAAAAAACTGAGGCTAAAAGAAAATTTTTGTGAAAAAAAAGTACTTTTTTTTTACCGATCAATTTATGAAACACCTGGGGGTTTGAACTGATCACTATGCATGTAGATAAGTTCCTTGGGGGGGTCTAGTTTCCAAAATGGGGTTACTTGTGGGGGAGCTCCAATGTTTAGGCACACAGGGGCTCTCCAAACACGACATGGCAACCGCTAAATATTCCAGCATGTTTTCCATTCAAAAAGTCAAATGGCGCTCCTTCCCTTCTGAGCCCTGCCATGTACCCAAACAGTGGTTTATTACCACATATGAGGTATCAGTGTACTCAAGAGAAATTGCCCAACAAATTTTATGATCCATTTTATCCTGTTGCCCATGTGAAAATGAAAAAATTGATGCTAAAATAAAATTTTTGTTGGAAAAGTTAAAATGTCCATTTTTTTCTTTCCATGTTGCTTTAGTTCCTGTGAAACACCTGAAGGGTTAATAATCTTCTTGAATGTAGTTTTGAGTAGCTTGATGGGTGTAGTTTTTAGAATGGTGTCACTTTTGGGTATTTTCTGCATATAGACCCCTCAAAGTGATTTCAAATGTGAGGTGGTCCCTAAAAAAAATGGTTTTGTAAATGTTGTTGTAAAAATGAGAAATCATTGGTCAACTTTTAACCCTTATAACTTCCTAACAAAAAAAATTGTTTCCAAAATTGTGCTGATGTAAAGTAGACATGTGGGAAATGTTATTTAGTAACCACTTTGTGTCACATAACTCTCTGGTTTAACAGAATAAAAATTCAAAATTTGAAAATTGCAAAATTTTCTAAATTTTTTGCCAAATTTCTGATTTTTTCACAAATAAACACAAAAATTGTCGACCTAAATTTACCACTATCATGAAGCCCAATATGTCACGAGAAAACAGTCTCAGAATCGCTAGGATCCGTTGAAGCGTTCCTGAGTTGTTACCTCATAAAGTGACACTGGTCAGAATTGCAAAAAATGGCCTGTCATTAAGGTCAAAATAGCTTGGTCATGAAGGGGTTGACCCGGTGATGCACTCTCTTCTGGAAGCAATTCAGGGATAGTTGTGATCTAGGAGGAGAGTTTAGATTAGAGCAGGCATATAGGCAGTTATTATTTGATATTGCAGTACTTGTATACTACTGCTGCACCATTAAAACAAAATTCCTTTCCCGAGCTGCAAACTGTTTTTCCTGGCCCCTGGAAGAAGCTACATAGCGAAACGGCGCTCGTCGGGCGGGGGGAGACTCCTGCGGCATTCCCTTAGCTGTTACCGGTGGACGCTGCTCCGAATCCGACACATTCTTCTAACTCAGGTACTAACAACCAGTCCCCGGTTTATACCAGGCACTTTATTTCTATTATACTCTGTGCAGCTCCTTGGCACACTTTACTCATTAACCCTTTAGCACACTCAGGACGCTAATAGTCAAAAGGGCAATGTGCAATACTGTTTCCTTTGCAGATACTCAGCAGTAACAAACAATGCTTTTATCTACTGAGGCATGTTGAACCCTGCAGTGATTAATTTGCATGTCAATACCTCTTTATATTTACATCTAATTTACATCTACTTTTTCCACAGCCACAGGGGCAACATGCAATATTGCCTTTTTTGCAAAACCTAGTAGTAACAAGCAATGTGTTCATTGTCATCTACTATGGTGCACTGACTCTGGCAGGAATTGCTATTATTACTTTTGCATGCAAGAACCATTTTTGTATTTATATTTAAATCTACAGGTTTATTATTGTGTGTATTATTTTTTTTTTACATCATTGTATACTGTTTTGCTGCAGCCTATCCCCCTTTTTTGGAGGCCTTTTGCCCTGTCTTTTTAAGTTCTCTTTTTAATAATATTTAATAAAGAATCATTTTTTAACAATCAATATTTTCTCTTATTTTCACTTTTTTCCACATGATATATCTTCTTGTGGAATATGTTGAGAGGGGTAGGTATGTAAGGTGACTCCCGGACACAAAGTTGATGGGAGGTATGTATAACAGGTGGTTGATGTGAACCTGGATTAATTCTCTAGTACACATAGTACTAAGAGGCTTGTTTTGTGCATCTGGGTCAGATTTACAGGCAGCCTGAGAGATGGGCAGGTCTGGCAACCCACATACCCCACATTTGGGTGTGATTCACATGATAAAATGGAATATGTTTATTTGACACAGTCTGTGTGTGGAGGTAAGAGGACCTCCTTTGTGATGTCTCCAGACTGAGTCAGTAAACTGGATGCTATCCAGCCTGTGTGTCCTGGACTGTCTCTAAAGTGACTTTGTTAGAGCTGTTTACTTTGTTTCGCCTGCACTAAAAAGCTGTTTGTTTTCCTTTGCTTGTGGCATGATTTATGAATCACTGATAAACCAGCCTGGACATTTAGATGGAAGTGTTTCCTGTGTTACCTCACCATGCACCCAAGTGAGTAGCATTCCCACAAGGGCTACATATATTCTTTTCCCTATTAATACCAGAAAATTGGCAGTCATATATTTTACACTTAATTTAAAAAGCACAAGGTGTGCTGCTGATGGTGCACACAGAGACCAAGGTTGTGGGCCAGGTGAAACTGCTTTCTGCAGCAGCATAACAAACACACTCACCCATGAGACCTAACTACCTGTCCCACTTTGCCAGGGTTCGCGGGACACCACATTTGAAGCCAGGACAGTGCAAACAGGTGGTAAACACGTATATACAAGTCATTATGCAGGAAAGAATGCGTTATAACATTTTTTTCGTGTAAAATCATTTTATCTTCAGTTGTATATGTTTTATTGTCAGTCAATAAAAGTGGAGTAATACTCGGACAATATTGTTCTCAGCAGCGACCTGGGAGTCAGAGATGCAGCCCGGCATCTTCCCCATGCTGTTACATTCCACTTGAGCTCTGTTTTCAACCATTTCATTGATTTTCCTGCCTCTACACCCCTGCTGTTAGGGTGTTCCGGAAAAATGCTCGCGTTTCCCATCAAATTTCTTTATATTCGGTATTTGAGTCAAACAAGTTCGATTCGAGTACCGAGCACTCAAGCATTTTTAGTACTTGATCATCACTACCGGTCAACATCGACAAAACCTAATACCATGCTGAAAAATAAACTTAAATCAAACTGTTAACTTTATATCTCCTGGGTTCCAATGCAAATCGATAACATGGTAACCCACCTCGCTTATGCCATTTAAAGTAATGTCTTGTTCTTTTGCACAAAGGCCTGGACTAAGTGCTACCTCTGCACTTTTTATATTTATTCTTTTCTTGTATATCTTTAGTCTGTGTTTAGGAAAGGTAAGGGTGCATTAACATTATGAGACTGGTGGGGTTAAATGATTACTGATCGGTACATAATTACCGATCAGTGGTCATTTCATTGCCTGTTTAGATAGGCAGACTGCATAATAATATGCTCCTAGAACAATCAGTGGTAGGTTGTTATGTATGTATGTAAGGAGGTGGTGGGAGACTCTCGCCTCCTCTCCCCTGGACTCTGTTCATATATCACATTTGAAACCTTGACATTTAGGCATGTTCACTGATGTTTGTGCACGGTAATGCAAATGCATTTGTTATGTATTGTGCATAGGCTTAGGGATAAATTAGGAGATAGTATAGGATCATAGGGGAATTAGATTAGAGGGGGGCATCATAGAGAATAGAATAGAATAGGATAGATAAAAGTGGTAGTTAGGTGTAGGCAGCAAGGGGTTATTCAGTGGGGAGGAATTAGAGCAGAGCAGGGCAGTATCATAAAGATATAGGAGAGACACTTCCTGTATAGGCAGCAGAACCCGGGAAGGTTTGCCCAGGGCAAGGTGTGAGCAGTAAAGAAAGCAGATGGCCGCCCATGTGGATAAAGCTGCTATGGCAGTAAGGGGCCACAGGCGGAGAGCTGTGCAGTCGGGCAGAAGCTCGAAAGGACCATCTCTAAGACAGATCCGTGTTGTGAATTCTCTTTCTGGGCTCCCTCTGGTGGTTACTGATGGTAGTGGAGCTGGTCAGATTGACAGAGGTGTTGTGAATTCTCTTTCTAGGCTCCCTCTGGTGGGTACTGGAGGTAGTGGAGCTGGTCAAACAGACAGAGGCTTACCACCTGATAATGATAATGATGATGATTGGAGATCTGGGGTTTCTGACTGGAGTATTTAAGACAGCTGACTTCCTTCAATCCCTGCTGATGATTTTCTTCCTGTGCCTTCTGAGGTCTGATGTCTCCTGCTCTGTTCCTGCATGGTTCAGCTAAGGGGTTCATTTGCTAATCTTAGAATCATAGAATCGTAGAGTTGGAAGGGATCTCCTGGGCCATCTGGTCCAACCCCCTGCTCAAAGCAGGATTCGCTAAATCATCCCAGTCAGATGTCTGTCCAGCCTCTGTTTAAAGACTTCCATTGAAGGAGAACTCACCACTTCTCGTGGCAGCCTGTTCCACTCATTGATCACTCTAACTGTCAAAAAGTTTTTTCTAATATCTAATCTGTGTCTCCTCCCATTCAGTTTCATCCCATTGCTTCTAGTCTTTCCTTGTGCAAATGAGAATAAAGTTGATCCTTCTACAATGTGACAGCCCTTGAGATATTTGTAGACAGCTATTAAGTCCGCTCTCAGTCTTCTCTTTTGCAAACTAAACATTCCCAAATCCTGCAACCTTTCCTCATAAGACAGGGTTTGCAGACCGGTCACCATTCTGGTTGCTCTTTTCTGAACTTGCTCCAGTTTGTTGATGATTTTTTTAAAACGTGGTGCCCAAAACTGGACACAATATTCCAGATGAGGTCTGACCAAAGAGGAGTAGAGAGAAATAATGACTTCACGTGATCTAGACTGTATGCTTCTGTTAATACATCCTAGAATTGCATTTGCCTTTTTTGCTGCTGCATCACACTGTTGACTCGTATTCAGTCTGTGATCTATTAGTATACCCAAGTCTTTTTCACTTGTGCTGTTGCTTAGCCCTATTCCTCCCATTCTGTATATGCTTTTTTCATTTTTATTGCCCAGATGTAGTACTTTGCATTTTTCCCTGTTAAAAACCATTCTGTTATTTGCTGCCCACTTCTCCAGTTTATTTATATCTTTTTTAATCCTCTCTCTCTCTTCTCTAGTATTAGCTATCCCTCCTAGCTTTGTGTCATCAGCAAATTTAATCAGTTTACCCTCAATTCCATCATCTAAATCATTGATAAAGATGTTGAACAATACAGGGCCCAGGACAGAGCCCTGTGGTACCCCACTTGAGACATTCTTCCAACTGGATGTGCAGCCATTTACGACCACTCTTTGGGTCCGATCACTAAGCCAGTTATGAATCCACCTAACAGTTGCCTTGTCCATTCCATACTTAGTCATTTTTTCAATAAGGATTGTATGAGATACTTTGTCAAAAGCTTTGCTGAAGTCAAGATATACTATATCTACAGCATTTCCTTGATCCACCCAATCAGTGATTCTGTCATAGAAGGAAATTAAGTTAGTCTGACATGACTTATTAGTTGCAAACCCATGCTGACTCTGTTTAATCACTTCATTCTTATCCAGGTACTGACATACATGTTGTTTAATAATTTGTTCAAAGATCTTTCCTGGTATAGAAGTCAGACTCACGGGCCTATAGTTGCCTGGGTCCACCTTCTTCCCCTTTTTGAAGATAGGAACAACATTTGCTCTTCTCCAGTCTTCTGGGACTTCTCCTGTTCTCCAAGAATTTTCAAAGATTATGGAGAGGGGTTCAAAAATTTCTTCTGCTATCTCCTTCAGTACTCTGGGGTGTAATTCATCTGGACCTGGAGACTTGAATTCATTTAAGTTAGCTAAGTGTTTCCTCACTATCTTTCTGTTTATAGATATCCTGGATTCTTCTATTCCCTTAATAGGACAGTGAAGAACAGTTGATGTTACATTTCCTTTCTGAGAGAAAACAGATGCAAAATAGGAATTTAAAAGTTCGGCCTTCTCAACATCCTGTCTTACCATTTCATCATTTTCATCCTGTAAAAATCCTATAGCATCTTTGACTTTTCTTTTACTTTTGACATATCCCCAAAATCCTTTATTATTGCTTTTGACATCTCTTGCAAGCCTCAATTCATTTTCAGCTTTAGCTAATCTGATTTGTGCCCTGCAGGTTCTGCAGACAGCATTATTTTCTTCTTTAGATATGCCTCCCTCTTTCCATTTTATAAACATTTTTTTCTTCCTTTTTAGCATGTGCTTAAGTTCTGTGTTCATCCATCCTGGTTTCCTTAAATGCTTCCTATTCTTCCCTCTTTTCGGAATTGTTAACAATTGTGCTTTGAGAATTTCATTTTTCAAGATTTCCCATCCTTCCTGGACATTTTTGTCTTTAAGGATATCCAGCCATTGGATCCCTCCAATTCTCTTTCTGAATCCGTTAAAATCTGCCTTTCTGAAATCTAACCTTGACGTTTGAGTCTTCACTGGTCTTCCTCCTCTAGTTATCCAAAATTCTAAAATAGCATGGTCGCTACCTCCTAGGATCCCAGCCACTTTTACCTCCTCAACCATTTCCTCCCTGTTTATAAGGATTAGATCCAAGGTAGCAGTTCCCCTTGTTTTCTCCCCTACCTTTTGGAAAATAAAGTTGTCAGCAAGAGAGGATAAGAATTTCCTTGACCTGTTAGTTTTGCCTGGGAGAGATTCCCAACAAATGTCTGGTTAGTTGAAATCTCCCATGACAACTATGTCATATTTTTTGGAGAACTTGGCCATTTGATGCATAAAGAGTTCATCCATATCTTCAACTTGCACAGTCGGCCTGTAGTAAATGCCTACAATGGTGTCCTTTCCATTGTTCTGTCCTTGTATTCTTACCCAAACAGTTTCCACAGAACTCCCAGTCTCTGAAGCTTCAATCTCTGTGCAGATATACGCATTTCTAACATACAATGCGACACCTCCTCCTCGTTTATCAAGTCTGTTTCTTGCAAATAAGTTGTATTTTTCTAGCCTTGTATTCCAATCATGTGTATTGTCCCACCAAGTTTCAGTGTTTCCAATGACATCATATTTCTTTTCCTGTGTTAGTAGTTCCAGTTCTCCTTGTTTGTTGCCCATGCTTTGTGCAATAGTATAGAAACATTTTAGTTTGTGATTGGTTTCTCTTTCTCCAATATTTTTATTAATTAGATTCTTTTGTCTTTGTTCTTCCTTTCCACTTCTAATAGCAGAGTTCTCAATAGCATTTGTCAGATGTATGGCTTTTTCTGGTCTTTTGCTTCCCTTCCCATGTTGTTCTAGTTTAAAGCTCTCCTTACAAGTGTAGCAAGGCGACTTCCAAATACATGTTTTCCAGTCTTCGTAAGGTGCACCCCATCTCTAGCAAGTAGTCCATTGTAAAGGTAATTCACTCCGTGATCCATAAATCCAAATAGTTTCTGACGGCACCATCGACGTAGCCAGTTGTTCACCTGCAGAATCTTATTCCACCTCCTTGTTCCATGGCCATCCACTGGGAGGATGGAAGAGAAGACCACCTGCGCTCCCAGTTCTTTCACTTTCTTGCCTAAGTCTTCAAAGTCTCTGCAGAAGGTTTCCAGGTCATTTCTTGCGGTGTCATTTGTCCCCACATGTATTAGCAGGAATGGGTAGTCATCTGTAGGTCTGAAGAGTCCTGATATCCTGTCAGACACATCTTTAATTTTTGCACCTGGAAGACAGCACATTTCTCTTGAAGTTATATCTGGTCTGCAGATAGCGGCCTCTGTTCCTCTCAACAGGGAATCCCCCATGACCACCACTCTCCGTTTCTTCTTCACAACATTTTTCTTTCTCCATCCAGGAGGACTCTGAAGGCGTACAAGGTTGCTGTTTGTGGGCAAAGTCTTATCCTGATGTATTTCTTCATCGTTTTCCTGCGTGAGAGCCTGGCACTGGTTCCTGAGAAGTATGTACAGCTCTACAGATCTTTTTGCATTTGATCTGGTTTTGTCTATCTCTGCTTTGTGCGGGTCAGCTTGCTCCTGCTGGGGCTTGCTGGATCACCGCCCATATGTTACTGCTTGTGTCAGTTTGTTCTGTCCCCTGTTATATTGGTCTCTTTTGCTTTGCTTTCAGTATATACCAGAGTGCTGATATAGTGGGGGCGAAGTCGTGTGACTTCAGTGTTTTTTGAGCATCAGACGTGTTGGATTGTTCAGGGTTTTTTGCATGATTGCAGACAGTGTCTTTCCTTTCCTGTCCTGTTTAGTCAGTCTGGGCCCCATCATTTGCTCAGTCTATTTTTCTGCCTGCGTTTATGTTTTCATCTTGTCTCACCAACAATATATGTTTGGGGGCTATCTATTCCTTTGGGGTCTGCTCCGGTGCAGTTTAGATTTCACCTTTCTTGCTTTAGGCTGAGTTAGCTCTCCGGCTGTGCCGAGGTGTCTAGGGCATCGTAGGTACGCTCCACGGCTACTGCTAGCTGTGTGGATAGGATCAGGGGTCTGCAATCTCGTTAGTTACCAACCTCTCTAGTTTTCTGGTGGCTTAGCCTGTCCTGCTATCCTCCTCGGTGACCCATTCATAACATATCTGGGGTCTACGACCACGGCAAGAGCAGCTGAGATGGCATTCCTGGTACCTTTCCATATTGGAACCGGACGAGGGACTGACAGGGAGCTGGTGACAGTGGAGGCATGGATGGGACACGGACTGTCCAAAGATACAGCAGGGATTACCGGGAGAAGAGAGACAGAGCTTCTAGAGAGGATACAGGCTGCCTGGATGGCAGGGAAAGACAAGAAGATGTCTCTTTGTTTAAGCTGTGCTGCCAGTGTTATGAATGTCTTGCTGAATAGTAAAGTTAATCTGTTGGAAAAGAACTGTGACTCTGAGATGTTTTGTGGAGCTATGAAATGTGGAGCAGGAGTGACAGAACCCGAGAGCATGCTGGCAGTGAATGTAAGTGTATTGCTGTACAAGCTGCACATACGACAGAAGGGACACTATATTCTGTATGTGGGGCGCCAGGGTGTGGGAACAGTACAGTTCGTTGCTTGATAAATGCGCATTTGTTCCCAATAATTCTGCAGTGTAAATGTACATATAAAGTTCACTTCCACCATGCAAGGAACACCTTAAAAATAATAATGGAATTGTATGTTTTTTTTGCGATTTCCACACATTTGAAATTAATTTTATGTTTTCCAGTACATTGTACCACAAAAAGCAAGCCTTCATACACATGCGTTCAAGCATGTATGAAGGCAAAAAAGTGAAGGCATAAATTCTTGTGTGGGTTGTAAAGTTAGGCTTTCACATTTTTGCATTTCTGTGCAGCAGTAAAGAAAATCTACTCCAGCTATTTATTGGGCTACAGGAAGCGATTCCCACTTTTAAAAAATGGTGTAAAAATCAAGTGCGCTCCCAAATACTGGTGTAAAGTTGATAGTATATTCACCGATTCTGTTAATTTACATATTTAACACTTAAAGAGGACCTTTCCCCAGGTCAAAAGTGGACCATTTTTGCACTTATGGCATTTTATTTCTACTGCTCTCCTTAGTAATCATTTTTTTTTAAATCTTGCAAACAGTTTTAGGCATGTGGATCTTTGTATTTAGTGCTATTTTTTCTATTCTTTTCCAATGGGGTGTGCCAAAAAGGATTCTCCAGGGCATGTCTTTAGGCTGCTGTGCAAAATTATCATTAGAGTAATTAATCCCCCTTTGTAAATACTATAAAAATTATCACCAACTAAAAAAGGTAAAAACAGGATAATCAAGGAAGCTGCAAGAGTAAAGTATGAGTAAAACATTTTACTTTTGTCCTTGTGACGACACAGCATTTCTTATTTATTATGCCACCCATAAATTCAGTAGACCCAGAATCATAAACTGTTGTCTGAAGTATTGACTCTTTGTGATGAAGGAGCAGCCGCCATCTTAGATATGGGGCCTAATGCTCGCCTCATGTCTGAGCTTGGCCTGTCCATTTTGGTCTGAGTTCACAAGAATTACAGGCAGCTAACTGCTCCTACCCCCCCAGGGGCTGTAAGCATAGTGAAGAAAACAGGATTTAGTGCTCCAATGTTGAATAGCAAGGTCTTTTATGATAATCAGATAAAGCCAAAGCAGAACTTCAAAGCTTGAGTAGGAGCCACGCCAGCATGGGGCAGGAAGGTGCATGGGGGCTTCAATTAGAATATACCTGTCAGCTGGACACAGAAATACACATCCATTGTCTCTCCCAGCCTCTTCGACTCCATCCTAGGATCATGGATTATGAGCACACCTTTCGAGTTATAGACTCATAAAAAATATCCGCATGACCCTGAGGAAATCGCGCATCTGGCAGCACGACTCCTGAGTTGGTGAGGGCTCTGGGATATAGAGATTGGCCCTCCACAGCGACCCAATGGGGCCATGTTTGCTCTCCACATGACAGGCAAATCAAACCGCATTCACTGGTACCTCTCATGTCCTGATCCGATCATGCTGTAGAAAGTTACCTCCTTTCTTAGATATTGGGAATACGTTCTGCAGGGAGCTAAAGGGTGGAGATTATTAGCCCACCCTTTGACACAGGGGGAGGAACCCAGCATGCTTAAGAACTAGCAGCACATGGCAGAGACACTCACTCTCTCACAGAAGAAACAGATGATGATGATCTAAGAAGGAACTGGGGACAGATCTGCCAAGGGGAGCAGTGGCCCGTGCTTCGGGGTCTGTCCGGCAACTAAGATTCTTGTACTTGCGGACTGCAGAGCTCCCGGCACCCACATGCAACCTACAATCTGGTAAATTGACCTCCAGCTTAATATCTCTAAGTCTTGTACCCTTATTGTTATATTTTACTCTGACTGCTAATCCACTGCAATTCCATTGTATAGCTTACTGTATATGTCTGTAATTATCTAGTGCGCCCTTAAGGCAATTAAACCATAAAATTAATCTTGGGCTGATGCTTTTACTCTGATTACGAATCTTAGAATGCCCAGCGGGTAACAGGACATCCTCCCCAGCGGCCATTTGCTCTAGGTGCAGTTCCCTTTCTGACCTGAGAAACAAAGGGGGCGCCGGAGAGCTGTGCCTGTGTAGTTACGTCACATTGGTAACGTGGGAGGAACTGGTCTTTCCTCCACACTCTTCTTTTAGGTTGATTTGATACTTGCAAATAAACAAATGGTTATTTACTTCCTATATCAGCTACTACAGTTTATTGTACTGCTCTCTTTGTAAAATAGGGATGCAAGGTCACTGAATGATAATCTTACGTGTAGCAGCCAGTGCCAGGCAGCGGCTGCCAAGGCAAACAGGATCATGGGGTGCATGAAAAGAGGTCTGGATACACATGATGAGAGTAGAGTGGAGCAAAACAGGTCGGCCAGATTCATAAGTCGCCGACCGAAACCCGACCACAGCATGAAGTCGGTCATGCGGTCGGCCAAACGAGTGCCAAAGTCAGATTTCCCAGAATGCTTACACATGACTTTTTACAGTCATTGAGCAAGGACGTACACTGTGGGCAATGAGATGACATGTGCAGCGTCTGGGGAGAGAGAGAGATATTTTGCGCACTTTAAAAAAGTGGTCCGGCATTTAGGTGTGTTTACTGTCCTCCAGTCCCTGCCGACTTTGCTTCCCCATTGACTAGCACTGGGTTTGGTGTTTCAGTCGGACCTTCGACTTTTCCCAATAGTCGGCCGATTTCGTTCGACTCGACGTTTGAGAAAGTCGGGTTT